>NW_019170467.1:430105-757908 GCF_001890805.1 Aspergillus glaucus CBS 516.65 | reverse complement strand
CGCGCTCCTGGCCTTCATTTTCATCCACGCTCATACTCTCCATGCTGCCTTCATTAATTCCAGGTTGCATCGCGTTCCCAGATCGCCAGCGGGTTGGCGTTGGGGTGACTGGCATATCTTGTGTTTCCGCGAATTGGGAGGCCACGTTGCCCACTCCGGGGGGTGACGCGTGTGATATACCACCACCACGGGGTCTCAGAGCCTCCATGGTGGTTTATAGGTGCCAGAAGGCCCCTATCGGTCGATTGACGCGTGAAAAAGACGTGTTTCTCTCAATTGAAATTTCCAGGCAATTTTGATGTTCCACCATTAGGGTAAATAGACAGGCGATAGAGAAGTTGATTGTCAAAATATCTTCCCAGGGGACATCAAGATGTGCAAGTGCAAGCATTGCAGTGACTGCTGGAACTCCGTACGTTGTAGCTTCGGAATCAGTCACTGTATCGGGTATCCTCCAGGCTAGCTCTCCATTGATCTTCAGGTATTCAGCAAACGAGCCGATGTTAAGGTACTGGCCACCATGGACAAAGCCTGCTACCCTGTCGCCAATTTTCCACTGGTCCACCATTTTACTTCCAACCTGGGTCACCTCACCAGCATAGTCGCAGCCAATGACACTGTTGTTTGGAGAAATGAAGTCGACACTCTTGAAGTCGATTGGATTGAGTGCAACCGCATGCACTTGGACGAGTATCTCATCATCATCGACTTGGGGAAAGGGGATATCCGTGATTCGTGCACATTGACCGAACGAAGAGCCAGATGCGAAATTGATGAGTTGCCTCACCATATATCGGTTGGCGACCACAGCTTTCATTTTTATTGCGGGACTGTAATAGAAGAACAAGTGAGTACTATTGCATTGAAGATTCCCGAGGGTTATACCCGCGACTATAAGTACTGGGGGTGGGGCAATTCAAGGTCCGACGGGGTAATTCAAGGTCCGACGGGGAGACGCTCGGGATCGCCACCTCGGGCCCAGTGTGTTTTTCGGGATGTTCACTAATCAATAAACTAAAGAAAAAACCATATTAAAAACTACTTAACTGCATCGAATGTCTATAGTTAACTGGAGAATTCGATAAAACAGCACTCTCTCTGACAATGTCCTTTCTCTTTGGCAAGAGTCACACCTTCGATCCTGTAAAAGACATTCCCAACCTATCTGGGAAGATCATCCTGGTGACTGGAGGCAACAATGGCCTAGGGAAAGAAAGCATAAAACAATTGGCAAAGCACAACCCAACGAGGATCTATATGGGTGCTCGCAGCATCAAGAGAGCTCAAGAAGCGATCCAGGATATCGAAAAGGAGGTTCCCAACGCACCTATAACTTTTCTCGAAATGGACCTCGCATCTTTCTCCTCCATTAAATCGGCAGCAGACGCTTTCCTGACTGAAAATGACCGTCTCGATGTCCTCATCAACAATGCTGGTGTCTTTGCCTGTCCACCAGGTTTGACCACGGAAGGTTATGAGATTCAATTCGGCACCAATTACATAGGCTCAGCACTTCTTACTCGACTACTTTTACCGATACTCGATAAAACCGCCGGTAAAGAAAACTCCGGAAATGACGTTCGGATCGTTAACGTGAGTTCTGAGATATATCGAGCGACTCCAAAGGGCGGCCTTCCTCTCAGCCAAATGAACACACCACTTACCGAAATCAACACCATAACCCGTTATGGCCAGTCAAAACTCGCCAATTTATACTTCGCGAAATCCCACGCTAAGAGGTATCCCCACATCAAGTCTGTAGCCCTACACCCGGGACTTGTGCAGACAAACATCGGTAGCAACATGACAGCAAACCCTATTTTATCATTCATCTTCAGCCAGATCACTAGAGTGACATCAATTGATGTTCCCGCAGGCGCGCTGAACCAACTTTGGGCGAGTACCGCCAATTCCGATGAAGTCAAAAATGGCGCATACTATATTCCGTTCATGAAGGAGGCGGACAGGGCGGACATCATGAATGATGGGGATAAGGCAGAGGAATTGTGGCAATGGACAGAGCGTGAATTTGAGAAACATGGCTTCTAATTTCCACATTGGCACATGAAAGATAAAGCAGCTTGTTAATTCACATTCTTTTTTTTTTAAAAAAAAAAAAAACTGTTGAGAACGCCTAACGTATTTCACAAGCGGCCCGGCCATCCGATGCAAAACACGTCAATTAATTAGGCCTTCCTTCTTCAACCACCCACTATGCCACCAATTTGCTCTCAACGTTCTCAAAAAGTAATAGAGCAAGAGGGTAGGATCTTACTAGCTATTCAGGCTATTAAGAAACAAGAAATCCCTTCAATTTGTGAAGCAGCACGCTCTTTTAATGTATCTCATGCAACTCTCCAAGAATAAGATTGATTACATGGCCACCAAAACCAAGGTGAAGTGTGTGCCAACAACTGTCACGGCGCTGGCCACCTGTATACAGTCTGAGACATATTGCCATTCCGCACCGCCAAAACATTTCCTGCCCATGAATCCCCCCAAAACCAACTGGGCCTCGAACTCCAAAGCCACATTGCAGCAGTGGCATCGCGAACAGCACGGATAAAGTCTACAGGAGATGAAGTCCTAGGGCTGGCCTCTACAGTTAGCCGGAAAGTGGGGATTTGGGAAGAGAGAGGTCTGCAAGGAGCTGCCTCCTTGGGGAAGGACATCAGGGCCCTGGTCCTCAATTTTAGCAGGAACCTAGCAACTGGACACCCTGCTAAAGAGGAAGAGAGCCACCAACCCCCACCCTCTAAGCACAACAGCTATGCTGAAGCGACAAGAACCTCGCCCAATGCCCCCAAGGCACACCCAAACCCATCCAAGTCCACTTACAAGCCACCACAACTGTGACGGCTCAACGACCAGACAAACATTGCCAACATGCCAAAAGATGCCATACAAGCAATATGGACAAACAAGGGCTCAAGCCGCATCGCACAAAGGCTTATATAGAGACTGCACTCGCCAGATAGATTTCCTCTCCTTTTTCCTTCCCAGATTCGATATTCTCGTTGATGGCTACAATAGTCAAGATAGGAATTCAGTTCGTTATTATCTTCTATTCCGAGCCCGTGACAACAACCTGAGATGCCCCCTGCATTTTTCTCCGTCTACCTACAGATCACCCAGCCCGCCGGGCTAGCCCATACGCCACTATGGATTTACTGAGGAAACATTTGGAAAGGACCCGTTTCGCAGCTGTGAAAGAGGTCCAACAGGTGCCCTCTGGCTTGGCAATATGGCCCAAGGACGGCCTGGGTCTCCACCTCCTCATGGAGTACAGGGAGACCCTGGAGAGCCTCATTCAGGGAGCCAAGGTCAAAGCTGAACAAGAATGGGCTATTTTTGTCCTTCCAAATGCACCGCTAGAATACACTGGATATGATGGGGCCCAGGTGCCTGTTAGTGACCATACAGCTTTAGATGAATTCAAGTTGCAGACAGGCCTCTCTTCTCTGAAATTCTATCAGTCAAGCAAGAACCCACACTCCAACACTCTCATCATGGCCACTCCTGAAGACCAGGCCTGCACAGTGCCTCAATGGACCCACCCCTTTGGCAGAAATGTCCAGATTAAGTGAAAACTCCCCCAAGCTCGCATTGAATGTAACGGCATGAACCACCTAACTATATAAGTGAGCGCAGTACTAAGCCGACAGGCTTAGTATCCTAGTCTTTTGCTCCTGACGCAGCGGTTATCTCTCTGGAATGCGCCCGAGATGAGTGGCCGTGACATTGAACAATGTACACAGTGCTGGGACTACCACAACCCCCGGACCTGCACCCGCACACTCAGATGCCACATTTGCAGCAAAAGAGACCACATTTAAGAGATCCATTCCTCTCCCAATGATGAGGAAACTTTGGAACCATGCTGTACCAATTGTTGTGGCCCCTTCCCAGCAGACCACCCCAAATGTCCCACCCGACCCACCATACAACAGGGAGTTATCCAGCGGCTATCCAAATCACAATTCATTGCAGTCAGGAAAGCAGGTGCATGCCAACATATGCTAAAAGACCAGACTGATTCCAGGCACCCAGCCAGGGTCACTGTGACGGCCCAACGCTGCACTGACGCCGATATAGACAAACGACATCAACATGCCAAACAACGCCAACCGTGCAATGAAGACAAACGGAACATTAGTGAGATCACACAAACGCCTATAAGACCCCTTCGTCTTCTAGATAGATTTCCTCTTTCTTCTTCTCCCCAGATTCGATATTCTCGTCGATGGCTACACTAGTTTAGATAGGAATATCAATTCGTTAATATCTACTGGTCCGAGCCCGTGACAGTCACTGGAATAATGCTTCCTCAACTACATCAGTAGGATCTCTGGCGGGCCTGGATGTGGTCGATGAAGATTTGAATTGGAACGAGGAAAGCAGAGTATGAGACTAGATTATGAGGGTGGCAGGTGTACGCAGAGATGGGGAGATAAAGAGTTCATGATGTGTTATGACTTATGTTTACATCAGTAGCTAATATTCCCATTGATATAACACTTCCACAGATGTCTGATTGGAATGATGAGAGGTGCTGGTACAGTTCATGCCAGGTTGAGCCTGTTTTCAATGAGCTTAGGGTTTATAATTCGTAAATTCGTAAATTCATTAGCCATGATTTAGGATAACTGACCCCTCAGCTACGCGCGACCCCACCAGCCCAGCAAGCAGTTAGATAAAATTCCATATTCTCAATTAAACACATCTTTCTTTCAACCACCACCATGTCTAATAACTATTATAAATATAAGGCCAAGGTGCAGAAGGCTCTTAATGCACTCCAATATGAAGAAAAGCACAATTTCTCAAAAAACTGCACATGAGTTTGGTGTGTCTAAGGCAAACCATCTCATCAAGATGGAAAGGCTGCCCAGACTACTCAGCCATGGATGAATACAAGGCTTAATGAAGCCCAATAGCATGCTCTGTACTGATATCCGTATATCCGTCGGGAATTAAAACAACTCCGACAGTATCTGCTTTCTCCGACGGAATGTCTGAATAATACCGTAATACGAGGGTAAGGGCAGTATTTGCCTCTCCCACTGTAGAGCTTATAAGGTCCTGTGGCAACCATCGAAATAGATATAGATATAAAAATACTATATTCTATAATATATTTTCGCCATTGTTATATTTACATCACAGCATCAATCACCATATTCATCCACCATCATGACTGTCTCAGACGAAGATGACCCCGAAGCCCTCACCCAGCAAGACACCTCCCAATCCTCCATCGCACCCCCGAACACGATCTGGAAAGAAATTCCCTTTGTGACCGTCGTCTGCATGGCCCAATTCATGACTCAAGCCGGTCTTGCCTTGTCCATCCCCCCAGTATACCTCATCGGCTCCAGTTTCGGTACTTCCATCGCAGGCGAGCTCAGTTGGTTTACTGCTGCTTACAGCTTGACTGTGGGCACATTCATCCTTTTTTCTGGCCGGCTAGGTGATGTATATGGTCATCGGCTCATGTTCATTGCTGGATTCGCCTGGTTCGGTTTGTGGTCGCTTCTGGCTGGCTTCAGCATCTGGTCAGGTCAGATATTTTTTGACTGCTGTCGTGCCTTTCAAGGAATAGGTCCTGCCATGGCTTTGCCCAATGCCCTTGCTATCCTGGGCCGGACATATCCCCCCGGGACGCGGAAGGAGATGATCTTCTGTCTGTTCGGGGCCACCGCGCCCAGTGGGTTTGTTGTCGGTGGTGTCTTTGCTTCCCTTCTCGCCCAGAATGTATGGTGGCCCTGGGCGTACTGGATCATGGGTATTGTGTGCTTTATAGTGGCATTTTTGGGTGTTCTGGTGATCCCTCGCACTCCTCAGTCCAAATTCATGGATAACCACTCATTCTGGGTCCAACTCGACCTTCTTGGAGCGACCACAGGTATTTCTGCTCTGATCCTGCTCAACTTTGCATGGAATCAAGCAGCTCTAGTTGACTGGATGAATCCATACACTTACATCCTGCTCATTATCAGCTTTGTCCTGCTCGCTGTCTTTGGTCTGATTGAATGCACTGCTATCTGTCCGTTGCTTCCCCGCTCCATCTTCACTGGTGATCTGGCATGGGTACTTGGTTGCATTGCTGCTGGATGGTCTAGCTTCGGTATTATAATTTACTATTTCTTTCAGTTCTTAGAGGTTATCAAGGGTGATACGCCTCTGCTCACCATAACTAAATACGTGGCCGCGGCTCCGTCCGGTGCTGTTGCGGCTTTAGTGACTAGCTTCTTGCTTGGTCGTGTTTCCCCAAGTGTCATTATGTTCTGTGCTATGGCCTTCTTCACAGCTGGATTGTCCATATTCGCCACAGTCCCTGTTGATCAGACTTACTGGGCGCAGACGTTTGTTGTCAGTTTGATTTTGTCTTGGGGGATGTAAGTTTCTTTGAACCAAACCATCCATTGATTTGACTAACAAGGTGATAGGGACATGTCCTTCCCATCTGGCACTCTCATCCTCAGCAATGCCATGTCCCGTCAACACCAAGGTCTCGCCGGTTCCCTCGTCAGCACCACCGTCAACTACTCCATCTCCCTTGGTCTAGGCTTCGCCGGTACCGTCGATTTACACGTTAATGATGGCGGCCGTGATGTCCTCAGGGGTTATCGCGGTTCATTGTATATGGGAATTGGTTTGGCGGGATTGGGTCTGGTTGTATCGATTTGCTTCATGTTGGTGACTTGGAGGCGTTATCAAAGGGACTTAAAAAGCAATGTTAATAGATAAACAGGAGAAAGCCTGTATAATACATATAATACATGAGCAAAGAGGAAAATCCTGCACATGTCCTTTAGCTGGTCAAGTACACGTCCCAGGCTCCGTCCAGTAGCGCTTGCGTTCTCAGCAAAATTTGCTATAAGAGACATTAGGAATCAGTATCTGCAAGACTGGAAGGATAGATGATTGGTCTTTACCATTAGGAGTTCCATGAAGAACTATCCCATACATCTTTCTACTCAAGAATAAAGTTGCAAACAGTCAACGGCAAGTAGTATGTCAAACGGTCAACGGCGAGCAGCGCCGTGACAATAACCAGCGAGAGTAACTATTTCGGCCTTTTCGAGGGTTCCGGGAGTATGAATTAGCTCCATATGATGACAGGTTTCATAGTGATGCCCTCGAGCATGTCCTCGACGGCCTTGTTAATTTCCGACGGTCTGTGTTGCTTTTGCAATCGGTCGATGGGAAGTTGATTTTTCATATAAAGATCGGCCAAGAGGGGCAGAAACTAACAAATCAACTGTGCTTAGCGAAAACCATGTGCATTGGACTGGAAGGGGGGATGCTCACCTTCCTCGACAAACTATTGCCTTGATTCGAAGCTTGATACTTCTTGCAACCATTGATGAATGGGAAAACCTGAATGGACATCTCGGCAGCTGCTGCTGTTGCTCCTACCGACACTGCAGTACCACCTGCGCCCAGGGCACCGACCATGGCATTGATGACAGACACAGCCCCTGTACAATCGACTGCAGCGTCAATGCTTCCTCCAGCTGTGATATGGTGTATTCCTGCTACAACGTCGTCGATATTGGAAGAGTGTATGACGTTGGTTGCGCCTAGTCCCTTTGCCTGTGCCAGTCTATCCTGTTGCATGTCGACCGCAATGATCATGGTGAGAAGCTCGGGGTTGTCAATGTGCAGGGCATGAGCTGCCATAATCGCAGCACTTCCTACTCCTCCAATGCCAAAAACGACCAGTGATCGTATGTCGTTCTCAATTGGCTTCACCACATTGAAAATAGAGCCGGCGCCGGTCTGGACACCGCATCCGAGTGGCGCCAGAATTTCAAGAGGGTATTTCTTGTCGATTCGCACACAGCATTCCTCGTGGACAATGGCAGGATTGGAGAAAGAGGATTGCCCGAAGAAAGATGCATGGATGGGAGTACCGTTCCACATCACTGATTGTGATCGGCCAGGATCTCTCGAGACAAAGTTCCGCTCGAACATTTGAGTACATTGATACGGGCGCTCTCTCCTGCAACTGCGACACTCTCTGCAATAGGAGTACGAGAGAAGAACATGGTCTCCCACTTCAACATCTCGAACGTCGGGTCCTACTGCACGTACGACACCTGCGCCTATAAGTGTTGTCAGCTCAACAGCATCATCCATTGTTGGGTGCAACTTCTATTCTGTACCTTCGTGCCCAAGCACAACCGGGAACACGCCTGGGAGCTTTCCATGCTGCACAGCAACATCAGTGTGGCAGACACCGGTGGCTTTGAGCTCTACGAGAACTTCAACTGCGCGCAAGGGCTCAAGTTCAACAGTGTCAGCAGTGAAAGGACAAGCTGTATGTTCGACAATGAGCGCAGTAGCTGACACCATGACGGCTGCTGGCGGACTTAGAATGCAGTGTAGCTATGTTCGCTCGATTTTGTGCGTCCTCCATATTCATATAATCCGTTGTTTTGTGCCGGGATACCATGAGCTTCTATTGGGAAAACCCCCTGTTCAGTCTCGAAGACATCGTTAACGATTGGCTCGCGGAGATTCCGACCGTCGTAGACTGTCCGCTGGAGATGACATTGTGGACCCAATTGCAGTGCTCCAATCACTGTGCTTCTTTCCAACAGGCTCAATTGCTTGGATCCTACTTCAAGTATTCTTAAAAATTATAGCGTACAGCGATTAGACGGAGAAACACACATCCACATGGACGACGTCCGGAAACTCCGCGGAAGTTTCAATTCCAATAAACAGTAAAGCTGACTACATATTCAGTATCGCGAGCTGTACATTTCAGGATACAGAGGTTCATCCACTACTTACTACTGTTACTCCTGTACGCATAGATCGTGGAGATGGATATCGTTATAGTTGGGGCCGGACTTGGTGGGCTTGGCACTGCCCTAACCCTCAAAACCGCCGCGCCTTCGCACAATGTCCTTGTACTCGAGTCCGCTCCAGAGTTGGCAGAAGTAAGTAGACTGCATGGTCAATCAACCAGATCCCATCACAAGAGACTAACACGACGAATCACTTAATCAGATAGGAGCAGGCCTTCAACTCACCCCGAACACGACCAGACTGCTGCTCTGCTGGGGCCTGGGAGACAGGCTTGAAAAGGTCGCAACAAATCCGGAGGTTTTCACCATTCTACCCTACAAGGGAGACAAATTACTTGGTAGACGCAATGGCTTTGGGAAAGAGATGATTTGCAAGTATGGAGCGCCATTCTGGGACATGCACCGTGCGGACCTGCAGCTGGCCATATTTGAACGTGCCCAAGAGCTTGGTGTCAGGTTCAGGTTTGGCGCAACAGTTACCAGTTATGATTTTGAGGGCTCAAAAGTATCACTCGCCAATGGCAACGAAGTTCCGGGTGATTTGATTATCGCTGCTGATGGTGAGTTTAGTCCTACGGAAAATGCGACACCGGGTGGAATATGTGGTCAGGTTGCTAATGAATCATAGACCTATGGTCGAGAGCTCACCCCCAATTCCTCAGGAACAATGAGTTCGCCGCTGCCCACAGGTGATTTAGCTTATCGCATTGTATTGAATACCGACATGATCGAGGACGAAAATCTGAGAGAGTTCGTCTCGAAACCTCGAGTGCACCTTTGGGTCGGGCCTGACTGTCATGCCATTTACTACCCACTGCGCAACAACACGATGATCAATATCATGCTTCTCATTCCCGACGATCTTCCTGAGAATGTAGCCAGAGCCCCTGGCGATATTGGTCAGATGAGGGAACTTTTTCGTGACTGGGATCCACTGTGAGTCCCTTGCCGGAACAGCAATTAATAACTCAGCCACTGATGGTCTTCCCTGGCAGTCTACAGCGCCTCTTAGCACTTGTTCCTGAAGTTCAAAAGTGGCGCTTGATGAACAGTGAGCCTTGCTTCGTTTTGGGATCCGAACAACCTGGACTATTAGGCTGACTGGAAATTGCAGACACGGAAATGGATTCGTGGTGCGATGAGAAAGGAACGATTGTATTTTTGGGCGACGCTTGGTTGGTCTTGTACTGTCTTGTCCCTGTGTCTGAGATAGACTCTGACCGAGCCACAGTCATCCAATGTTGCCTTATATCGCGCAAGGAGCCAATTCAGCCCTGGAGGATGCAGCAGTTCTCGGCACCCTCATTGCCAAAGCACATGACAAATCGGATTTCCCAGCCCTCCTCCAAATATACCAGCATCTGCGGAAGCCACGCTCCTTGGCAATGGTGAAAGGGGGCCTCAGACAGGTAATTGCATACTGGCGCCAACGCAGCAGGGCCGCTAATTAGAATCTACAGAGACATACCAACCATCTTCGAGACGGCCTAGAACAGCAGCAGCGCGACAAAAATACTGGAAGAACAACTTGAAGAACCTCTGCCAGGTTATCCCTTTTATTGGTAAAACAACACTACTATCCCTTATAATCGAGCTGTGTTAACTTTCTCAGGCTGGATCCGCAGGCCCAGGGTTGGGTTTATTCATACGATGCCGTTGAGGAGGTGAGTCTCATCCACTACACAAGAATACAAATCGCAAACTGACGCTGTGTGCGACAAGGCCGAGATGGCTTGGAAATTTTTCCTCCAGAACGATAAATCTATCTCGTAGTTAGCCCTTACCCGCTGCCGCCCCCCACCCAGGCGGATGCTCTGGCTGGTTCTGAACGCACAAGGCGCCTGTAAACCCTCGGCAAGACCTCGAGGGCAACTTCGAATTCATGGTGGTTACGGCTGACTATGACGGCCACCCCGCAAGCATTCAACATCTCACTAAGTGCTTTGACCGCGAGATACTCTACTTACCTTTTTTAGTTAGGATATACTCATATATTTTAAATTTAAGTAGTTCGATCTTTATCCAGGTCCTCCGCATTCAAGATATCCAACCAACTTTCGAATGAGCGTGAATGCATTTCTGAGTCCGCGAAATAGGCCCATAGATCGTCATTGATGGGGAGGTCCAAATCATGACTCTCTGGCATAGGCTCCAGATGCGTTGCTCCTGCAGGTGCATCGAAAGTTGACCACAAATCTTCTGAATTGGCCTCCCCAACATCTTGTTGCCTTCTCCAACGTTCAATTATTTGGGTCACTATCTCGGCACACCGCTTAGCAGCTTTGAGATTAATTTGCCTAAAGACGCTAATGCTCAGCTGGCAGGCTGCGACTATTCCCTTGGTTTCCTCGGCCGCAGGCTCGTCGATGACTTTCATTAAAAGTACCAAGGTGGCCTGTAGGCAATAATAGCAGTAATATCTCCAGCGCATCAGGCAAGGCGCGGCCTCAAACAAGCCATGCACATGCAGAATGATAGCACGCGCAGCTTGTATACAAGTGTACTGAGAGTTCTTGACCAGGTGACTAGCCGCCAAGAGGTCAGCTTTTGTGAAAGAAACCCGATGTAGGACGATAAGAGCGAGATTGTAGTCTGATGTATCATTAGATATCTTTCGAAACACCGGCACGCCCCTGCTGTAGACATTGTCACTCACGGACAAGAAGACTGCTCCGCTGGCGTGAGATCCAGCTGTTGGCAGTATCTGACTCTCGACGAAGATCTTCATCTTCGAAGATGAGCAGGGCTGGGAGCGATTGCCGCCACTGGTTCAACCGATCATCGAATGACGGAATCTGGGCAGCGGACGACCTCTTTCTGCCAATAGCGCTGCCACATCTCGCAACCTACGATATAATGGGAGTGGTCAATACTTCATTGCATCATCGATCACAGCCATTGATTACTCACAAACTTCAAAATAGCACAGGTTATCTGAGCGACTCCCGCAAGAGCTTTTATGAACTCAGCCGTCGGTCGGTGTGGCTGATCTGAGCCTGACTAACACCAGGCCGTTAGTTTGTTTGCCACGGAAGAGGAAGGTGGGGAGAATTACAGTCGTGCCAACTGCGCCGTACTCCTTCGGAAGGTCGACTATAATGTCACTTTTGCTGATGGACATTGGCCGGCCGGAGTCCACGCTCAATTCGACCTCCTGGATATATATCATCCACCACGTGCGCCGCCCTTCCTCAGCGTCCCAGTCGTGTGATGTGAGGTTGGAGTCAACATTTAGGCCGATGGAAAATGCCATTCTAGTCGCGGTCCCCGCCAGGGTATAGGCCACTGTAAAATGTCAGTTACATGTCCAATCACAGTACCTGCGCATTTTACGGACAACTTGGTTTGAGAGCATGCTGTGCATAAGCTCCCTAGCTCAAAGTTAATTCAGGTCTAATGACTGTAAAAAGACCTTACCATGAACATTCCTGCTTGCACCAATTCTAAACTGACCGCATCAAACAAGCGTCCGAGCAACTCTTGCGCCTCAGAGAAATACCAAGAAGCCCAGGATGAGCTGTCATCATCGTCGGCATATAATGCACCTAGAGCAAGAACTGCGTATAGCAGGCACAACGATTGTTGCTGGACCTGGTTCTCTCGCGGCGAAGTGAATAATAGATTTGAGCCGAAGAGGTCTCTTAGGCGAGAGTACTTGGCTCGAAATCTTGGAATATCAAATATCGGGAAGTAGATATGGATGGTGGCGAAGAAGTTTTCCAAATGCCGATCTGCAACATCCTTCTGGAGCGTCTGATATCGCCGGATGGCTGTGTTGTGAGGCATGACGAGGTCGTACGAGTCCAGCATGGTGTGCAAGCCAAGTTTATCGGTTTCGGCGCTCCAGTTTCCCACTCGCGCTTGCGCATCGTCCTGATCGCGAGACGATGGATAAATGTGGTCCGCACAATGTTGCAGTCTCCTCGCTAGGGACTTGGCTATAAAAAAGTTGGAGGTTTCACCTACGGGCCTCGTTAGTACATCGTTCGATCGGACGGGAATCAGCACGAGCAGATACCATAGTACTCAAAACAGCCCGTTTGTGGATTCACCTCTGTGACAGAGGAGATTTTAGGCCCGTCTTTGATAAGTGCATCATCATGTCCTATAGTGAAATCAGTGGCGTTGAATTTTCATGTTGTAGCTGTGTCTCCTACCCTCATTTATTCCAAAACCTTCAGGTTTCCTTTGCATGATCTCTTCGACCCGACCTAGCCGCGTGAGTATTTGATCCATGACACTGGCAAATGATTAGTCATGAATGGAAACATAACACAAGACACGAGCTCACTTGGTCAGTTGAATATGGTCATCCTGTGTTGTGGATTTCAGACTACACTCGTAGCCTTTCCTGCAGCAACTTTCACAGGGCCACTTTCCGTTACACTACAAGCTGTTAATTCTCATCCAGAGCGTGGATGATATTTGCTTGGTTAGATGGATAACGGACCTTGATACGTTTCTCTCGGCATTTTTGACAAGCCTCCACGGTTTTCTTCCGAACCGACTTTGACAACCCACTTCCCGGGCGACTGGGGAGCGCTGGCAGCTGGATTTTTCGGCGTTTTGAGACTGGCTCATTACTGTTGCTGTCGTTAAGACCTGTCATGTTTCGGTCGTGGGCTTTGCAGGATTCTCATGGAAAAGCGTTGGATTTCCGGGTCAGAGAACTTGAAATTGGAGTTGTGAGGGTGTAATTCCTCAAATCGCACTTGTCCTCATTGCTAACCGAGGTCAACTGCATGCGGGGTCCCCATGGGCCGACGTCAAGACAGGCGCTGAAGCCAAACTAGATTGGGAATTCCCCAACTGGTGTCGGCGAGCTTCGATGGTGAACGCCGGGATCTCCGCAGTCCAATCGGAAATAGTCTTGCGGCAAACCATATATTGCGCTGGGCTTCACATCAGGAACAGAAGATGGATTCCCTTTTCTGCATCAGTACCAACAAAAATGTTTTTGCTGGTTCTTGTTGCTGCTGGATTTTTGGCTGTCCTGCTCTTTAACGCAGGAGCAGTTCGAAAACACCAGAAATTGCCGCCAGGCTGCAAGCCTATTCCAGGCCCGCCTGGTTTACCTCTCCTCGGTAACCTACACCAGCTCCCCAAGGACTATCCCTGGCGCAAATTCAAGGAATGGTCGGACGTATATGGGCCAATAATGGAAGTGAAGCTTGGCAGGGAAAGCCTGATTGTGTTGTCGGACAACGAGACGGCCAAGGAACTCTTGGAGCGACGCGGTCAAAAGTAAGTGAAAAATTGGCTGGTGACTGAGAATATATTTTCTAACAGCCGCAGTTATTCTTCACGGCCGCAGACATACATGGCGTGCGAGGTTCTATCCAGCAATCTTCGGCCCCTGCTGATGCTCTACGGAGGCAGGTTTCTCACCCGTCATCCTTGAGGCTCACTTTTGCTGACCCTAACTCCATTCAAAGACCGTTGGAGAAGAGTCCGGAAATTCATCCACCAAATGACAATGCCTGGAAAAGCATTGAGCTACCAACCACGTCAAGATCGCGAATCACGTAAACTGTTATACGATCTGTTGCAAGAGCCTCAAGACTTCGCACGTCATTACTATCGCTACGCGAGCGGACTTATCATGGGTCTCACATACGATATGCCGGTTGTGACGGGCAAGGAAGAATACGTTAAAAACATTGTTCAAGTCAATGACACCCTTGAACAGTAAGTCTACTCGCCAATTAAAGTCTGAGGATCACAGTATAAGTGCCCATTCTGACTGCTGACTTGTTGGGCAAACATAGTACTGCAAAGCCGGGAGCATTTCTTGTGGATTCTCTCCCTGTATTGAAATTCTTGCCTTCATTCATGGCACCATTCAAGCGCCTGGGCAAGGCTGCCCACGAATTCGAGTATGCCGTTTTCACGAAGCTCTTGCAAGACATTCAGAAGAAGCTGAGCCATGGCTCACCCATTGGTGACTGCTTTGCCAAAGAGTTACTCAACAAGGGGGAGAAAAAAGACCTGACTGATGACGAAGGTGCATATGCCTGCGGAACTATGTTCGAGGCTGGCAGCGGCACAACATCCGGCGCTCTGGAAATTCTAACAATGGCCCTCCTTCTATTCCCCGAAATTCAAGTTGAGGCACAGAATGAATTGGATGCTGTTTGTGGAGACCGTCTGCCGCAGTTTGAAGATCAACGGAATCTTCCGTACATCAAGGCTGTGGCGAAAGAGGCCCTCAGATGGCGCCCGATTGTAACGCAAGGCATATTGCACATGTCCGTAAAGGACAACCGCTACGGCGACTACTTCATCCCGGCTAACACTGCCATACTTGGAAACCACTGGTGAGCTTTTCTTGCAACTAAGTGAGGCCACTCCAGACAGGAAGCTGACATGAATATCACTTCTATGTAGGGCAATTCACATGGATCCTGAAATGTATCCTGAACTGGACAGATTCAATCCTAGACGCTTCACCGATCCGTCATTTCCAACTGCTCAAACAACAGACGGAGTGGAGTACGGCGCTAGTCGCGGACACTGGGCCTTTGGTTTCGGGCGCCGAGCTTGTCCAGGCCAGCATATAGGCGAATTCAGCCTGTTCATCCTAACAGCTCGGCTACTGTGGGCTTTCAATTTCAAGAAATACATGACTGCGGACGGGCATGTACAAGAGCCTGATCCTTTGGCATTTACAACTGGTAAGTACAAAAAGTCTCTGTTTTGTCCGCCATCTACTTCCCGTGGTTTTAGCATTTTCTTAACGGGACTAAATCATATGCGTGCTACCAGGTTTCAATTCCAAGCCAAAAGCCTTCCCGGCAACGATTGTGCCCAGGAGCGGGGCTCGCGCCGAGGCTGTCAGGGAAGCATATTTCAACCAGTGGGGAAAGCCAGATAGCAAAGGTGAACCAGCTAGTTGAGATTTAGATTAGGCCACACCCACCCTGCTCCGAAACACAAGGAGAACACTCTGCTCGAAAGCCCTGCGCATACAGGCGGTCTGGGGCGAGGAAAAGGATCAGAAAGATTATAGAAGGGGAGGCCCGATTGCCTCAGGAACTCATAGGGACAGGAGACTGTAGAATAGCTGCTGGCCTCGAGTCCATGAATCATGGTCTGTCATAGCTCTAGGGCTCGGTATGGACAATAAACTTGATTAAATAATAATAATACTCTATCCATGTTGGATAGGTCAAGCTCTTTCACTATTTCTCAGTAATTCTCATTTGGTTGAAGACGTAAGGGATTGGATAGATACAGTTGACCCTCGCAGATTCGGTCAAAGAATAAAAAGAGAGAAGAGAGAAACGGTAAAACAGAGAGAAAGAGAAATAAAATGAAAAAGAAAATAGGTCCTTTTACTTTACGGTTCTAGAGAAGAGTGAAAAGAAAATTGCGTCTCTTGGCTTCTCATGCGTTGAACGGCTTTTCTTTGCTCCTCCCTTGTGCGCTTGGAAAGTTTTCTAGGGAACATTCCATCGTCCGACAACATGTAGTTAAATTCAACTGAGAACCTCAGTTCTGCACTGAAGGTTGTGGTCATCTAATCATTCATCCATCAATGGTTGTGTTACTTGACCCTCCTGAGACTAGATTAACCACTCTGTTGTCTCTTTTCTGCGTGGTGCGTTTGAACACCGGCCTGATCAAGGGAAGGGAGCCGAGGAGGGCCCACCTGTGACTCTGATGGACTAACCGCCGGATAAACCCCATTTGTATGGTCAGGCCTCATTTTAATGCTGGGTATATGGCGTGTGCTCGATGTTATTACTGTTTCTGGATCGATGGTTGAACTTGAATGGGGATTTCAAAGGTACTGTTGGTAGCGCTTATGCCACCATGTCTACTAGCACCATCGCGATGACCCTCATCTTTCAGGCGAGAGGATATGCTGGGAAGGCTTAAAAGCTAAGATAACTGCCATCATGGCAAACCCTAGAGAAACTGATACTGTCTTCCAGTCGACCACTCCACTTCCACGAGAACCATAGTACATCCCAACTTGACAAAACATCAAGTAACGTTGCCATAGATTCAAGCCATCCTGAGACATTGGGTCATTTGGCTCTGCCGGACCAAGCCGCGAGTTCGAATGCAAAAAATCTGAATCCAAAGACCACAGGCCAACGCCATGTTGCTCTCGACCTAAACCGCTCCTACGCTTCCGATTAGAAGGCCCTAAACACTTTGCGGGAATTGTATCAGAATTGGTAAACCTCAACATTGACGCTGTGTCCCCCTCTCCTCACCCATCTACCCCCAAATCCATCCTGGGAAACATCTACTGAGCTCGATCACAGGAAGGATGCCGTTCTCCAGACGCATCAGATCGACCTGTTCAATTTTTTGCCGTACATTTCCGCGAAGCCGGATGACATCACGATCATCGTCGAGGAGAAACGATCGCTGCCGGTAGACAGGGAAGGGACCGCTGGGCGAACGTTAGAGAGACCAGCGTTCAGTCTAATCACCAATGGGACTGGCTATTACTACCGAAGTTGTTACATACATATACTACCTCCATATACACTCTATCACGCTTCTACCATAGTTTACCCCCGCCGGGTGGACGACTAGTTTAACACTACCAAGAAGTTGAATGCACAGCAAGCCCAGGGCTGAGTTCCTGGAGACAGGGCGGCAAGGGAGCTAAACCCAAAAAAATCAAAGAGAAGATGTGAGCACCAACATACAACAGCCAGGATTAGCTGGTAATTAAGGTATCACCTTAATTACCTACACCCAACTAGTGCTCTAGAAATACAGCCTCACTCGCTACGCGAGCGAGGCAAAAAAAAAAAACATACAACAGCCGGGATTCGCTGGTGGTCACCCACCCAACTACTAACCGGCCGGCGTGTGGCTTAAGTACGGCTGAGCGGACGGGAAGCCCTGTTCTCCACACCCTATGGTCGTATGTACCGATTTTCTCTCGAGAATAGTATATATCGTATAACCGGAGCAGGAAATAATTCTCAGAACAATATATGCTTGAGCACTACCAGTTCAAAACAAGCTCATAGCTGTTTTGAAGCATGCCAATTCAGAAATCCCGGGCTTTCCTGTATTCCACAAAGGCAACTGGTCAGAGTCGAGCTTCTCCTCGAGGGATTCTCAAAAGAACCATATAGGGCGAAAGACAGCGACTAAGTCAACAACCAATCAAAATCATCAGGCAGCAACTGAGAGCATAAATCAGCCATATACAGTTGTTCAAGGTCCTCTGGATTTGCTATAGGTGCCTCTGCACCACCATGAACATGGTCTGAAGCAACCGGATGCTCAGCCTCGTCCTCTACAAGCGGATGAACAAAGTGTGTGGTGATGCATCCTGGCGTCAGATACAGTTTCTGGTCCGGCTCCGCCATCGCGGGAAAGTGTAGTTGTTGCCATATAACAAAGTGTAAGATCAAGGAGGTTCCAGAACATTGATGGCGGAAAGGCAATCGTTGTACCTTTGCCAGCATTTTGCTGAAATCTGTCTGTTGCGAGGGCCTGTAGATTTCGGAGAAGCTCGAGCTATTTAGGAGGGTTTATCAGCTCTGGGCTGCGAACCGAGTGCTGGAATATGTGCCTTTTGAGAAATGTGAGGCCATGTATCTGACATGCTGATCAAGAAGAATCTTTCGCATCGTTCCAGATCCTCTTTCGCTTATCTGGCAGCTTCGTCGCCTCTTGAGAACTGGAAAAGCCATGATATTGTCGCCGTGGCTGCCACCAAATGCTTGACTAAGGGGCTGTACACTTCAAAACCAAGAACCTCGCACGTTTGTATGAGCCAAAATACCCAGCCGGAATGGAACAATGTCTGGTCCACAGTCTGTTGGAGGAACAACCGTGACTGGGACGAGCCACGATTGTCCCGCAGGGCAACAAGATGGATAAATGGATGATTTAGAATAGTACTTGATGCGTGGGGAATAAGCTGCATCGATATCCATGGGTTCCAGTACTCCCGTTGACTGGAGAGGTCGGTATGCGACCGTTTCGAGAATAGGGCATTCCGAAGCAGGTGCTTGTCTGACAATTGGGACTTACACTCATGCAGTTTGGCGTGTATTTGGGCGTGAGTCTGGAAGCCAGAGAGTCTCAACTTTTCTCATTCGTATCTCGTGTAGGTAACAGGAGAGTCTCTGCCAGACGGAAAGAAAGTTGATGTAGTAGACGTTGATTCCAAAGTATTTCTTATCGGTAGTAAATCAGACCCCGAGGAATGCATTTTGACGCTTGCACATCCTTGCATAATACTAGCCGGCAGGTACTACCTGGCGGTGCTCAGTAAAAGTAATGTACAACTGAGATTCTCAAAGCTTGCTCTTTTCAGGGGTTGCAGCTCCCGTCGCGCAGGCCCTCCGCGGCTCCCATCTCCCACAAAAAGTATCTGTCTTATCTACAGTCCTTCCGGAACCGCCACTTCTTCGCAAGATGGCACGGCAGCGTCTTCTTGATGGCCTGGGACATGTACTCGCCGAGGACGGGTAGAAACTTGAATGCGCTGCATCACTCTCGTCAGTATCGCTCTTTTGCATGATCGGGGGTCTCCATACTGTCCGCTACCCGCTCCACCAACAAACAGACTCCGGTAGTCCGGATGGTAGTCCATGATGAAGTCACCCGATGGCGTATCGGTGTACCAGCACAGGGCCAACCGTTCGAATGGCCGGTCTCCAAGTTCAGGAAACATCTCGACCAGACCTTGTCGCAGCCGTTGTTCTCCATCGGGAGGGGCGAAGTTTGCACGCTCGCGTGGAGGAATCCGAGGAGGCGAAGGAATATATGACCTGTCGCCGGCACTCTCCTCTCGACTGGGAGTACGTGTATATCCCCATCCGTGAACGGCCATCTTCAACATTTTGGTATCTTCATGCGGCGGGAAGTTGAATTATCCCGTTGAGAAATTGGAGTGGATGGGCAGGTCCTTGTATTTATGCATCTCGCATTCAGTAAGCAGAATGTATCCTACGACTTGAGCTGTCACGAGTGTGGAATTATACATGGGGACAAGACCTGTCATCCAAGCACCAGCCGTGACGATGAAATGATCACCTTGGATCATGGATCCACTGAGGGTCTTGACCCCTCTGATCGTGCAGTCTGGGTCAGTCTCAAACCCCGAGACGGTGCCGGCGCGGCCGCAGACGAAGGAAATGTCCCAGCTCAAGACAGTCATCTCGGAGCTGGCTGACAGTCTTGCTGGCATCTGCCCAACCGGCATCTTCATTGCAGTAGCCTGAGAACTTTGGAGTCGCGAGCTTCCCGCTTAGCACCGGGTATTTCCGTTTTGCAGCTGCAGCGTCTTCAAGTTTGGTCCATGGCAATTCCCGATTGGTCGGGGCTTTTGTCGTCTTTGCGATCCAGGACTCGCCATAGGGGTTGCCAGCACCCGTGAGGATGTACGGCGCAGGATAGAAAATGCCCTTGTATTTAGGCTATTTGCGCCATTCCATGTAAGCTTTGTGCGCAATTTGGAGATAGTCGTCGTCGGCGTAGTCGGAGCGTATCACTCGGGAAATGTCAGAACTCGATCCGTCGGGCACCTGGACGCTGTTAACTTTGTTTTCCTTATTTATAGACTCGAGCATGGTGGACCAAAATTGATATTACTGCTGGGCCTACAAGAGCTTGGATATGTTGACACCATCGTTTTCACCGAGGATGAAGACTTATCAGGCCAAGCAGTCAGTGAGCTGCACGGCGCACACGTGAGCGGGATTTGAAAGCCAGATGGACTCCGAATCGAACCTCAATAAGGATATGCTTGTAAGTAGAAGACATGCATAAATCTGCTATGCAGCTCTGTGCTCTAACATGATCCCCCTCAGATAACTGGCTGTTGCATTTGTAACAGTGGCGTTAAGTAGTGCAGGTGGTTTTGCTTCGGTTTCTAGATCTTTATAACGGAGATGAAGCTGGTTTAGGTATTCAGATTCCGTAACAGGTATCTCGGAGTTGCTCGCAGAATAATGGCTACAATTAACTATACACTCTTACATGCTTGGGGCTAATTTACTGACCAATCACAACGCCCGCGCACGATCGCCGGCTAATCAGCAGCACCGCGGATCTTTTACGCTACGATTCTGCACAACGACTGGGACAAGGTCCCAAAAGAGAAACGACGACAGCAGTTCCCTCGCTACCAGCGACCATCCGCGGGATTGACGGGTGAGCGATTCTTTTATTGGGCTCTGCGGGCATTGCGTGTATGAAGCTCCGATGGCGTGACTCCTTGGCTAAGTATTTTAAGATTCGGACATCCTACTGATAATTGCGCAGGAACAATTTTGCAATTTTGGCTGTATCGCTTAACGAATTGCTGAAATGCCAGCTAAAAGCGTCGCGGTTATCGGCGCGGGGCCTGCAGGGGCCATCACCGTCGATGCTTTGGTGCAGGAAAAGACCTTTGATTCGGTCCGGGTATTCGAGCGCCAGGACCAGTCTGGTGGATGCTGGTATGTGCGGAGAAACGGGGCTCTCTTCAGGTGACAACCGACTTATGATTAACAGAGACAACCTATGTATGCAGGATCCATCGCCCAAATGAACCCCGACTCCCACTAGACATCGACAAACTCTCCGCCAGAACAGCCGATGCGCCCATTCCCATCCCCCCTCAACTGCCATGCCATGCCCCCGCCGTTTCCCAGAACCGTTTCGCCGATTCGCACATCTACCCCACGCTCGAGACCAATGTCGACGCTTCGGTTATGTCGTTTTCGCAGGAGACCATCCCCCCCGTCCGGTCTGAGCGGTCGATTGCCCTGCACGGTCCGGATACGCCGTTTCGACACCACACTGTTGTCAAGAAATATATCGACGATCTGTTCAATCGCAATGGGTACCAGGATCTGGTCGAGTACAATACCACGGTTGAGCAGGCGGTGAAGAGTCCGGATTCGGGGAAGTGGGAGCTCACGTTACGGCGGGGTGAGAAGGGGAATGTGGACTATTGGTGGACGGAGTCGTTTGATGGTCTTGTTATTGCGACGGGGCATTATTCCGTGCCGTATATTCCTGCTATTCCCGGGTTGAAGGAGTTTGTGGAACGATATCCGGGGGGTGTTGAACATACCAAGCAATATCGGGGTCCGGAGGGGTATCGCGGGAAGGTATGCTCTCTTCCCAGCCTGAAAGGAAGAATGACACTAATCCAGACTTGAACAGAAAGTGGTCACAGTGGGAGCATCCGTCTCCGCAGCAGACACAGCAGTTAGTCTGATCGACCACGCCCAAGCACCCATCTACACCGTCACCCGCGGGAAATACAACGTCTACTTCGGAGGACAAGCATTCAAACATCCCCAGCTTTCAGAACGGCCGCCCATTTCGCATATCTCCGTCGACGATCGGACCGTGCACTTCGAAGATGGCACTTCCGCAGCAGGTGTAGATCACATTATCTTCGGGACTGGGTTTAGCTGGACACTCCCGTTCCTTCCTGACATTCCAACGAGGAATAACCGCGTCCCGGATTTATACCAGCATGTCTTTCATCAACGGGATCCAAGCCTCATCTTCATTGGCGCTGTACGGCCCTCCCCCATCTTCCATCTCACCTGCAAAAGCTAACAAGTAACAACACAGGTCGGCACCGGCCTAACCTTCAAAATCTTCGAATGGCAAGCCGTCGCAGCAGCCCGTGTCCTCGCCGGTAAAGCCTCCCTCCCACCCCTCGAAGCCCAACAGCGCTGGGAAACAGACCGCATCTCTGTAAAAGGCGACGGGCCCGGTTTCACGTTAATACATCCGGATTTCAAGGAGTATTTCGAAGAAATGAGACGGTTAGCTGGGGAACCTGGGGAGGGGCAGCCGGGACGGAGATTGCCGGTTTTTGAGCAGAAGTGGGTGGATGATTTCTGGGCTGGGCATGAGAAGAGAGTTGCTATGTGGGAGAGGTTGAATGGGGAGGGAAGGGGGTATCGGTTGTAGCATCTGAGCGTTTGATTTGGCTGTTTATAGATGACGACTGGCGAGGTTAGACTTGCTGATGAACATATGTGTGGCAGATGCACATATAAAAATACCAATTGAACAAGCTTATCATATGACAAATTGGTATACTATTACACTCCCCAGATTTACAATTGTCTCCTATCCATGATGGCTTTCATTAGTTGAACTGAACGATGCTATCCGAAAGCTTTCAGGGATGACATGGAAAGGCCGCCCTCGAAAAACCCGCTAACTTCAAAGCTCAGGTTTAGATATCCCTCATACATCACAGATTCACTTGTTGCTTATTGTTTAAAAAAGAAAATAGCTAAACGGAGACTGAAACCCCAATAGCCTCAGGCTTATCAACAGCGCCATTTTGAACCACCGCGTCACCCACTCATGTCCAATGATGTAGATTGTTGTGCCTTGCGAGCTTCAATAGAGGCCCTATGACCCTTTTCGATGCCTCACTGCTTCATGGAACGCATCCTGGCTGCAGCTGGTCATCAAATTACTCGATGGTCCAAATCCCTCAGATGCAACCCTTTCGCACAAGATACATATGCATACCCCTCAGACATGGCTCACTAGTACTTTTGACATGCCACTCATGCTTTAAATTCCATTACCCCCCCCCCCCAATGTCATAGAAATCATTTCGGTATCCCCTTACCAACAACCATCCACCATCGCGTCTTCGCCTTCGCCCACAAGTATTGCCCATCATGAATATCGAGAATATCTGCTTTATCTGTGCAGACATGGCATTGAAAAGACCCGCAAAGCATTATCATCGACTCCGTGACCCAAAGTCCAAGAAGACAGAAGAGTGCGTTCTTTGTGCTAGGCACTTTTGCGAGGCACACAAGTCAAATGATGAACTTGATGAACATGTTTGCGAAGTCAACCACCGAACTTATTACAATAATCATCGGAGTATTTTTGGAATATACCCTACTCTTCAGGCGCGAGAGAGGCAGTCTGGAGTGGTGGGACTATGAGTGACAAGGGGTGGTAGGTTTTCGCTGAAAGCACTTTGAAAGGAATTGTACTTATGTAAATGAAGGTTATGTGCCAATTCTTTACTCGGTGTTTGGGGTATATAGATGTTATTCTGGAAGAGGTGTATCCAAACGGTGGGAATTAATCGGTCAAGGATTGAGGAAGTTGGCGTAAAACCACGCTGAGGCGTTGAGATGTCAAGTGTGTTCACAATACAGATTTATACGACAGTCTACATTCCTGGTACTTCTAGTATAATACAATGTAATTCCCAGCGGCAGGTGATAGTCCGGAACATGACCAGTGTGGACTAGTGTGTTTTGATAAGTGAGATTCGAGAAACGATCAAGGAGTGTAGGTGGTGACGCCGGCTGCTAGAAGAAGGTCTATATCTTCAAACAACTCTATTCATCCTTCTATCACTAGTACAGTGTTCCATTACATTGCGACAAATCTAGAGACTCATCAAGGTCTATGGTGGTACTATATCATTTACCAACATACTATCACAACCAGCCATTAGCCCTACTCCAATCCCCTCACCGTCGTCTGCGTCTTCCCCTTCCCCTTCCCATCCTCCACAGCACCAACTCCTCCCCCAGACACACCATCCCCCTCCCCACCATCAACCCCAACCCCATTAACCACCCTAAACGCCACCCTCCTTCCCTCCAAATACCTCCCATCAACCCACCTCAACACCCCCGTCATAACACCCACAACCCCTACCAACCCCGCCGCACTTTCCCAACCAACCCTATAAACCGGCGCCTGCGCAGCCGGCCACACAAGAACCTGCGACCACGCCGAAATCGCATAATACCCCGCCACACTCACGCCCACAATCAACGCCCGGCTCTCCGGGTCCTGGGGGATGAGATCGGATAGCCAGGCGAAGATTAGCGGTGCTGTGCCTAGTGGCACGTACGAGAGGAAGTAGGAGGTGTAGGCTGCTGATAGAGGGAGGGTGGATGGGTGGGTGGTCCAGAGGGACATGATTATGCAGGGGATGAGGGCGATGACACACTGTGTGATGATAAGTGTCCAGCGGGTGCGGAGGAGGTCAGATAGTAGGGCCCAGAACCACACGAAGACGACGTTTATGGCGGAGCCGGCGATGGGAATCGCGTTGACTTGTGCTGTGCTCCAGCGGCGGGAGCCGTCTGGTTTGCGCACCCATTCGAGGAACAGCGAGAAGTAGTTGTATCCGTATGTTCCTAGGACAGATGCACAGTACAGCACCGTGATGAAGTATACAACCCACCCCGAAAACGTCCGCTTAACAGCATCCCAAGACATGCGCTTCGGTTCTGCGCGGCCGTTCCGGGATAGTCTATGCATGGAGAGTTCCGCGTCGATGGTCTTGTCGAACCAGATTGCTCGCGGGTTCGGTTTATTAGGGAGATCAGGGATCATGATAAATCCCGCGAAACCCCATACAACAGTGATGATCGCATTGATAACAAACAACCACCGCCAGCCAGACAGACCCGCATGATTATCCAGTGTCTTCGTAATAGCCGCTTGAAGCGCGCCAGAGAGCATCTGTCCCACTGCTTGACAGGAGTGATAGAAACCCATCCGTTTAGCGAGTTCGGTGGGTGTGTACCAGTGCACTACTTTATCAGCCCCGGTCCCTTCAGTCCAGATTGATTCCTTTAAAGGAGAAAGAAAACGCACTGAACAAAGTAATCATCCCCGGCCACGCACTACTCTCACAAAGACCCAGAAACACCCGCAACACGTAGACTTGTCTCGCGCTGGTTGTCATTGCCATTAGACCCGTTAGAAAACCCCAGAGGATTTCTAGGCCTGGGAGCCAGAAGCTGGGGCGGACGTAGGTTAGGATGATTTGGGAGGGGATGAGCATGATGCAGTAGGCGACGTTGAATGTTGTTGTGAAGCTGTATTCGTTGATCAGTCTTGACTTTTTATGCTAGGGTGGATGGTGCGAGGGTACTAGTTGAGTTCATTGCCGTGGAGATGGAGGTCTTCTTTCATGCCGGAGACGTAGGCGTTGTTGATGTTTTGTTGGTCAAGGTATTTAATTACTACTCGTCAGGTCAGTTTTCAACTTTCAAGTCATTTCCGAAAGGGGGATATATGGCTCACTCACCCTGGGAAATACACCCAAACGTCAACAGAAACATATCCAGTCGCCGGACAAGAGCCCTTTCCTCCGATGAGCGGGCATTGTTCGAATCTCCTTGTGAGGTATGTCTGTGGATTAAGCGTTTGAAAGACGCCATAACTGTTTGCTTCTTACTGTCGAGGAGACGGTATAGCGAGCAGTATTCATATCTCCTCCCAAACAGGCAGTATCACGATAGGCATTCCCCCCCCGCCAATAACCGCCTCCTCTCTATCATGGTTATCAAGAATGCGCTAGTATCCCATCCCTGTTTGGAGTAACCGTAACCTCATGATAAGGAATGTTGATTGATTGATTGATTGATAAGATCAGCGACCCCGCGAAATATGTATATCTCCACCCCTTCCATCGCCAACACTGTACACAACACCAACAACAATAAAAAGATGCCCCAAGGAAACACCCTCCCCAACCAAACCCCCAGCCTAAGCTACTGGCAACGCACAACACGCCCATTCCCCCATCTCCACGCAAACCGCACCACCCCTGTTCCAACCTCGGCTAAATACGTGGTCATCGGATCAGGCATTGCGGGGGCTCTAACAGTGTTTGAATTACTCGAGGCTGGCATTGATGAGGGAAAAGTTGTTATTCTCGAGGCAAGAGAGGCGGCTGGTGGTGCTAGTTCGAGGAATGCGGGGCATGTGAGACCGGGTGTGTTCCCTTTTTTCTTTTACTAGTGATTGGATAGATGGTTGATAATAAGTTGTGGTAGATGCATTCCGCGGCTTTACGGCATATTCCAAAGTCCACGGTGCCGAGCAAGCGCTGAAAATCATCGCCAACGAGCGCCTGGTCTTACAAAAGGTAGACGAGTTCATCACAAAACACGCTGTGGCATGCGACTTCCACCACACAACGACATTCGACGTCTGCATGACCCCCGACTTCGCAGAGTACGAAGTTGCGAGTTTCAACGCATATAAAAACGCAGGCGGTGATGTATCCCATATCAAATACTACACTGGCCCAGAAGCGCAGGCGAAAACGAAAGTCCCCGGCGCAGTAGCTGCGTACGAATGGCCGGCTGGGTCGAGCCATCCGGCAAAATTAGCACAGTTTCTTTTGAATAGCGCGGTGGAGAGAGGTGCGAGGTTGTTTACGTTTTGTCCGGCTATAGCTATAGCGCAGTCGTCGAATGCTGGGTCTGGGTTGTGGGATGTACATACGCCCCGGGGAACAGTGATTACTGAGAAAGTGATACATTGTACCAATGCGCATGCTGCGTTTTTACTACCCCTGCTGGATGATTATATCACGCCGAACCGCGCCCAGGCACATTCGTTGATCCCGACAGGTGCATTCACAGGGAGGAATATCCTCCAAAACACATTCTCGCTGCGCTACAGTCTGCATCATTTCTACTCCCTGATCCAGCGACAAGCAGACGGGACGCTTATCCTGGGCGTGTCGAGGTCGAATCCTACGCTTAGCAGGGAGACGATTGATGGGCAGTTGAGTACGGATGATAGCAGGTATAATGAGGAGATTGTGTTGGATGCATTGCGTAGTTTTGGGGAGATTTTTCCGAGCTATAATGCAGAGGATGCATTGCACGGTGAAGGCCTGGACCATGCTTGGACGGGGATTGTTGCGATGACGGCGGATTCGGTGCCGTTTGTTGGGGAGGTTGAGGGGTTTCCGGGGCAGTTTGTTTGTGCGGGGTTTAATGGACATGGTGAGTGTCTGTTTTTGAGATTGTAGAATGAAGCTGACTTTGCAGGTATGGCGCGCATTTTTACATGTGCACCTGGTGTTGCTAAATTGGTGCTTGGGGGGGAGTGGGACGACACAGGTCTACCTGAGTGCTTTCAGATCAGCAAAGAGAGACTCGGTAGACTGTCATCTCAAGCTGTGCCATCAGTTTGGTGATTACTGCGAAGCACATGATCACGCACGTTTGTATAATAGACTGCCCGTGCGAAGCGTATATATTCAGTAGGACGAATCAACCACATCCATATGTGCAGAAGTCAAAAACAAACATGTTGTGGTATATACAAGGCAGCGAAAGAACCTTGAGATCCAATATTGGCCAAAAATACGTATACACGTATCCAAACGAAAGTAGAAGATGTATAATAAAGACAATATATATATATATATAAAAAAAAAAAAAAAAAAAAGGAAAAAAAAAGAAAAAAGAAATGTACGGTCAAAAAGTCGTAAGAAGGAGTTCACTCCCAAACGCCAAGACGCCAAACACCCACGGGGTAATCCCCGGACCAGGTCGACCTGCGATAGGGCGGGAGATTACCCACCCAAGTCCGTGGGAGACTGAGTATAGCGTGGTCTCCCTTGTTGGTGGCGGACTAGACCAGAGCTTGTTTCGTTGGAATACTCGTGAGCCGACGGTTAGGAAACCGGTTGGTAGCCCTTGTTGCGGAGTTCACTTTGCTTCCAGTCCGTCTGGAAGTTGCTCATCTCGGTCCGGTCTTGGTTCCAGTTGGAGTCGTCGAGAGCGTTTTCGAGGCGGCCCTTCCGGCGCTGTCTGATGCAGTAGAAGATAAATCCGGCGATGCCAATAGCACCAACAGCACCAGCACCGATACCAACACCAGCCTTGGCACCGGTAGGCAGTTCATCCCACTTCTCGGATAGGGACTTCGGTGGCGGCTTGTTCAATTCGGTGACAGTGGTAGAGTTGCCCCTAATGACAATTAGCATCATGCATATAATAGACAGTAGTAAAGGAAGACATACTCGACAACCTTGATGCTCTCCCAATCACCAGTATCGTCTGTGTATTCGTATTCCTTGCCGGACGAAAAGTCGTGCGCGCGGACCTTGTCAACGACCATGGTGTAAGGACCCTTGTCGTAGTCGACCTCACCACCTGCCCACTCAATAGTACCCAGAGGGTTACCAGAGTCACCGGCGGGCCAGATACCAAAACGAATGTTACTCGGGGTCTGGGGAAAGTTCTTTCCATCCAAAGCGTCTTCGTATTTCAGAGTGCGGACCAATTCCTGATCCAGCCACCACTCCACCTTCTCCTTGGTCCAATAGGTGGTGTAGTTGTGGAACTCGGTGTCAGCGTTGGAGACGTCGTGGTAACCGCCGCGGTCGTAGCTCGAGTCGTTTCCTTTGCCGTAGTAGTTGGACTGCACCTGGGAGGTGTTGTAACCGACCCATTCCCAGTCAATCTCGTCCAAGTCGTCGGACTGCAGGACAACACTGCTGACAATACCACCACCCTTGGCCATCTTGACGTGAGTCTCGACAATACCGAAGAAGATGAAGAACTTGGACTGCAACGTGGGGGAGTCCAGCTTCTTCTTGATGGAGAATTCGGCTCCGTCCTTGGTCCAGTCGATTTCGCCATTGGTCGTGGCCCAGATGCTCTCGTCTTGGGTTCCGTTGAAAACCCACGTGTGGTTCGTACCCAGAGCAGGGTCAGCCGGACAGTCCTTCTTGGTAGGGTTACAGTTGGTGAAGGTCTGGGCATGGACGGAGGTGATACAGGCCAGCAACAGGCCGATGAAGAAGCGGGCGAGCATGGCGACGGTAGTAGCTATTCGGATCAAATGAAAGAAACGAAGGAATCTCTTGCTGTAGGCGAGGGCGAGCAGATATATTGCTCAATAATTGCTAAAAAAGAATGGCTGGCCAACAGACAAAGGCCAAAAAGGAGTGGAAGTGCGCTGAAACGCACGAGCAAAGAATGAACGAGGGACAACAGCCCACCACAGCAAGAGAGCGCGATATATTCAAGAGAAGCAGAACAAGAATAGAAGAGAGAGAAAAGAACAGAAAAAGAGAAAAAAAAAGAGGAGAAGAACAGAGATCAAACCCCGTGACCGGCGGCGAATTCAACCGCCGAATTATTCTTAGTGCTGTAAGGGGCTTTCCTATTCGAGTAATCTATGCTTAGTCCAGACCCCACCGCTAATCCCGATAAGGCTAGCCCATCGTGTTAATCAGAGTTTAGCTGTTTCAGGTATAGATCGGCAGGAGGCCCGGGGTTTGTCCTGGTCTGTGGTTGGCTGTCGGTGGATGACCTAATCTGCAGGGTCAGGTGACTGATTTACTGATCTGATCCTGAATATGATTTACATAACTATGTATTTCGTTAAATATTTACTCGTATATTTGTAGTCATAGTCAATAACACTCTTACACTCTCTACTATGTATGCACTATGTAGTACCTGTAAAAATTGAGACTAGCCAAGCAAACCAAGCAAACCAAGCAAACCCGCTGAAACTAGTGCCGTCTGAGGGCCCGCTACAGACCCTGATTCTTTAATAGGAGAGTGGCAAACAAAAAAAAAGGGGCTTATCTTTACGGACTCGATACGGCTCTATTGCGGCCTTCATAGCCTGCTCTATTTCTGTATCTACCGAGTACCTCTAGTGACACCGTCAATGCACAATGCTTGTTTCTCGCTTAGTGCACCGCGATGTGCTATTTTAATGTTGTCAATGCACACTTGTTTAAGACATTGAGTTCATTGAGTCGTTTTATCCGAACATGAAGAATTCCATATTGACCTCCGAGACATGTCATCATAAACATCCGAGTCAGCCATAACAAATACATCGAGTCATAACCATAGCAGGCATAACAGTTCGTCAAGTCATATACACCCTCGACGGCCGTCTCGGCTCATCCCGATACCTCGGCCGCGAACGGCTCCCCTTCTCCACGTATTCCACCACAGACGGGCTACTCGTGCGCCGTCTACGCCGTCGACCCCCGGTCTCGGCCCCAGCTCCAGGAACATATCCAACATCAGACTCTCCACCGCTCCACGCACCCTTTAAATTGCACACTTTCCACAACCAGATCAGCAGAAGGGTACCGGCGATCGATCCGATAACGATACCGGCTATACCACCGCCAGATATAGTACTCGGGCAGGTATCACCGCTGTCAGAGGATTGACGGGCAAGAACGGGGGCCTGATTGAGATGTGCGATCTAGATGAGCGGTTCGGTTCCACGGGATGAACATCGGGAGCGATCCGGGGATCTGACTTACCATTTTGATGGATTTTTGAACCGGGAGTACGGTGTACTATGAGTACCTGTGCCAAACCTGTGCAGGATTTGTTTCTCTACGAGAATAAGAGAAAGAGAAGAGCGCCTTTTATCGCATTCAAGGATGTCCTCCCGCACTGACGTCAAGAGCACGTCTTGCGACGATCGCGGCAGAGCCGGTCAACTACGAAGTATACAACAGAATACTCGAGTGGAATACTACTATACTATACGTATAGTGCCTGGCATAACTCTATATGTGTTTTTAGCTGTCATGCACGACATAGCTATATCGCATCTGCAGCAATTGAGACCCGTTTCGGGGCATTTATATGGGGATACTGTACTATGAGTTGTGCTGGTGACAGGCGGGGTAATCAGGTGATTTACATCCGGTTGAATCCTTTGGCAATGATCAACTTGCTGAGGCTTGATAGTGATAAGAAAACCTGGAAGACTGACAGAAGTGGGGAAGGTCTCCGGAGTGTATACTATGGTAGGTAAGGGAGCCGGTCAAATGCGGTGGTTGAGTGAATTGGTATAATTGTACATAGTTGAGAAGAGTCCTTTCACTCATCATTGATCCCATCTCTCAATGCCACCGGCGATGACCAGCTATCTTGATTTTGACGCAGAATTTAACATCTCACATGCTCGTTTCCCTTATAATAGTGCTCTAGAGACATTGGCTGTCAAGATGCCAATTCGTTAGCATGATTGCCTGAACACTCGGGTCTCAAACGATCGATGGAAGCCAGGCTCGGATCTTTTATCAAAGAAGAGCGTCAACAGCCCAAGAATTTTTAGAACGAATGTGTGCTCCCATCGAATGAACATGTCTACGTGACAGCAGGATTCGCGGGGGGGGGGTTAACACTCCATACGATGAACCTGGAAAACAGCCAAGAATTTTGCGTTCTGGACGCGACCTAGCACCAGAGACATATTTAAATACATCGTCCCACTTCCCTAAGCAACATCACATCTATAGTTCCTCAAGCCAAAGACGTCAGACGAATTCGTTATTTCTCATACAGAGATTACCTGGCTCAAACCCCGTGTTGCTGTGCGTTTATCGCAGTCTTTCCAGACTGAAAATAATAGCCGATGAGATATGGAAGAAAGCCGGTCGCGCTATGGGTGACCCCAGCTAGCATTCTCCTAAATGATACGGAGCATCTGTCGCCTCGGAGCCGCCCAACCACCAGTACCGTGAGGTGTGCGTGCGCTGTCTTCATTACAGTCATGAAAAATTCTCCTGCTGCGTCCGGGCCCACGCATTTTGCAAGTGCTGGTGTTGTGGAGCAGGGAGCCCATGCCTATTCGAAAATTCGTAACCTGGTTCAATTTGATTTCAGAAATCGTTCTCTTCAGAAAAAAGCGCATTCATCAAAGCGCTCGGAGGACATCCTATGGAGATAGTGTTCATAATATAAAGGACTATAGCAAAGTGCTGGTCCAAAGACCTGTGTGAAAGGTTGAGTCGAGTGGCTAGCTATATTTCTCTTAACGACCTTCTGCTACATCTAATCGGCAACCTAATGTCCCGGCAATATCTTGACTCTTTATTGTGTCAATGAAGAGCTCTGTGGCAAACGTTGACAGCATCGTGCCAGCCTTCTACTATGTATATCTCTGTGCTGTTTTGGTCATTGTGGGCTGAACATCTGCATACTGGACCCAAGCAAGCATTGTGTCCTATTTGACAGAACAGCCGAAAAAGCTACTATGCTCAATTCGAGAAACATACCAAGACCCGACAATTGCTGGAAAAAAGGAAACTAGCCCAAGTTACTAAAGGATACGTCTTTCAAACCTGTGACAGAGCATATAATTGTCCAAAGATGACCTCCGCCATGGATTCTCGCCCTTTCTTATCAACACAACTAGGCCAAAAGACCTAACTGGAGAAGTTATCTCGGGGCCTTAAGCTGTAGCAAAGGATCGTCCCAGAGCAAGAGGCAAGATGCAACAACAGCGGGAACAACCGAGCTATTCAAGCCCCAAAGTCTTTCGATGTGGACGCCACTCCTTTCTATGGAATCACCGCTGTGGATGTTAATTCTGCATATGCCTGTGACAATAGTGGCTTTGAAGCTTCCTCCAAGCCCCGTCAACTCTGATTATACGATAAAAAGACGCATATCGAAGAGGGGTCTCTAATTTCCTTCCGAGTAACTGCAAATAAAAGCTTTCTGGATCATAAAGCCGGGATAGCAAACGTTGGCCCCGACTCTTATGTCACTTTGCCACTCGAGGACCAAACGACGTCAAAGGATTCTATGTTGGATTCAAATGCTGGATAAAATGGCGACTTGCAACACTGCTTTCTAGAAGTCTAGAGGGAGGTCACAGGGCAAATTATTCAAAGCAGTCAAACAATTGCTTGACAAAATTGCTGCAGAAGATGATACCCACCCTCACTTTGCTCGCAATGACACTTTCCTGGCAAGTTCACGAAATCACTCAGTTCTCGCGCAACAATACGCTAGAAAACACGATGCCCTCTTTGGCGAGAAAGCAAGGAAAGTTACCATGGTCAATTTAGAACACTGCGGGCAGTGCAATCTGCTCCGGGTATCTTCGGAATAACAGCAATATGAAGAGAAATAGCGCCTTAGTTAGTGCAGTAGTAGTATCTTCTGCCAACCCAAAATAAGAAACGACTATCTCCCACTCAAACAACGAACGCGTATGGTACCCCGTAGTTTTAAGCAGTTGCCTAGGAAGGCTGTGCTAAATTAAGCACGCGTTGCGTAGGGCTGAGGAACTCCACGTGGAGATCTTTCGGCCCTACAACTTCAACACCCAAACTCAACAGCAACCAGACTTCTACGATGTTCAATTCAATTGAATGGCGTACAAGATTCTACCCACGTAATCCATGCCTCTCTTAGCAGTGGCACCTGTCATGTCATATTCAGGAAATTTTGGGAACGTACCGGCCAAATCATGTCCGCCACTACGCCACACCCTGGTGGGGCCGGGCTTGCGTATACTCAATGGCGACGCCTCATCCTCATACTTCGTTAGTGACAGGCTAAACCGAGGCATCACCGAGTGGAAGAGTATATAAAGAGGTGGTAGCCCAGTATTATCCTCTTATCACTCATCAGCCTTTTCATCTACAATCACCAAGTACATCTACACCACATACATCAAACGAACATACCGAACACCGAATAAAACATCCAACCAACATGCACGGCCATCATCAGCATCATCATCATCACGGTCCCCCCGGCGGTGGTCACCACGGAGGTCCTGGCGGTTTCGGAGGCCCCGCTGGCTTTGGCGGTCCTGGCGGCCCCGGACATCATGGCCATCACCACGGACACCACGCCCCAGGAGGGTTTGGCGGTCCCGGTCCCATGGGCCACAACCCCGGCTTCGAGAAATTCGGTCCACCGGGTGCCGGTCGCCACGATAACCCGCCTCCATACAACCACATCGAAGGACTCGGGTCCGGGTTTGGTGGTCCAGGTCCCAACCACGGTCCTGGTTTCGGGCCTGGACCTGGACCTCAAGGGCATCATCATGGCCCTAGAAATCATGGTCCCGGTGGTTTTGGTGGTCCTGGCGGTCCTGGTCCGGCTGGTTTCGGACATCATGGTGGTCCTCATGGGCACCACGGTCATCACGGCCATCATGGACCGGTAAGTTCGAAGTCACCTAAGGAAAGATACGTTGGACGATTTGCTAACTGCGGTTCAAAGCATTAGCCTCAGCAGCAACATCATCACGGACTTCTGGGGAAGATTTTGCATCACCGTCACCATAAGCCATGATCCGGAAAGGTATATAGGAGGAGGATTAGTTTATTTTTGAAAGCGTTCTGTTAGTCCGTTTGACACAAGATTGATATCCGATTTTGATGCTGTGTTTGTTTAAATTCCGTTGTTGTTATGAATGAGTTGTTGTCATAAACGAGTGCATATTTACTCGATTGAATCATATATAAACCAATGCTCAAGAGACCAACATAAAAATAAACCATGAAAATGAACAAGAACAAAACCCGAACCCTTTGCATAGTATATTCAATCCAAAGCAATAAAAGAACACCAACCCCAACCGTAGGCAATTTGCATATGTTCATAAACCATTCACCAAAATCATTATCGTCCCGTGATATAATCCTTGTTTTCGATAGTTACACTCTTGGTCATATGGTTGACCTTGTACACTCCCACCAGGCGAGAGGCAAGTTCGAACTGTTGATGGTCAGATAACGGTCTAATAAAAGTGGAGGACAAAAACTTACCATATTGTTTCTGAGCGAAATGACGATAAACTGTGCATTCTTCGTCCTCTCCTTGATATACGACGCCACAATCGAGACCTAACCAGTCAGTAAACACCCATATAATTGGTAGGAGGCAAACTCACGTTTCTAAAGTCGAGGGCAGCATCAATCTCGTCCATGACATACAACGGCGTGGGCCTGTAATGATGGAGTGCAAACACCAACGCCAAACTGGACAGCGTCTTCTCACCACCAGACAAGTTACTGATGTTCTTCCAGCTCTTCTTCGGCGGCATCACGGAGAACATGATACCCTCCGAGAACGGATCGAGCGAGTCGACCAGTTCCAGTTCCGCGTTACCACCCATGGTGATCATTTGGTACATTTCCTTCAAACGGAGCGAGATAGTGCTGAAGCCCTCCATGAATCCGTTCAAGCGAGCGGACCGGAGACCGTCCAAGCGTGCCTTGGCGCTGTCACGGGATGCCAGTGCTGTGGCCAGATCGGCGGAACGGGACGAGTGTTCGGCTGTACGGCGGCGGTACTCTTCAATGACTGACAGGTCGACAGGCGCGCTCTGGGTCTTCTCCTCGAGTGCTGCGATAACAGCCTTCAGAGACTCCTTGTTCATTTCGTCCAGCTCATCTTTGGTGAAGGTTTGGAGCTCTGCGGGTTCATGTTCGTCATCGCCAAGGTCACTGACATTCTGAAGAGTCAAGTTCGACAGCTTCTCCTGCCAGTAGCGCCCTCGCTTCTCGTTTTCGGAAAGGGCCTTTTGGTTCTCTTCGAGTTTGTTGCGCATTTCAATCTCAGAAGCCCGGCTCTCGTTCAACTCCGCAACCTTATCATCCAGCTCATCCTTCATAGACTTGAGTTCACCCTTCTTCGTCTCGAGAGCCTACACCGTATTAGTTAGCCATAGTCAACAGAGCATGTAGTAATATAATCTTACCTCTTGAGCATCCTCAACCCTTTGCCTCCAGCCAGATGCATCGTTGGACTGATTCTCCACATCCGCCTCTAACTTCTCCAGACCCTCAGAGACCTGCTCAAGTTCCTTCTCAGCATCAGCACGAGATTTCTGGTGCTTGGCAATCTGCTTCTCATTCTTGGACTTCTCGACTTCAGCGTTGGAGATCTCATCAGCAAGAAGGCCGATCTGCTCCTTCAGACCGTCGACCTTGGCCTTCTGGCTTCGCAATCGGACACCACCAACTTCCATGATCTTGTCTTGCAGGGTTTGGATTTCCTCCTCAATCCCGCCTCTCTGTTCACGGAGTCCTTCAATTTCCCCCTCAAGGGAAGCAATTTGCTTCTCGAGAGCGGCCGCCTGGCCAGCGTCGCCCTTGGAAGGCTTGTGTTCTACGCCCAATTCCTTGACTCTGCGCTGGGCATCAGTAAGAGCACGACTGGCACTTTCGATTTCGAGCGTGATCTTCTGGATCTTGGTATCGACTCGAGGGATCTCTTCGGTCTTCTCGCGCATCATAGCCTCGATATTCCGTTGCTTCTCCTGGAAGACGAGGAATTTCCTTTCCGTCTCCTCGAGGTTTTCTTCCAGTTTGGTGACTTGTTCCCTGCTCGTATCGGCGACCTGCTTCGAAGACATTCCACCGCGGGCAACGCGTGTTCCACCACCACTCATGGTACCGGAAACGTCGATGAGTTGACCGTCCAGTGTCACGACACGCCAGCGACGAGCACCATAAGCGATGCGGTTTGCGTGCTCAAGGTCCTTGGCAACCAGTGTGTTTTGCATGACACTGTAGAAAGCTGGTGCAAACTTCGGGTCCTTGGGCTTGACGAGGTCGAAAAGACGTGGGACACTTTCGGGGGTGTAGATACTCGACATGTCCCTGCGGGGCAAACGGTCGAGAAGGATGAAGTTGGCACGACCAAGGTTGTTCTTCCTGAGATAGTCGATACATTGCTGACCAACTTCAACGGACTCCACAACCATGTTCTCCAGCGCTGGGCACGCGGTCGAAATGGCGACATCGTATTTCTCGTCGATCGTACCAAGGTTTCCTAATCTTCCATGGAATCCATCAATACGTCCAGACTCCTTGAGACGCATAAGACCGGTCAACACGCTGCCACGGTTCTGGGTGCTTTGCAGACTGGCCCTCGCCTCGTCCGCCTTTTGACGTGCACTAGAAACGTGGGTGCGAACCTCCGGCTCCCGCTGAGAGTACTTCTTGAGGTCACTCTTGAGCTTGGCCACTTCCTCCTCCAGCGTAGCTCTCTGGGACTTGTGCTCTTCCAGGTCGTCTTGTTTGGCGGCAAGCGTTTCCTCAATCGACGAGACCTTCGACTGCGCTTCTTCCAACAGGACGGTACCAGCGTTGCTTCTCTCACGGAGGATGTCGAGTTCACTTTGCGCAACAGCAACCGCGGACTGTTTCTGGTTGATTTTCTCGTCCCATGGCTCTAAGGATCGTTGCTTGGCAGTAATCTTATCGGACAGGCCTTGTGTCTTGCCCTTCAGTCCGTCACGAATTGTCGACAGCTCCTCTTCTTCGGCCTTCATCTCCTTCTCGAGCTCGTTGGTTTCCGCCGTCTTCTTCTCAATATCGTCAGTGTGCTTCTCGACCAAACTCTGGCATTCGGATGCCGCCAGGCGCGTAGAGTGCATGGACTTTTCGAGCTTTTTCTGCTTTCCGACAAGGAACTTCTTCTTCTCATCGAATTTGACCGATTCCTTATCATACTTGGCCATTTCTTTCGTCAAGCTCTGGACTTCTTTCTCCATGCTCTCGTATTCCTTCAACCCACGTTTGTAGGCTTTTTCGATATCCTTAATGCCAGACTGGTTGCCTTCGTGTTTCTCGAGCTCGAGATTCAGGAGTTCCTGCATTTGCAAGATCGCTTCTTCTGTGACACGGATGTTGTCAAGGCATTCGTTGATGTAAATCTGGTACAAGGCCGACTGTTTCTCTGCCATATCGTTCTCGTCGCGGATATAAGAAAGCGCATTGTTCTTCTTGTCCTCGAGGCCTGCCTTCTCCTTCTCCACATGTTGGACACGGTTGTTCTTCTCGACACAGACATCGTTCAACGATTCGAGTTCGTTGGCGGCTTCGTCAATGGGGGTCTTGTATTTTGACGTGCCGATAATGTCTTCGAGGTATTCCAAAAGTCCATCCTCGTGCTCGTTGGCCGCTTTGGATTTCATCTGCGAAATGGATTCGACCTCACCTTGCAAGATGAGGAATCGTTTGTGGTCGAGGTCGACTCCGCGGTCGCGCAGGAATGCCCCGACTGTGTTAAAGCTGCTTTCTTTGCCGTTCATGTAGTATTTGCTGGTGTTGTTCTTAAACGCTTTGCGTGAAATGATCAGTTGGGAATCTGGGACTATTTCATGTTGTCCGGTCGGCAGGTCCACAACCTCCTGGAAATGGACTTCGACTTCACAGTACGGCAGGTCGGGGTAGTCTACGGAGTTATGGATAAGGGCCGAAATCTTGCCCTGTCTCATCTTGCTGGCCCGGAAACCAAACACGAAAAGGAGGGCGTCGATGACGTTCGATTTTCCGGATCCGTTTGGTCCGACGACGGAAGAGAACGATGCGTGGAATGGTCCGACAATCTGCTGTCCTGCATAACTCTTGAAGTTTGTTAGAACCAAAGTCGTCATCATCAAGCGGGTCTTCGGCCCTTCGGGTTCCTGGGGCTCTGGCGGCGCAACGTTGCGGGACTTTATCATAATGTCCATGGGCTTCTCGAGGACCGTCGTGTTCGGATTGATAATGGAGATCTGCGACTTTTGCTCCTCTGCGGGCTTCGGCGTCTGGTTCACGGTGGAGTCGGTGATATCGGCGAGCGGTGCAACACTGCTTCGTCGTGACGGCGCTTGCACTTGCGATTGCGATTGCGGCGATGCTGATGTCTCTGGATTCGGGAGTGAGAACTTTTCCAGGTGGGTTATGGGGCCACTACTCTGGCGGGGGGGGTCCATACTCTTTCTCTTTAAAGATGCTGCCGCTACTTGTGAAGGTGACTGGGGTTCTCCTCCCATACTAGCGACGGAATCGCCATCTTCGTTCGAATCGCTGGCCTGGGACGTTTGTACAGGCTCGCCTGACATCGATCGCCGCGATTTTCGTGCGGGGCGCGCAGTACTCGGGGTAGCTGGTTCGGCGGTGGGGGCTCTGGATGCCCTCGATGCTCTCGACACTGGTCTCGAGGCCGTAGAGGCCCTTGAAGAGGCCCTCGAAGTTGTGGAGGCCGAGGAGGCGGCCGAAGCCGTGGATTGTCGTCGAGACTGTCTGGTCATGGATTGTCTGGGCATGGACTGTCTGCTCATCGAAGTTCTTTTGGGGACCGGTGTGTACTCCTCTTCTTCCTCCTCTTCATCGTCGTCTTCCCCGCCGTGGTTGGAGGGGGTCGGGGTGACATTGCCGGAGTCTTCTGAATCAGGCGTCGATTCGACAACGTAGCTTCTTCGGGGAGCAGAACGGCGCGACGGCCTGCCCTTTGCGATTGTCGACATTTTCGAGTATACTATGCGAGCAACAGCCGCATCGAGGCGAGAAGGTGTTGTGGTCGTCGGGGTTTGTTGATTTTCGGCGGCGGTGGAAAGTGGGCGGTTGTTTACCTTTTCGCCGCATCGGGAAAGGCGTCTTTTTCTGCCATAACAAAGAACACCGCCCGGCTTATGTCACTGATACGATCTGTAAATTACAGTAATTTATGGCCGGCAGAAAAGACGATGAAGGAAGACAGGAAAACAACAACAGCAACCGCATAAGCAGACACCATGGCTCCGTGGGACGATTTCGATACTATATTCTCCTTTAACAGGAATTTTGTGTACGATGGCAAGGTCATTGAGCAGATCACCTCCAACCGCCGTGCGCTGGAGAACAGGCTCTTCGCAGACCGACTGCTAGCATTGCTCGGGGTCAAAGCAGGTAAGTGGCAGACTGCGAAGTTATCAATACTAGCCAGTGGATGGATGCTGATTGTGCGCGTTTAGTTACGAAACTCTATCCTCCCAGATCTAATTCAGACCTCCGGACGCTCGTTGGACACATTACCTCATCGCCGCTGGACATCCATCACAAGCAAGCGTTGATCTACTATATCCTGAAGGACTGTCGTGCTGCTGGAGATGCCGCCCCACATTTTGCGCGTCGATGCCATCTGCCGGAGAAGTACAGGCTGTTCATTGAAGGATTGTGGAATCTGGATCGCTTGGAATTCAGGGTATGTTGCTCCGATGGAAGCGTGGTGATGATATGGACTGACAGCTAACTGTTTAGCGCGCCGTCGAATTTCTGACCGAGCCCTCCATCATTCCGACCTTCCCAGACGAGATCCTCTACGTCCTTACCCTCTCGAATCTCCCGAAGCACGATGACAGCCTCGTCATGGCATACTACTTTACCGTCAGCCCGCCGCTTGCGACAGAGAAGGTCCAGAAAGCTTTCTTCGCAACCCTTTGCCGCGCCAGTATTACGGAGGCATTCTATTTCACCAGAAAGAACGACGAGTCGCTGCGCCGTAGCTATCTCGAACAGTTGATTGTATTCGTCCACAAGACCGCCGCCGGTCAAATACGAAGCAAACGGGCCATGGAGCTGATTGGTCTCCCGCTGGATGAGAAGGAGGAACAATGGTTTGAGGAGGCTCTTATTCAAGGAAGCACAAAGGCGCTGCACGGTGCCAAGGATACTGTCATGATGCGACGACTTGCGACGGGGAAGCTGAGCGGGCTCTCTGCGGACCTTGAGTCTTTAGGTGGAAAGAAGGTGGACGGCTTGAACTGGGATGTTCTCAAGCAGAGCATGCCCGTACGCAACACATAATACCCCGGTGGTAGTAATTTTGAGTGTGGTGTGTATTCGATATGCTTGTTTATGGAGATTTAGCATGGGATTGTAGTCGCATTGCAAACACAACCGGAGTTATGGTGTTTATTTTCTAGCCTTAGCATGAATGAATTCTTGCTTTTCTTATTCTACTGTCTTATCTTTTATTATTCATGTATCTCGTAAACTAAATTGTCTATAGATGCCTACTGTTCGGGTTGTAATATTACCGAAAAAAACGTACATCACCGCAGGCATCGCTCTTCATCTCGACAACCTCTCTGCCTACACGTCCATTCTTCGCTGAAAAGAGCATATCCTCACCTTTTTCTTATTTCAAACGTTAGATTAATACTTGGGGTCTCTATTCAGGCCCTCAGTGAGAATTTCTAGGCCGATTGAAGGTCCGCCGTGAACCATTCGTTACGAGGCCTTATCACCGCAGATTCCTCTCCTTGAGGAGACTCCGGCCATAGAGACATCAAAATGGTCGTCTGCAATTTCTTCCTACAAGGCCGGTGTAGATTTGGAGGTAAGTCTTCACCTGAGTATATTTCATGTTCTCTATCACTAACGCTTATCAGACCGCTGCAAAAATGAACATCCGGGCCAAGCTACAATGGGCACGTCGGGGAACCGCTTTGGGGCTCTCTCTGGCGGAGGTTTCGGAGGTACGTTCATTCTTTTGGATATGGCATATGCTACTCATCTAACCGGCGCTAGGCCGTACAGGACCCCAGGCTCAACAAGCACAAAAGTAAGTCAATGGTTACTCTACTTTTGTCTGCTAGGATACTTACGGAATACAGCTACAGCGTCAATGCGGATGATATCAAAACCGACTTGACCGCTGGTAAAGGACGGCCAGAATGGGTTTTCTCATGCTTTGGTCCTGGACGGAATGCTCCAAGACAACTCTTTGGAGGTCCCCAGCGCGAACACAGTTTTGAAGAACTACGACTACGACATTACGAAGCAGCAGCAACAGGAAACGCAGAGCAAGCGGTACAGGAAGCTCAGATGCTCTATGCAGAATCAGTGAACCAGATGGAAGCCGCCCTGCGTGATATCAGCGGAGCTATCAAATACATCCTGGACGGGGCTAACGAACACCCGAATCGTATCGATATTACAGAGGGCAAGACTGGTCCTGATCCTGGTCCTGGTCCTTCTTTCTCTCAGCCGTCAGCATTTGGAACCCCATCCTTTGACCAGCCTTCCGGGGTTGGTCAGTCAGCATTTGGAAAACCGTCAGGATTTGGTCAGCCTTCAGCATTCGGGCAACCCTCTGCACCTGCGCAGCCCTCTGGTTTTGGGCAACCAAGCGCCCTGGGAACAGGTTCAGCATTTGGACAGCCATCCGGTGTAGGAGGAGGGTCTGCTTTCGGTAAGCCGGCGTTTGGACAACCCAGCCTTGGTCAGCCTTCCGCTGGTCAACCGTCCTCATTTGGCCAACCGGCATTCGGGCAACCCTCGTTCGGTCAGCCATCGGCCCCAGGAGCAGGTCCCTTTGGAAAGCCTACCACTGCATCGCCTTTTGCCCAGATATCGGGCCAGAATCAACAACCAGGTGGCGGTTTTGGTCAACCATCCGGGCAGACTCCGTCTCCATTCGCGCAAATAGGTCAACAACCACAACCGCAACCCGCTCCAACAGGATTTGGTCAACCGTCCACGACTGGCTTCGGTCAGCCCTCACAAACAGCATCGCCATTTGGCCAACCAGCAGCCTCATTCAGTCAACCAACACAAAACCCCTTCGGAGCCGCTGCTCAGCAATCGCAACAACAACCCACGACCTCACCATTCGGTCAGCCCGCCGCTGGCGGATTTGGCCAGCCTGCTGACGCACCTACAGGATTTGGTCAACCAGCCCAAGCCCCAGCCCAGGCCCCAGCCCAGGCTTCAATTCCATCACAACCAGTGGGCACAGGACCACCGCCGGTAATCAGGGTCGACGACGCGAAAGAACTCAATCCCATCCCCCCTCTAAACGGCCAGACTATTCGAAACTCTCTCACGAACAAACTCACTACGTGGAAGGGTCAACCAGTGGATTACATCGACGGTACGCCGTGTTATTTGCATCCACAGGATCGGCAGACTTGGGTTCGTATCTTCTTCCCCGATGGGCCGCCGGAACAGGCCAGTCTTAGAGATGCGCAAGGGAAACCGGAGGAGTATACACCAGAGGTTATGGAGCAGTATGAGTTCTTTTTGCAGAATGGGTATTTTAGGGATGGCGTTATTCCGAGTGTGCCGCCCAAGACGGAGTGGGTGAGCTTTGATTTCTGAGGATTATGTTTTGCAGCATTTTTCATGCGACTACTGTAATATACCATGGACAACAGTCATTACTTGCTTACTGCTTACACCCTACGGAATTTAGCATATGGCAATGGCACAATAATCTTTTAAATCCGTATCTTTTTTGTATTCAGGTTCTATAGGGTATATAAGCCGACTCCACAGGACATCCGAAGTAATCAAACCCCAATGTCCCGCAAGCCAACCACACGCACCATCCCAGTTACGAGACAGCACTAACAACCCCTCCCCTAATCCGTTCGCAACGAAACGAACGAATTTAAGCAGCAATGGTAACCTCAACCTCAACACCAGCCTCGATGTTGATGATGATCTGCTTAACGATCTCGGTGGGGGCAAGCAGGCTGTTCCAGTCAGCAACCAATTCCTTCGTATCTAACTCATTCGGGGAATAAGGGCACGTACTCTATGAGACGCTTGTGGATGCGCATCTCAAACTTGTCCCAAGTCTTCGAACCCTCACCGTTGGGGGTCTTACGGGTGGAGATGTGAAGGGACTTGGTGGGCAGACGGACGGGGCCCTTGACCTGGAGGGACTTGGAGCGGGCACGGTCGATGAGCTCCGAGCAGACCTTCTCGAGGGCGGCGACCTTGCGAGAGGTAAGGGTGATACGGATCTTGTGGACCTTCTATAATTCGAAGACTTGTTAGCGCTGTCAATTGACGGGATTCCAATGAGATAGACGTACAGGGCCCTCGCCGAAATCCTTCTCGGGCTTCTGGAAAGACATCTTGACCGTTGTATTAAGAGATGCTGGAAGAATTAGTGATTGTAGGAATGACGGACGACAAGAAGAACTCACAGGCTACTGCCAATCAAGACCTGAACTGCGTGGCTCGGTAAGGTGATGATGGCCGTTGAGGTTGAAAATGCACGATTTTCGCTTGGCCTAAAATTGATAACGATTTGGCGCTTTTCTTGTGCGGGCGGAAGCCTTGGCGCTCGCCTATCTGGAGCTAACCGCTTCGGGAAACCGACTCCCGCCGACGTCGCCATAGCCATACAGGTACAAGTACAGATACAAGAGCAGATTGTCAGTCAGTTGTTGCAGTAATATTGTTCTTGATACCCTTGCTGTGTGCTTTTTTTCTTTCTAGTTCTTTTCTTTATTTAACGCTCTAATGGCTGATCTACCTCCCCTCGCACCGGTCCCACCACCCGCGGTCCGGACTACGCTACAACAGGCCGAGTGGGAAGCATGTATAGATGCATGGACGATGCTCCTGGGGGTCCGGATAGATGCCCCGGTGAAGATATTCCAAGATGTTGCTTCCAAGGATGAATCTGCTGTTTTGTTCCTATCCTCCTTTTACAACCAACTGGCCACCTCGGGAGAGGCAGGTCTGAAGCTGGGACTAAAAGGACGAACACTTCGAAAGCTATCCTTCCTACTCACAAGACGCATACTACTCGATCTATCCTCACCACCGGCAGACTTACTGGCTTGGAACTTCCTTGGCAATCTGTGCTGTTGTTATCCGTCCAGTGCTGCCCTGAAACGTTTACTATTAGATGCATGGGATAAACACCATGGAACCATCACAGCCAGTGTTGAGAAGGCGAAATCATCAATCATCAAACAACTCATGAACAAAAAGACCTCTGAAACCCCCGCTGTCGACGCGGATATCCGCACGTTGACTATTCTGGCTTCAACCTTGCCCACATGTGGTCAAGTGCTCATGGCGGGTTCCGATTATTTGGATACCCTCTCAGATGCATATCAAGCACAACCCAGAGAGACTCTGCGGAGGGTTTTTGTGGCTAATGTCTACGTTGGGTTGACGTCGTTACTGAAGTCGAAACCGAACCTGTCGTCTCTTCTAGATCAGCTCTTTGGTCTTAAGGCGACTGCGGGGGTTGGCACGTCAAAAACGAGAAAAGAGCCTACACTGCTCTCTGACTTGGTTTGCAGTTCTGATCTGCTTGCTCGTCTGGAGAAATATCTCACGGACCACCCGCAGAAACGCGGAGAGGATCTGGTGTCCAGTCTGCGAACATATCAAACAGAGTCGAGGGTGTTCCATCATCGCTATCAAAAGAAGAAAAAGACGGTCGAGAAGGGCAAGGGCCGAGGCGTGCCTATATCTGGTGGTGAAGAGCTGCATGCACACAGGATGTCCCTCGTCACGCAGATCCAGGATCTCTTCCCAGACCTGGGGTCAGGATATGTCATTCGACTACTGGACTACTACGGCGATGGCCCTGAAACAGTGGTTGCACACCTTCTCGACTCTTCTCTCCCTCCTGAACTCCAATCCCTCGACCAAACCGAAGATCTCTCCATCCCACAATCCATCATCAACCCTGATCCCATGGCACCAAACTCACCACCTCCCGAGATCGCTGAAGCGGATGAATCATTCGCACGCAAGAATATCTTCGACAAGGACGTGGACCTCGCAGAACTCGCCCACTCTAACGACCCCAATGCCCGCAACAAACTCCGTTTCGGCCGCGAAGACGACCTCACAGCCGACGATGTCCTCGCAGACCGCTCCAAGCATGCCGCTAATAAGGCAGCTATCATCTCCGCCCTGGCGACCTTCGACTCTGACGATGATGAACGCGATGACACGTACGACGCCGCTGACGTTGGTGGTACCGTTGACACCGTCCCCGCCAGCACAGACGCCGAGGCAGAAGCGCAAAACCGTCGCGCCACGGCTGAGGATCTGGACCTCTCCCTGTTCAAATCTTACAGATCGAATCCTGGACTGTTTGCACGCGACTCAGCCACCCGCCGCTCCCAGCCACGGACGTCATTGAAGGGCGAGACGGGAATGACTGACGAGGCGATTGAAGGATGGGCAGTTATGTTGCAGCGCGATCCGAAACGTCTTTCGAAACTCGAGGATAGACTTGCGCTTTCTGCTGGAACACCGGGTGGAGCTATGGCGCAGCCCGAGTTACCGCCCACATCGTACAGAAAGCCCCGTGCTGATGAAGAATCGGAAGAGAGTGACGCGCATGGCAGTTTTGGAGGTAGAGGCCGGGGACGCGGTCGTGGAGGCCCAAGGGGAGGCCGTGGTCGCGGTAGGGGCGGTAGTAGAGGAAGTGGTCCGTCTGGGGAACAGAATACGGCTGCTTCTCGGCAACGGAAAGAAGAGAATAAGAGTAGTAGGGCGAACCATAACCGGAGGCAGCAGAGGGCTAAAAAGATTGCGAGGGGTGGTGGCTTGCCTGGGTGATTGCTAGACATGATAATGGTGCATTAATGAAGCGTATACCTTTGTTTAGAGAATAGATTATTGCTATTTGTATAGATACGTGAGCATAGGCATGGATGGCGGAGATATATATCCCTGTTGTATGCGTTTCTACTACATTGCACGCACTTCAACCTTTACTTCTTTGCCTCTAACCTGTACAATAGACTAAATACAATTTAGATAATAACCTATCTTTACTAAAAATACCCTTCACTCCATTGTATAGTTGTATAGTTGTTGACTCTACCCGTACTAATCGGGAAACTCCCAGTGGATGCTCCGTTAATGCCTCATAGTACGGGAAACAGCACTTTCCCGCGCTCTCAACGAGAAGCTCCAGAGTACTCCGTCTACATAAATTATATGTTCTTCTAGCATAGCAATTCAATGGATATCTAATTCTACAGTTGTATATCTATCGGCAAACAGCAACAGTGACAGCCGAATTAACCCGATCTGGCGGGTGATTACATACGCGCCGCTAACCGTATCGATACCGTACCGGGCCGGCAGCTTTTCCCTTGGCCAAACCTCGAAAGCTCCTCGTCCCAACAATCTTCACTGCGGGAAACGTCACTTCTGTCCACCCTGCGTCCATTGACTTGAATCCTCACTGTCTTTAGAGGATTGTTAACCCATCCTGTGACATCGCTTGCTCTCCGCTCCTCGTTACCGCCATGTTCCGCTCCATGTTGCCCCGGACATCACCGCGGGCGGGCCTCCGCGCTGCTGCCCCCCAGTCCGCTCAGTCGACCTTTGTTGTTCCTTCTATGACCTTTTTGAGAACCTCGAGACGGGGTTATGCTGCTGAAGCTGGTATGTTGTGTTCGTTGGAGGTGGTGGGGTTGAGAGCCTGGGATCCGGTGGAAAGGAACATGGGAAGCTACGGGGAAGAACATCTGAGCTAATCATTATGGTTTCCTGGGAATAGGTGACCACGATGTTGTGATCATTGGTGGTGGTGTCGCTGGTTATGTTGCTGCCATCAAGGCCGGTCAGGCCGGTATGAAGGTATGATCTGCATTCAATCGTTCCATCATGCGCACTTCCGGCTGTACCGGAGATATGTGCTAACTGCGCATTCAATAGACCGCATGTATCGAGAAGCGCGGCCGTCTCGGTGGTACCTGCTTGAACGTCGGCTGTATCCCCTCGAAGTCTCTCCTCAACAACTCCCACCTCTACCACCAAGTCCTTCACGACACAAAAAAGCGCGGTATTGAGGTTGGTGATGTCAAGCTCAACCTTGAGCAGATGATGGCCGCCAAGGACACCTCCGTCGATGGCCTCACCAAGGGTATCGAGTTCCTCCTCAAGAAGAACGGCGTCGACTACGTCAAGGGTACCGGTGCCCTGGTTGACCCCCACACCGTCAAGGTCAACCTTAACGAGGGTGGTGAGCAGACCCTCCGCGGAAAGAACATCCTCATTGCTACTGGCTCTGAGTCGACTCCCTTCCCCGGCCTGAACATCGACGAGAAGAGAATCATCACCAGCACTGGTGCTCTGGAGCTCAAGGAGGTTCCTAAGAAGATGGTTGTCATTGGTGGTGGTATCATTGGTCTGGAGATGGTATGCCTTTGCCCTAGTGAGAGAGGTTGAGCCGTCCGTTGCTAATTGCTGTAGGCTTCCGTCTGGTCTCGTCTCGGTTCCGAAGTTACCGTCGTCGAATTCCTGGGCCAGATCGGTGGCCCCGGTATGGACGCTGAGATCGCCAAGCAGGCCCAGAAGATCCTGGGTAAGCAGGGTATCAAGTTCAAGACTGGCACTAAGGTCACCAGTGGTGACGACAGCGGTGCCACCGTTTCCCTCAGCGTCGAGGCCTCCAAGGGTGGTAAGGAGGAGACCCTTGACGCCGATGTCGTCCTAGTTGCCATTGGCCGTCGCCCCTACACCGAGGGTCTCGGTCTGGAGAACGCCGGAATTGAGAAGGACGACAAGGGCCGTCTCGTGATCGACCAGGAGTACCGCACCAAGCACCCCCACATCCGTGTCGTTGGTGACTGCACGTTCGGTCCCATGCTTGCCCACAAGGCTGAGGAGGAGGGCGTTGCCGCCATCGAGTACATCCAGAAGGGCTACGGCCACGTCAACTACGGCGCCATCCCCAGCGTCATGTACACCCACCCCGAAGTCTCGTGGGTTGGCCAGAACGAGGCCGAAGTCAAGGCGGCCGGTGTCAACTACCGCATCGGTACCTTCCCCTTCAGCGCCAACTCCCGTGCCAAGACCAACCTCGACACCGAGGGTATTGTCAAGTTCATTGCCGACGCCGAGACCGACCGCATCCTTGGTGTTCACATCATCGGCCCCAACGCCGGCGAGATGATCGCCGAGGCCACCCTCGCCGTCGAGTACGGCGCTTCTTCCGAGGACGTTGCCCGGACGTGCCACGCCCACCCTACCCTGGCCGAGGCCTTCAAGGAGGCTGCCATGGCTACGCACTCGAAAGCTATCCACTTCTAAACAACTCAACTTCCCCCTTTTTTGACGTCTCTCTCCGCCTGTCATGTGTATTCTCCTATTTTCCTGTCCGTCTAGTCTAGCTCCGCTAGCAAAACTACATGTAGCATTTGATCGCGATTATATCTTGTTTGTTCATTGATATTTATTGATATGAAAAGACTTTTTCTATATATTCTCTTCGATCTATTGTACTCCGTAGTAAATTGAATGTCGTCATAGTTGGCAAAAAACATAAAAGCAAAAAAGAAAATGCGTTCCGACACGGGGAATCGAACCCCGAGCTGCCGTGTGAGAGACGGCGATGTTAACCATTACACCATATCGGAGTGGCCTGGTGAATTACGCCTTTAGGTTTAATTTTTACCCTTGAGGTGCTACATAAAGACGCGCCCTCCCATTTGATCGACGGATTGTTGATGTAAATTAACGCTCTCAATGCCCCCAACAAGTCGAATAGCTTGTTTCTCCTTGCTTCCAAAAAGATTCGTTCGGTCGTTTTCCCGGACAATGGATGCGCGTGAGTTCTGCCTGCTCTACACGTTCTTGTTCTGTTGATAAGCTAAGAAGAAGCTTTCCATCAAGGATCTCCGACGAACGAACACCTCTTTTCATACACATCGGGTCGATTCTTATATAATGAGAACCTTCGGCGCCAGGAACGCCATGTTGGATTTAACGTCGAAGCTTTCAAGGAGCTTGCCGCGCAGGGCATTGAACCTGGCCATGGCAAGGTGACCAACATCACAAAGTTCGCCGAGGGTGGATTCAATCGTGTTTTTCTTCTCACCATGGAGGATGGCTTCCAAGCTATTGCCAAAATACCTTATAAAATCGCTCTTCCTAGGCGTCATGCGACAGCGAGCGAAGCAGCTACGTTAGAGCTGTTGCGGTCGAAAGGTATCCCAGTGCCAAAACTTTACAGTTACTCTGCATCTGTCGACAATCCAGCCGGGGTTGAATACATACTTATGGAAAAAGCCAATGGTGTACCGATCGAGACCAAGTGGCTCTCTATGACAAAGCGAGAGAGAGACACGCTAGCATCCAGTTTCGTGGAAATCGAAAAGAAGTTTTTTGATCTCCCGTTTAAATCCATTGGCAGCATTTACTTTAAGCACGACCTACCGCCAAATCTTCAGACACCTCTATATTCTGAAGATCATAAGCAGGATGACATCTCAGAGAGCTTCTGAATCGGACCTATTGCAGATTATATGTTTTCATACGGGAAGAGGGCTGGGCTTGACATATATAGGGGCCCATGTATGTCTATCTTCTGGACGTTTGATTGAAGCTGCTTAAGCTAATGTCCACTCAGGGAAGGAATCCAAAAGATTACCTCCGTTCAATCGCCGAGAAGGAAATCGAGTCGACTCGCAGGTACGGGAAACCACTCGAGCTGGACTTTCCGCATAATGGACCCTTCCCTGGGAAACACGATCCCAAGCAATACATTGCACTCTTAGAGAAGTACCTAGCTCTCGTTCCCTACCTCCTCCCAAAAGATGATTCGGACCCATTGAACCAACCGACACTCCGTCATCCGGGTATGTTGAAATTCTGCATTGCCTTACCTACTTTCGTATCTTGCTCATTTCTCTAATAGATCTAAATCCCAATAACATTTTCATATCCCCCGAGACCGGCGCAATTTCTTGCATCATAGACTGGCAGCATACGACAATGGAGCCGCGCCTTCTCGTGGCTGGTTATCCTCGCGCTTTCGAAAACCCAGAAATTATTGAGCCGTTCGACCTGGATGAACCGAAACTCCCGTCTGAATATGACTCGTTGAGTGTTGGCGAAAAAGCAGAAGCCGACGAGCTTTATCGTCGGCAGACGCTATTTCACTATTATCGTATCTTCAATGGCGTACTCAACAAGCCCCATCTTAGTGCTTTACGTGGCCCTCTTCTACACCCTCGCAAACATCTAGTAGACAGGGCAGGTCGTCAGTGGAGCGGAAATTTGATCACACTGATGGGGGCTCTCGTCCGAATGACTGAATATTGGTCTCTCCTTCCGGACACAGAAGGTATTCATTGTACAGTCAAATTCATGCCAGACGAATTGGAGACATTTCACGAACATGAGGAAATATGGTTTGCTTTGAACGCGGTCGTGAACCAGTGGCGAGACCAGATAGGGGTGAATGACGATGGTTGGGTTACCAATGAGAGATATGACGATGCTGTCAAAAGGGCCAGACAGCTTAAAGATAATCTTACAGTGGAGATGGAAGGTGATGAGGAGGATATTGCCTTGTTAAACAACGGCTGGCCATTTAGGGACCACGAGGAGGAATGAATCCTCTATTTTGTACTCAATTCTACTAGTCAATCGTACCCCAGGCACAACGGACCCTTGAACCTTCCGCAGAATTTCCCGTCCGCTTCATGGGCTGACGGTGCAGACATCAACCGAGTCAACTAAAACAGTTATCCATGTGTTTGAGGGCCGTCATGTGTAGACAGCAGTTGAACTGGACAGGAGCCTTTGCCTGTTTTTCCCCACGGAGGCGATGACCTGCCGGGTGTTGCCAGAAGTAGGTCCAAGAGCCCGAGGGCGTTTCAACCATCTCACGTCCTCCAAGTCAACAACAACCAAACGGTGACTCAAGCCATCCCACAACATATTACGCCACTCACTGTCGCCATGGACAACTCTATGTGATCGGAGCACGGCCAGAGCTTTGTCGCGCTCCATTAACCAGGACTTTGCAGATTTCTATTTCAAAATGTAAATTGAAGACCTCTGATTGAGTTGATGCACGGCGTCAATTTCGCTGTTTTTCGTTTCTTCCGATCTATTCTTGCTTTGGTTCTATCCGTCAAGGGATCATTCGAAGTCCTAAGGATAGAATTTTTTCTTTTTATGGGGATGTAATAATGACTGGAGTATTCTCCAAATGTTTAGCATAAAGATTACATAAAGTCTTCTAGCCGAGACGTATTGCGAAAGTGTGGAATGTTCTCGAAAGCTCCGCATAGTAAATCCTAAATTCTAATAATAGCCGGCAAGATCATCCTTGATTTGGCCCAACCAGAATTATGACATCAGCTTCGTGAGTGAATCTATGACTCTGCAGCAGTATTGGCAGCTGCTTGAGATCTCTGTTCAAAAGTAGTGTCTCCCCCAACTGGAAAAACCCGCCCCAAACTAGAGTGTCATTCCCAACTCGCAATTCTCATTCCCATTCCGAATGAATTGAGCTGTTGTGGTAAGAAAGCTCATGAGATGGACAGGGAATTAGTAATAGCAACCATTGTGCGGCTGGACACTCTATTGAATCTGCTGAGCGGTTTGGTGAAAAACGACAACATCGGAAAAAGAAACCCAGCTGTACCGCTGGGCCTGTTTCTGAAGGCAGTCATACTTCCATGTTGTCTGATTGCTCCCCTCAAAACCAAAACATCCTTGGACGCGCCATTTTCACAGTTCAGTCTGATGGATTGAAACCAGCTTATTTCTTCACCTTTATGCCGGAGCCGGTACTAGTACCATTCCCACAAGATCCTCACCATCGCTGTGGGAAGCATGATCGATCGAAGTCGGTTGGACCTCCACCCAACATTTTGGGAAAGCCACGATTGTACTCGTCCGAGAACAATGCACTTTTGGTGCGGCTGAAGGAGCGAGAGGGAATGTCTTGGTCGGAGATTGCTCAGCACTTCCCTGGTCAAAATGTTTCATCACTTCAAGTGCATTATTCAACTAAATTACAAAATAAGGCCGTCACTTGTTCGCGAAATCCACGAAGACGCTGAGAGTGGAAATCTTGGCATCATTTTTCTTCACGTCCTAATCGCGAGAAATCCAGTGAGTCAAAGATGGCACAGCTTGTCTCAACTGGATTCCTTCATTCTAGAGGTATCATCAAGCTGTACCTTTTTCACACCTCTGTATCTTGCTTTACACACAAAATGACGACAAACGTGGGAAGTATCTAGCACCAGCAATCAGATAGAGCCAAGTCGCGATGTCAGCAACACAACCAACAGCAGGCCCAACCTGTTCCTGAGAGCCTCTGAGTACTGGCTTGAGTGCCATGTGGATAGATGCTCAGAACTGCTTTATGTATATTTTTCGCTTCTGACAACGCTACTGTATGATACAATCAATTAATTTAAGAAACCAACCGTCTCCCCCGGAAACTGTTGGTATTGATCATTTCCAGGACCCGACGGCCCAACCAAACACCATGGCCACATCAACGGGCTTAGCCCAAAGCAAAGCGATTTGGGAGTGATGATGGATTGCTAGTAGCTAGCTAGGTGAAGAATAGTTGTTGGAAAGGATCCAGCTATCTCGGGATCCTTATCGGGGACATCTATACGAGGTCCCTGGTGATCTATCACTTCGACTTCTTGATAGATCATTTCTTGGCCTTTCCTTCCCCTTCTATATAGCCTCAGAGATATCCGTTCATTAGATAGTTCTCCAGACAAGAATACACTCCCATTCAAGGCATTATCCTCTCAGAACGCTCCTTTCTAGCCAACAATAGTTGATTTGGGTGTGTTGACGGGGTATTGTGGTCCCCGTTCTGGCTGTTTATACTCGTTGCTTCCCGTTCGCGTTGCGTGGGAGGGAAGAAAAAGGAAGCACGACAAGCAGAACACTCCGACTACCGGAAGGAGCTCCTCTAATACTTATGGTAGGCACTGCTATTACTTGGTTATTAAGTACAGGTACAAAAGACATGTCTGCTCAGCATTCATTCTATGCAAGTGGCTCAAGATATACTACTATCAACAATCTTTTAAACAAACTGTTCGGATATTTTAGATTGAAGATAACTTTTATGGTTTCTCTCTGTTGGTCCAGTGTAATTTATCTCCAGCTTCGATCATGTGCCTAAATTCTGAGCTTCACACATCTTTGGATAGAGCTTGCCCTTGACCAGTAGCTGCTCATGGGTGCCAGCTTCCACAATCCTTCCACCATCAAATACACAGATAATATCCGCATGCCGAACAGTCGACAACCGGTGGGCGACTGCAATCGTGATTCTATCCCCCTGTGAAGTTGCCTCATTCAGCGCATCTTGCACAATTCTCTCCGACTGTGTGTCTAATGCACTTGTGGCTTCATCCAGTAGCAGCAGGCGTGGGTTACGGAGAAGCGCCCTGGAGATCGCAATACGCTGCCGTTGCCCACCAGAGAGCTGCGTGCCATTGCTTCCACAGAGGGTCTGGGGGCCATCGGGCAGCGAAGAGATAAAATCCCACGCGTTGGCTGCTCGGCAGGCAGCTTCAATGTCTCTGTCAGAAACCGTTGATACGTCTTCTGTCGGCACCCCCATGGAGACGTTTTCGCGAATAGTGCCGGGATAGAGAGTGGGCTCCTGCTGTACAAGGGCCACCTGATCCCGGTACAGCCGCGGGTTGATAGAGTCCAGTGCCGTGGAGTCAATCTTGAGGTGTCCGACTACTGGGTCGTAGAAACGCTCGAGCATGCCTATCATGGTACTTTTTCCACAACCGGATGCGCCAACGAATGCCACAAATTGCCCTTTCTTGATCTGCGCAGAAGATGTTAGTCAAGTGAATTGACACTCTAGCGGGAAATTGGTAAGAAGAGAAATGGTGAGGCAAGAGAGAAAACGGAACATGAATTGGGCTGGCTTACCTTAAGGTCAACGCCACGGAGTACGTGGGCATGGGGCCTCATTGGATAAGAGAATTGAAGCTTCTCCAGGTCGAGGGATTTGAAGTCGCTGGGGCCGATGTGGCAATTCTCATCAGTTTCCCGGATGGTGGGTTGAAGCTGCTCAAGCCAAAATATGTAGTTGGCCGTATTTGTTGCCTTCGTCATGCCTAAACAGCTGTTAGCAGCTTGCATTATGGATGTGCTGGACCAATCGCCTTACTGCTCGAGAAGCCAAAGAGCACTGAAGCTTGCTGACCAGAAAAGAATACACTCAAGAATGAAATGAAGAAATTCACCATACTCAAGTCTCCAAATGAGACCAGCCGGCATCCATACCTACCCGAAGAATATCCCAGGGTTAGCGTCAAGTTCAAAGACAGTGCTTTGCGCGGAATAAGGAGAGAATATGGGGAAGTTAGACGAACCAGAAGCCAAGTGCCAGGAAGCAGTACTCAGCACTCTGAGTAAATGCAAAAGGGAGCATGATGAGAAGCATTGGTTTGGCGGAAGCCGAAATTGCATTATCTAACTCTTGAGTGTATCGCTCCAAGACTGACTTCTCTATAGCCAAGGAAGATACCGTTCTAATGGCATTCACTGCTTCCGAAGCAATTGACGCGCTCGCAGAAAATCTTTTCGAAATTTTGTGATCCATTGCGGCCTCCATTCTAAGACGAGCATAGCCGGATGCCAGCATGGGTGGAAGTCCCGCTAAGACGATAACAAGGCCGAGTTTCCATGCATGAACCAAGGCAAGAATGCAGCAAGCCAATACACTCATGACTGCAATGAGTATCAGAGCAACATTGAAACCCATAAGCTCAAATACAGCTTGTGGATAGGAGTCTGCTCGGCTTGTCAGGGCGCCTGTGCTGTTTTCAGCACGATCAAAGAATTGCAGGTCTTGCTTGAGGATGTCGTTGACAATTTGTTTTCGGTATTTGTGATTTAGTGTCTTGCATGGAATCAGTCAAGGCGAAATCTAGCCAGGAATTGCGTGCATCGTCCTACCTGTGCCACAATGTTGGATGACCATCCGACGACGAAATAAACAACGAGAGAACCGAGTCCCAGCACGAGAAACATAAGGGCAAAAAAGTTTCCTTTTTCCTGCATTTTTGCTCCAGTAAACTGGAATACCTCAATGAACCTGGACATCAAAATAGCTTGACCAGGATATGAAGCAGCTACCATTCGATTAGCGTCAGTCTCCAGAAGTCTTGCCCCAACACACGCCAGTCTTACCTGCTCCCAAGCATCCTAATACCAGAACCAAATAAGTCCACGTAAGCTCGGGGGTCGATTTTATCAGTCGCCAAACTGTGTGGAGAAGTCCTATTCTTTCCCAATTGTCGAAATCATCCCGACTAACCTGCTCCTCCAAAAGTCCTCTTGTCGACGTTGAGTACCGAGTTAACTCACCAGTAAATCCACCCGGCTTTTTCTCATCCGTATCCTCCACGCTGTCTGAAATACCTCCAGAATCTGGCGAGGGCACGGAAAGATCCTGAGCTTGCACCAGTCGCGCATAGGCACCATTGGATTCCAGGAGTGAGCTGTGCGTGCCTTGCTCAAGAATACGGCCCTTTTCCATAACTACAATATTATCAGCACCCTGTATGGTGGCCAGCTTGTGTGCAATAGTGATTGTTGTGCGTCCTTGCGAGACGTTGTCGAGAGCCTGCTGAACAATTCCTTCCGCGTGAGGGTCAAGTGCGCTGGTTGCCTCGTCGAGAAGAAGAATTCGTGGTTGTGAGACAATGCTTCGAGCAATTGCAACTCGCTGTTTCTGGCCACCTGATAACAACCCACCTCGCTCTCCAATTACAGTGTCATAACCATTTGGGAGGGCGGTAATAAAATCATGGGCAAAGGCAACTTTGGCGGCTTCTTGCACTCGAGCTAGTTTATTGGGTTGCGATTCGTTCTCCCACGGCGCACCAATAAGGCCGTTTGCAATGTTTTCGAAGACAGTACCCGCAAATAGCACAGGCTCTTGCTGAACAAGCCTAACCTGCTGCCGCAGCCATTTGAGGTTAAGCAAGTCGATGGGTTGGCCATCAAGGTTCACTGTTCCTGACAATGGGTTATACCACCGCTCGATCAGTCCGATGATGGTACTCTTTCCAGACCCGCTTGGTCCAACGAGGGCCGTCGTTTTGCCAGCAGGAATATGCAGCGAGAAACCATTCAGCACTGTGACACCAGGGCGCGTGGGGTAGCTGAATGAGACGTGGTCAAACTCAACATTGCCTGTCACCTCCGTCGGCTTTTGTCCTAAATTGCCGAAGGGATTGATGATTGAAGTGCGATCCATGAGCCGGAATAGCCCTGAAGCTGCTGAAGCAGCGCGGGTGAAGTCAATCAGGTACGGCGCTATGGCGGTCAAACTTGACGCAGCCACAATCACCGACATGAGCACACTGCGAGTATTATGATTAGAATTATATCGATAAGGGTCAAGACCAAACTTACATGAAAACATCACCCGGGTCTTCAACCTCTCCGCTGGCTATCATCCCAATTCCCTGCCAAAAGCACAAACCGAATCCCGCATAGATAATGCAATACTCTGCAGAGAACAAGCAACCAAATAGCGGACTCTTCTTGTTTCCGAGATTTCGTGAAGCTTGCAAAAACTTAGTATCGAAATCGCCCACCAGTCGCGATCGAAGCCCAAAGGCGTGGATCGTCTGGGCACTCGACAAAATACTCTCTGCAAAACTTCCGGCTTGCGCGTGAATATTGAGGATTTTAGTTTCAATAGAAGCCTCAATCGTGGAGCTAGCCCCCATCACGAGAAGCGTGGCCGGAGCAATGCAACAGCAGATGAGAGTCAGCTTCCATTGCGTGACGAATGCCAGCACAAAGGCAGATATGAAGGCGGACATCCCCTGGACCACGAGCCCCAGCTTTTCTGATATCCCGGCCTGGATGAGTCGCCCGTTTGATGTAACTTGCATGGCAATCGATCCGCTGGTTCCACCGTCAAAGAAGGCGATTTCTTGACTGAGGCCTGCTTTCAGATATAGGTGGCGTATATTTCTCGTGATCCGGTACGCGGCAATCGTGAACAATGTACTGTATCCATAGGTGAGGACAAATCGCCCAATGCCAATAATGAAGAAGTAAAGACTGCTCTCGGATTAGCCCGCTGTCCGCCGCTATAAAGCCAGTTCATTGCACACATACCCAAGTCGGCCGGCGTCACTGCGAAAGGTGGGAGCGTCCGAGTTGCCCGCAATATAGTCAATGATGAGCGTGATGAACTCACCAAAGACAAGGTTGACCAGCGCCATGCCAACGCCAGAACCAAGTGCACAGGCAGTAGCAACAAGTTGCAGCACATACTCACTGGATGTGCCATACTGAAAGATTCTCTGCCGAGCATTAGACTCTCCACCTGCAATGAGAGGGTGGTGAATGTGCTTACCACATAGCCACGAAACGCACCGGCCTCTTTCTCCTGATTCTCATCGATGGATGGTTTCTCTTTCTCTGTTTCAATACTCATAGTGGAAGTCGGTCCCTAAATCCTGGGAAGTTGAACGTAGAACCAGTGCTGGCTTGGTTCATGCAACGGCGAGTCTGTAATAAATAGAGCATGAGGCACGCCACTCTAAAATACATCGTTCTGTTCTCCTTTTATTCATTTCCTTTTGAAGACTTGGTGCTTGGTCGGAGATGCGGAGCTCTCGGGACGCGAGCTCAGGAACTGAGCGACGGAGTCCGCGGTCCCCGAGACATCTTCTAACGATTTTGTCCTAACTTTCACTTTCTGACCAGGCAAATCTTCACTTCTTGCTCTGAATTTCACACCTCCCCGTGCAAACATGCCTGAGGACCATTCCACTGTTGATGCTTCCCCCCCACCACCACATTCGGCGCGAGCGGTAGGAGCTTCAAGTTCCCCATTCCGTCCGGTTGCCAGAACGTTAACTGACCCGATTATTTCTCAGTGTGATCGATGCAGAAGGCGAAAAGTGAGGCAACGTATTTTGTACCATCCGAAGGCCCAGCTCACCTTCTTAGATACGTTGTGATAGAACCTCGCCTTGTTCCGGTTGCCGAAGTGCGGGAACAGAATGCAAGGAATCAGAACGTGCTTCCAGACAGAAGCGGACACGGGTCTTAATATCATCCCAATAGTAGGCTAAACAAAGTCCTCAGACAAGTCCACTTACTCATGACGCATTCCTGGTCAGCGAGAAGAAAATCGATCTTATCGACAAACGACTTAGTCGCCTCATAGAAACGCTTGACGCGGACAATCTGGCTAGGTCGACGGGCACTATTATGCCGCCTTCTGTCTGTCACCAAGGTAGCTCCTCCCCTCCACCATCTTGCAACAGGCCACCGCATAGCGCGGTGGCGAGTCCGACGGCTGGAGACGGACCCGACCAAAATAGCCAATCATCCAATGACCAAACCAAGGCGCCCCCAAACAGCGTCGCGGATGATGAGATGGCGGTAGTTGAAGGAAAATCTTCTCTGACAGCGCATTCTACATTTGCTATTGATTTCGTGCAAAACATCGTCGGCTCGTGTCAAAGGATGGGAGGCTACGAGATCAGTGAGTTATTGAACACGCTGCGCTGTATCGGAGACGCATTGAAGAACCGGCGCCTATCATCTAAGCCTTGGTTCCCATTAGCACAGCCGGGATATGAGATGCCTCCTCTGAAGGCTGCTGTTAAAGTAATACAAAAAGCACAAGGTATTTCTTGCGCCTTTACATTTTGTCCAGCGGCCCACCACCAACGTGAACTAATTGCTTATATTAGATGAAAGGAATATCGCGTTCCTTTGTATCCATAAGCTTCTCAGCCCGCGAAGTATGTCAGATATATGTCTAAAGGTCTACTTTTCTTCGGAATATTCCGATGCGGAGTTCATCATTGTCAACGCAGTTCTAAATTGTGGGTATATCAATCTGGGACACAAGACTCAGACTAATAGAATTGGCAGCTCTGGCTTCCGACACAGATAATGGACAGAATGATATTGAAGCGCATGATGAACGTAATAGCCTGGTTTTCATGTGTCGAAAAAACCTTGAGACGGCTCTTTCAAGACTGTCTCTCTATATCAAGGCCAGCTACGACATAACCTTGGCTCTTGTTCTAGGGGTATGCTCGTCGACAATGAAGGCTTATTTGCGCTAACATGAAAAGTTTAGGCCATGTATGCTATTGACATTTCCAATCCATCCCTCGCATGGACATTAGTGACCGCGGCGTCCCAATGCTCTCACACCCTTGGATTCCACACACGCTCCAATGTTCCAAGTGAATTGCCATATGAGCCAGATCAGAAGCAATTACTCTTCTGGGGAGTCTATATCGTCGAAAAGAGCCTATGCCTCCGACTCGGCCGTTCGTCTACAATACCGGACTGCGATATCACGGCTCTATGGCCAGAGGGTCGGCAAATGTCAGATTCGCACGCCATTACCTATGTCTATCAGCTAGTGAAGCTTGCTGGTTTGGCCGGCAGTATCTACGAGCAGCTTTACTCAGCAGCTGCCCTTCATAGCCCTCTGGATACGCGGGTATGTCGAGCACTCGAACTGTCGCAGGAGCTTCATGGGTATTGTGCGGAGGCAAATAACACAAATGTCTGTTCTCCCCAGCTTCTTACTCACATTTTTCAACATGAAACATATAGTGTGGCTAATGCATATTTCGCTGTTTAGCAACTCTGGATGCAATCAACTACTGATGTTCGTGATCGAGAACAAATACGATTTATTTTCACGTCTGACGAAGTTCTGCGCCTTTCTATGTTAACCCTAATCTACAGAGCTATGCCACCCCAGCGTAATTATGGAACTGCCTTCAGCGAGGAGTGTATTACCTCTGCCAGATGTGCCCTGGAATCCCACCATATATGTATACAGGATATCGGGATGAAAGGCTCGTTGCTACTATCTGTATATGTCAACTGGTATGTTTGAAAGGTCCTTGTCGGTAATAAGCCCCTTGATCTACAGTACTCACTCACGCTTTCGCTTCCTCCTAGGACAATTTTGTTTGCGCCTTTCATCCCCTTCATTGTGCTATTCTGCCACACCGTCGAAACAGCGGACAAGGGGGACTTGAGTCGAATGCACACCTTCGTCAAATCTATCGAATGTACCTGCCAGCATTCTACCGCCATTGCCACGCATTATCGCCTCTTCCAGATGTTCTACGGTGTTGCGGTGCGCTATAACGAGCTGAAATCATCACCGTCCTCATTACAAGAAGAACAAGTACAACTCCGAACTGAGGTTGACGCGCATCTGAGTGCCCTTGGTCTACAGCCCCACGTGGCATATGCGACTGGTCACCATGAAAAATCCAGCGTTGTTACTGAGCAGAATCGGAATTTGGGGGGAGATGGTTGGGCGCAGCAAGGTCTGTCATTGGGGAATTGGTTTTCTTTCAATCAACAGATGGTGGATTTGTTGGATCATAACGATTTGCCATTCTGACCAAGTTCTTGGTTTCTAAATGTAAAGGTTAAATCCATCATTCCGGGTATACTTCTACTTTCAAAGACATCGTGTCTAGTATTTTGGTAGCCACTCACGGCGTATTTTATCAAGAGAAGGCATGGTCTATATGGCACGCTGTATGTAGCACATCTCCAGAGTCTTGGTCGTGGTACTAGTACTCGGCTTTTCCTGTCGTACCACCAACTGCCGTAAAGCAGGTTGAATTTAGTGTATAATTTTTCTGTGCCTAGGCGGATTAGGTATTAGAAAGAGACGGGAATAGTCTACCGTATACGGAAGCCACCATTTCCGCGCCGAGCCATCACCATCGCATCAGAAACAATTACTGTGGGAAATTGATAATATGACAGCCTACATTAATCTATATTTGGCATATATCCTATGTAAATACACCGACAGTGGATCCATCACCATTGCCAGCGGACTGTGCTGAGTTCCCACTCCGTGCTTGATAGCGGCGTGACGGAGGCTTCGGGACGCGAAAAGCGGATGTTGCGGAGCGGAGTGAGCATCCCCCCATGTCCGGGACTTCGAGGAGGTGGAGAAATATTGAAGACAATCGGCATGCCTTCTGGAGATGGATTGTTTATATTGGCAGTCTTTGTCCGTTCGTGGAAATTCATTCTCACACTTCTTCGTCTAGCTCATCACGTCTGTGTTAGTGACAATCCTAATCGCAAGTCTCAGCTACCACTACCAGCAAACTCAGTATTGGCCAAAATGATCTCTGAATTGACTATCAGCGTCCTGGAGTCTCCTCTTTTTCGGATTTTCATAATCGGAATTCTCATAAAGCTTCTATATGAAGCTGCCTGTGGACCAGGACTTTATCCCGGGTTTCCTGCAGCCGGCATCGACCCAAAGGATGGTTATTCTCGGGGACTTTCCAAGGCTCGGGAGAATTGGTTTGCCCATGGGAAGGAAATCCTTGACCAGGGCCTGAAAAAGGTATGTAAATCTGTGTCTTTGAGCCGTGCGGACTGTGCTGTGACTGACATATCCGTAGTTTGCGGGTTGCTTCCAGGTCTTCACAGAAGTTGGACCTAAGATTGTGCTACCCAATCGATTTGCAGATGAGATACGCAACCACCCTGGTTTGCATTTTGGCAAAGCCATATCTGCTGTACATTGCAATATAACTCTTTGTTTTCGGACGGGGCTGATAGTGCGATTAGGAATTTTTCGGGTCATATCCTGGATTCAAGCCCTTTGCCGCAGGCGACTCGTCCCAGGTTGTTGTGGACACCGTGAAAGGCAGGCTCACGCAGTCACTCAGTTAAGTTTTCCCTCCAACCATCAATGCCAGATCAGTGCTAATGTTTCTTTCCCGTGCTACAGACCTTATTACAGAGGAGCTAGCAGACGAGACATCCAAGGCTGTTGGTGACCTCTTTGGTGAGCCGGAAAGTGAGTGACTTCTTAGACCCCGGGCAGAATGCAGTCTGTCAGTCTCTCTTTATTATCCTACGGGCTAACCAAACCATCACAGCTTGGACGGAAATCACATACAAACCGAAGCTTCTGCAACTTATTGCCCGTATTTCATCACGGGTCTTCATCGGCCCAGAGCTGTGTACCAACGAAGAATGGCTGAGCATCAGCAAGGAGTACACCGTGGATTCATTCATCGCCGTGCGCGCCCTGCGACTGTGGCACCCGTCCCTGCGTCCTATTGTTCATTGGTTTCTACCAGAATGTCGCAAGCTCAGGGCGACCCTCAACCAGGCGCGGAGAATCATCAACCCTGTTATCGAGAAACGCCGGGAAACCAATCGTCAGGCCCACGAGGCTGGACAACGTCCTTCCAAGATGGCAGATACCATCGGTTGGATGGATGAGGCGGCCCAGGGACGACCGTACGACGTGGCCACGGCCCAGCTTGGTCTCTCGCTTGCAGCCATTCATACGACGACGGAAATGGTGAGCGGTCTCATCAGCGACCTCTGCGCCAACCCCGAATATTTTGAACCTCTGCGTAGTGAGATCATCGCAGTCTTGGGAGACAAGGGCTGGTCAAAGAGGGCGCTACATGATTTGAAACTTATGGACAGTGCAATGAAGGAGTCACAAAGACACCACTTTGGTGATATTGGTGAGTTCGTCTTTGCTGAACTGTCAAACCCAAACGAAATCGCTAACAGGCCATATTCCTTCACCAAGCCGCAATGCATCGAATTGCTGAAAAGTCATTCACGCTGTCAGATGGTACACAAATCCCCCGAGGGGCTTTTACTATGGTTAGTATCGACAAAATGCACGACGAAGGTCTATTCACCGAACCAGACAAATACGAAGGCAGCCGGTTCCTCAAGATGCGTCAGCAACCTGGGCATGAACACCGTTGGCAATTCGTCTCGACCTCACCCGAGCATCTCATCTTCGGTCATGGCAAGCACGCTTGTCCTGGACGATTCTTTGCTGGGAATGAGATTAAGGTTGTGTTGGTCTTCCTGCTAATGAAGTATGATTGGAAGTTCACTTCTGAGGGCCGCAAAGAAGACAATGCTTTTGGCCAGGAGGTGGATACAGATCCAACTTCCAAAGCAATGATCAAAAGGAGGAAGGAGGAAATTGCTTGATGATATTTTGCACTGCAGCTTGGCTCGCTCCAACTCCTGGGCAATACCCATAATAGCCAGTTTTGGGAAATCAACCACACTCTCAGTCTAGGCTACAATAGAATATCATCCCCACCACAGATCTCTCGGTAAATGAACCAGACAGGCTGTCGCAGTAATTGCCAATTTATCTATTACTTCTTGCAGTTCGCGAATCATGTCCCTCATGTGTAACAATCTTATAGAGCTGTTGGCTTGATGAAGACAGTCTCCTTATTGTAGGGTTTAGGTACTGAAGTGAAACTGGTAGTAACATTTTACAAGACCTGTACACTCATAGTTTATTATTGATGACTTGACTGCAGCTTGGTCTGATTCACTGCCTGACTCTCCCGTCCTAAACAATACAGGTTTAAGCAGTTTCATGGAAATTGATGCTAGCCAAGTCTTAGTGGTGCAGAGGCATCAGACTGTAGAGAGAAGTAAAGAGTCATGACCATAATTCCCCATTCCATTGATGATGCCATCTCTTTGTTGAGTGGGGTAAGAGGAGATGACAGTCAAAAGCACTATGAAGAGAAATGGATGCTGGTGAATCTCTAGCATGGTGCGTTTTATTGAGGCTACCTTATGTAGGCTACTCACCCCTCTGCTCAGTCCCTACTCAGTGATCAGCTCAGGCTGCTCAGGGCGTGCTCAGAAGCAAATCGTGGGTGTACAGTACAAAGGGGAGTCTGTTTGCGGGTCCAACTGTATCTCTTCCCTAGATCTTAGCCTGTCTCTTCGGAAGATGCAGACTCTTGATAACTTCTTTCCATTCCGACGGAAAGCTAGATTTCTCACTCGTAGGGCGCTCTTTCCATCCCTCAGCAATCCGAGCCTCATCCTGCTGCCAACGCTGAAGCTCTTGCTTGATCCATGGACCCATGGTTTGCGCAGTATACGCCACCTTTTCCTGCGGCAGAGTATGGCCTGCCTTCTGGATCATCACATACGGCACACGGCCAGCTTCCATACCACCACTGCCGCCAAACCCAGTTCCTGTCCGCTTCGCGGTATCTGCGTGCTCGCCTCCCTTGCCGAGTGGACTGTGCGAGGCACTCACGTAAAGCACTGAAGGCCGAATATGCGGTACCAATTTATATGCCAAGATCGATTCTGGATGATAGGATCGCTGACCCGGACGTAATGGACCCAGCATGTCAGGAACCAACAGCGGGTCATGCGGTGGGCGGGCCTCGCTGGACTTGGGGTCCGTGTAAGCCTGGTTCTGGGGGACTCCTAATTGGGTGTGCCGCTTGAAATTTGGTCGAGTGTACATTGTTTTCTTCGTGTTTGGTCGTGGTCAAGGTCACCGGGCAAGAGCCATCTGTCGGTCCTTCTGGATAAACCGCCGTGGGCAGTGCGCGATATCCGAACTCTTTCCAGAGCTGGAACACGCGCGGGTTCCACGCTTTGAGAAGATTGCGATACTGTATGGCGGCGGCTTCACGAGAAGGCCACACGTCGCGCTTTTTAGTCGACATAGCCACGAACAACGGACCGTCCCCGGCCAAGGGGTTGTCGGTAATATGCGGCTCAATTAGTACTAAAGAAGCGAAGAGCCGGGGATGTATCAGAGGCAAAGACCCTATAGGAGGTTAGCAGTGGTGCGTACGAGGCCTGAGGAGAAAATTGCCTACAGCTGTGTGGCATCCAGGCTATGACCCACGCCCATAATAGGTCGTGGCATCTGATCGCGAAAATGATTGATCATATGGATCACATCGCGGCTATGGTCATACCAGGAAGCTGGAATGTGTCAGCAACGTGAGATAACTTTAGTTAGTCGGTCCCTTGATTCATCTACGGTCATTTCCGAGATTTTTCTCGTTAATGATACCACTGGCGCCCTGGTTGGCGGCATCCGCTATCCAAATTGAACAAACTCCATCCTGTTTGGAGTGGGCTAGCAGCTCTTCCCAAAGAGGCTCATATAATTCCTGCACCGCACGATTAACCCATTTTGCGTCCTTCACGAGGTCAGGGCAGGAAAGAAAATACCTTGGGAATTCCAGTGCCATGAGTAGCCACAATCGTGACATCTCCTTTTTGAGGGTCGGGTTGTTCACCGGGGTATATTGCTTGATACAAAGCTTCAAGGGGGCGTCGGGAGTGGCTGTGGCTCGGGGATATTCTCGAATGTACTGCCCGTCGATAACATGTTCAGCGATGTGGAAGGGAAAACTCATTTTGGTAGAAATTGGCGCCGGCCGCAGCGAATGAGTCGTACACTCTACAGGCCAATGGGGGATAGATTTTCCGGGTTACTTTCATGCCGGGCATACCGACGAATATGGACACATGTCAATGTTCCACAGATTAATCGGATACGAGCCCAACCCAATTGGATGGAACACATAAGCCCACAGCCATAAGTCACAGAATGAGCAAAATAAATGACTAAAGCAGCAGCTGGAATCTTAGCTATGAGGCGCTCCATGCCTTTTGTTGGCTCTCAGGGCAGAAACAGAACCTTCATGATCCAAGAACAGCTTCCATCCATCTCAAAATGAGCATGGACATGAGAGATTGTCTAGCATTTTGACCCTTCTGATTGGTATATCAATTGTATCGTGAATGTGCGCCGTTGTTAAATTGATGCTCTCTTCCTGATTTTGCTCAATGACTTTGACGTTATGAGCACCAAGAGTGTGCAGTGACTTAGCGTTGCTTTGTAGAAAGTTTTCCACAAAGACTCGCTTCGCATAGATCGAACACAACTCTAGCCCACGTATGTTCAAACTAGCGTGAAATAATAAGGCCAAAACTGAGCCACTTCCGAGAAGCCGTAGGCTCGGTGCATGCTTCACAGCTCAGTGAGAAGAATTGTCAAAAAGCGCCAATCTGGGCTCCGCCAGGGGGTATCATCGGGAATTGAGAGATGGGTGAGTTGGATTCTGTGAACAGGTTTGCTGCGGTCCCTTACAGAACCAAGAGAAGCCAACACCAGCTGGATATGACTCTCATAGGACTTTTCCTGCATTGTCATATCATGTAGCTTTTGGTAATCTTTCACCCAGACCTCGTCCTCCAGTGTTTCACAGAATACGTTTTTACTTTCGGATGGACGTTGGAGTGACCGAGACATACAAGCAATAACTTACTACGGCGGACTGAATCATCACAGTGGCCAAAATTATACGACGCAAATACCAAAACATACAGAATCTAGAAACCGACTCCTTGAAACTAGCCTTTTATCTCTTAATAAAAAGAGCAGTAATAGTGTGGAATATTTTCTGTGTATTTTACTTTTAAAAGAATAAAATAACCTTAGTCTATTACAGAGTAAATGGGTCAAACTTCTATAAAATCTTAGTAACAATGATGGTTCTTTAATTAGATACTACTCGGACAGTTTATAGTAAGACAATCCTTTTAATTGGTCATTCTATGTACAAATTCTCTGGTTTCAGTCTTGTTCTCTCCTTCGATCAACTCGTTGTTTCTTATCTCGCTTATGGCGAAGAACCAGTAGTGCTTCCAGTGTTGGGAGCCAAGATTAGCAGTGGTGGTTGGGAGATGGTAAATAAGCGGCGGCAAGGCTTCTTGGCAGCCACATGCATGGTCTCCTTCTCGCGTCGTGGATCTGAAGCATTCTTAAAATCTTCGGGCGTTATGCTCTCAGTTAGAGGATAATGTTCTGCCTGTTATTTTGATCGTGTTAGCTTTAAATATGCTTGCCAACTTTCAAGCAGACGCTTACCACTTCTTCAGCATGGGGGATCCAAGCAATGTCAGGATGAGAGTTGTATGTAAAATATCATCCCTGCCTGTTCTGACCTTTACTTTTTTCAAAAAAAATAAGACATACACTCGACGTTCGCGACCAGTATCAAGCCCATCCAGGTAAAGGTCATGAGTCTTTTTACAGACAGCTCTCCTTCCTCGGTGGAACCGTTCTTGTTCAGCTTTTGCTTTTTTCTTTATATCATAAAACCGACCACGTGCTCAGCGTTTCTCTCACCAAGGGGTTGGACTCTGGCGGCTGGCGGGCATGCTCAAGTTTTTGGGATACAAAGAGTGAAATAGAATAGAATAAAAAGGGGATTGTCTGTAATTATCCAAAAAGAAAGACAACTTCTGACTATTTATCTCTCTAATGTCTTTCAGAGAGCCATGGTTTTTGCTCAGCGGTATTGCTATTTTTGAATCCGCATTACAAACATGAGTCTTGAGTAATAGAGCCCATGGATTTACATCTATCCTTGAAAGTGTTGCTTCCTCCTATGGTATAATTAGGAGCAAAGGACAATGCAAGACGGAATGATGCGCCTTTTCCGTTCTCATTTTCCTAAATTCATTCTTTCCTTGGTCAATGTCCTAGCTTTCCTTGCCCAATGGCTGTTCTTGTTATATATACCTACGTTGCCGCTGGCATTCTGTTTCTACTTGTTTTACAAAGATATGTCTTACATGTCTTCAAGTTTTTATTCAATTCCCGTCTGTTTGTCCTGTTCTCCAGGCATCTAATGCTTTTTTACCTTTTCCATCGCCGATGTTCCTGGGGGCCCATTAGTTGGCTGTGTGCCGGTTTGCACATACTGCATAGTGGGACCTTAACATGCAACATAACTGGGGTTCATGATATCTCTACAGCTCATTCAAGAGCTGGGACACTTGCTGTTCTCCATCTAATACCTTTGCTTTTTGTACATAATCTTAGCCTAGCAGCTGAGATCTTTGGGTTCTCTTTGTCTGTATACCATCATTTTCATCGTGCTCTAGGGTGGATGACCATCCTGCAAGTGACACTCCATGTCATTTTTGCCCTTTACAAAACGACCCTTGATTTGAATGATCGTGCTCAACGGCATGGCTTCATGGTTAGAATTGCTTTGTTCATATAACTTCAGTGTTGACTTGGCTAACGCTCATTTCCAGGCCGCCCTTGCGCTTGTTGTGATGCTTATGATCATATTACCTTGAGTCCGCCAGTGGTTATTTGAGCTGGCCTTAAAAGGCCACGTGCTTCTTGGTCTGTTCGTCATCGTCCGTACGGGCCCTGCGGGTGAAGGCCAGTGAGACCTCTCTGGAGCCGGTATTCGGGGGCTTATTGGCTCTAAGTTCGTTTTCAGGAAGTGGTATACGTTACATGTACATACAAGGATATATATAGTTGTGGTAGCCTGCATATCGCTTAATTGTGAGAGGTCGGGGTAAATGAAATCATCCATCCATCCATCCATTTATCCATCCATACTGTACTTTTAGAGGTTCTTTTGCACAAAGAATGGAAAGTCCTGGATTTTGATTATTCCTGAAATTCCGTCACTACTCTTCTATTTTCTAACATGGTAGTGATCTGTCTTGCCATCAAATCCCGTCTGGATCGGCGTTGGTAAAGGTTGGGTCTGTCTCCCTAGATTTCCCTAGATTCCGGTGCCCTTTTTGCTTGCAGGCGTTTGACGTGCTCGATAGTCCGGTGCGGTGCAAAGTGAATTATGTCTAGGTCCAGACACTTGTGAATCATTCTATTCCATCTAATAGAGCGTGCATCCTAAATTGACAATCTTCCTAACCAGGTCAGAACCCATTTCAGAGAATCTATCCAGAATATTCCCAAAACGACGATTCTCGGCCAGCGTTCGTGCTTCGAAAGCAGCATAATGGATAACCAAATCTCTAAGGGAGCACCCAATATCGGGATCTCCTCTCCCAGACTCTTGGTAGGTGTACTCAAGCAAATCAAGGATATGAGGAACGTTCTGCTTGTTCAGCGAAAATTTGCAAAGATCGCAGTGTAGCGATTTCAAGCATTGTGTCTGCAATGAGTTGACAAGATATCAGTTTGTGAAAACGTAAAGCTTGCCATGGAAAACCAGGTCAGGGGTTAAAGAAATGGAAGCCTCATCACCAACAAAGTGCAGCTGTCTGAATTGCTTCCACAGTCCACCATATGGATATTGAACATAAGTCTCATGGGTCTTTACCTTGGACAGTGGAATACCATAAGCAACTTTTTTATTAAAGCTGATCCATTCTTTCTTCGTTGTGTGCCAACTGTTCATACGGACACGACTTGGTTCGGGCTCGGGTGACGGGCCTTAAGTCCCACTCTTGAGCTGGCATTTCCTCTGGCTCGAGTTCGGGTACACGGTGGAGGCCCCATTATTGAGCCGATGCTAATTCTGGCTCAGCACCAGACGCATATTGTTCTGCATAACGTTGGCTGGACTCAGCATCGGGATTGTCCGAGGCCAGTTCACTGTGTACTCGACCCTGATGTTCCTTTTTTGCGCCATCGAAGCTGCCAGATTCGCCATCATTATCTTCCCCTCTGCGGTCAGGTGTTGTATATGCTCCTCGGTAGGCGAATTCGCAGAATCCGATAAATGTGCCTTCCTCTACATCGTCTAATATGGCACTTCGTTCGATGGAATCTTTCATCATGCCATTGTTGATAAGGACATATAAAGGAGGAGACAAATTGCGTACAATCCCAGTGTGGACGGTCAGATGACTCTGTTCATGGCCCACGAGGAAGTGGAACTAGGACGATCGAATAATACTAGAACTATCAGTTACTGGCCGGACAACGCACAGTGGAAAGAATCTTACCTTTTGAAGTTGCACATCATGAAAAGAAAACCTGGTTTCCAGAATGATGTCACTATGAGATGAGTTTGGGTGAGTGGGCAATTTATAGAGTTGGGTATTATCATGATAGCATGAATAGTCAACTTTGAAGCGTCAGCTGTCTAATGGCCTATCAATTGCTGCCACTTGGCGCGCAACATACGTTCAGAGACTAACTCCATTTCTGACAAGGATAATCTTTACAATCCCCGCAATCACCAAATGACCAAGTCGCGGCGTAACCAAGCGAAACAACCAGAAGGCTCATGGCATGTTAGGCGATGGATTGGTTTCCATAAGGGGTGCCGGGGCAGCAAACCCAAGCCACGTAATTCACCACCAAACTGCGCCTCTGTATTCCATTTAAAATGGCCCGTTTGCCCTAAATTTTGACCAAGTACATAACTCTTCTGGCCATGTCAACCCCTCTCCAAGATCCTGTCTGGGCATTTTCCTTCATAGTTCGCGGGCCAGCGTACATCTGATAATGCATTCCGCTTGCTAGCTGATGCTTGTTCTATACTTATATATCTTTTTGTCCATCTGTATTTGTTCTCTTCGTTCACTCCGAGAAGGGCTTTTCCCCAGTCACCTGTCGGAATAATGGGTGTTGAATTCGATTACATATGCACCAAGCTTCACTCTTTATAATATAGATGTTTCAACATTTCTGATTGTTCAGGCAATGAGTGAGTTAAGAGTCCAAAAAATGCCGGCTGGGAGAGAGAAACAGACTGCCTGGCGAGTTTATGCGATTCAAATCTATCAAAGTAATACCTTGTGAGATTTCGCCAAATGGTTCATATATCCAGGAAGTGATACACAGGCAAAAGAGTACCCAGGCCAGTCGCATGGACGACCGGGGCTCTTAAAGAAAGTCTGGAGCTTGTGGGTGTTGTCAAAATGCCGCCGGAGCGTGTCTTTCCTGGAGAACCGATACTGCTTCGCTTGGGGGTGCAGATCCTCGCGTCCTAAACACACAGGACACTCAAGGCCTGTTTTGCTTTCCATGGGATAATCCTGATTGACATTCTTTTTGGCTTTCGCGCCGGCCTTGCCAAACTTGATAAGTCGTTTCATAGGTTGAGGTACATGAAGCTTGTGAAGCTCCAGGCGTAGCTCAAGGGACCGAATTCGATCTTCGAGGAACTCTTTATCGTCAATGGTGTCGGCATCTCTGTTCTTGAACTCAAGATCGGCAAGCTCCCTTCGCTCGGGCTGAATATGCGAAACATCGGCTGAGTACTTGATCGGAGTGCCTTGGAGATTTTTTTTCAATGATGTGATTTCCAACTTGGTCGAAAAACTCCTTATGCTGTGCGTTCATTGCGGAACGAAAAAGCCGTTTTCGCTTTGCCCTTATCTCGGACTGCAATTTTTTGAGATGCTTGTAATCGATGTCTTGAGCTTCTGCGGCTTTTTTGATTGAGTTGAACTTTGAAATTAAAGCTTCACGAGTCGATGCGCATCCCCGAATAAGCATTTGGAGCTCGGGATTGGTCTCAATGGCCTCTTTGCGCGCCGCGGTAAGCTCCTGTGGTGCCGAAGCATCTCGGGTTAGGCTTGCGTTGCTTGCAAGACTAATTAAAGCGTTTCTGGCGGGAGTCTGCATGAATACAGACTGGGTGTCGTCTCTCACGGAAACATAGTGGGCAAATGTACCCCCTTTTTTATGGCCCATGATGATATTCCGAGAATATTCGTCAAAATGCCCTGTGAGAGATTAATAATTAATATCTCCCCTAGCAACCTCAAGTTGGCATTCCTTACTAAGATTTGCAGCCGCTCCTTTGCGGTATTTGTAAAGTGAGCCTTTTTCCTTGAAACCTGCACAGGCGCTTGCAGCTTTCTCGTATTCCTGTGCCTGAGTATATCTGTAGGCGCCCACTGGATCAGTGACCCAAATTCCACTTTCATCTTTCATAGCGCGTCTGAACACAGGAATTTCTTGAACATCCTTTTTAAAATGGATAGGCGTACTGAAGCGATGGTCTGGTACATCTGTGACTCTCCAGATATCGCGAGGCGATTGAATATAAGGGCTATCAAAAGCATCATCAAGGAATGCATACATAAGTATGTCTTGAATGACACAAAGGCCCAGATTGTCGTTTCTCTCTGTGTATGTAAACACAGGTCTGTCCATCATCAGAAGGTATTAAGGCACAGTATAAGTGCTGTACTCACGACACTCCTCGGTTCCTTTTTCCCTTATTAAGTCGATGTGTGACTCTCATAAGGAGGACCTGACACTTCAGATCTTCGGGGTGTTTCACCATAAACAGCTCGATGTCCTTCCACTTCAGAGCATCGTTGCCTTTTGCGTAACCGGAAGATTCGACCAGAGTACCTGGTCGAGCCGAGGTAGATGTCATCATCTTTCTTACGGTATTCAACTGGAAAAGAGTTCGAATTGTAGGAAAGGCAATGTCGCATGCGGTCAGTAAGTGATATGTTGTGAACAACAGATCATCAATATTGACAGATGGTTGGGTTTTTCCGGTGAGATCCAGGTTGAACTCCTGAGTCAACTTGACATTCACCAACTTAAAAGTTCAGTCGGGCAATTCTCGATTGTTTAATCTGGAAAAACTCACATTAGTCAGGCCTCGCCCGATTTCTTGGGGAAGCTCCCGCCCCATCTCCTCGCGCCAATACATCCTAAAAAATCGAATAAATGTTTGAAGTCCGGATTGGTGATTGATCTCATGCTCGCTAAGGTACCAGCGCGCAAAGCCTTCAATGAGTCGAATAGTGGTATTTTCAAGCCAATGCTTATAGTCTGGGGGTTCGAGGTGCTTTGTAAAGCTGTTTACAATGTAGGATTGAGTGATCATGCTTTTTGTTTTTCTTGGATAGGCCTCGGGAAGCACCGACCTTTGGAATTGTATGGCGATCGCTCTTAGGCGTTCTCTCGTTGCTCCCGCAAGATTCCCGGTCAGCTGTGGGTCCGGTGCTTTGACGAATGCATTCACAATCAAATGATATATTCTATTCCAAGGTTGGTGGTTCGCCCGGATAATGAGAATCTCAAAAAATTTTTGAGGTTCTTAAAAGTTGTGCTTTCGTGGTGTGTTTTATACCCACCTGTGATGTAAGCGCTACTGTGCTAGATACCCTATTAAGGTGGCCAGCAACTTCATTCCTCGGGCTAGGACTTAAGCATTGAAGGCCATTGGGTGCGTAATTGGCCCAAAATCTATGGCTCGGGTGTGAAACTGGTATTGTGAGTAATATTCTCTTGGGTCTCTATATAGAAAGGAAGAGCAATCTTACTCCATGTATTGATATTTGTTTCCAATATCAGAGAGCGTTGTTTTTTTTTTTTTTTGGATAGTACCGAGCCACTGCCTAACTGAAAGGCGTCTTCTGGTGTGATAGAGGAAGTTGCAAAGCTTTCCATGTTCATATTGTCCCCTTTGTTGTCCGGTGAATCAATACTGGCTGGTTCAATTTTGATTTTTTTAGCCCCGTATGTGGACCTCTAGCACTTTCGGGGAAAAGGTTATGATGTAGGAGTTGCCAGAACAATTCAAAATGACTTAGTGGGTTCCTTTTTGTGAACTGAGGAAATGCCCCACAACTGAGCTCACCATTCTGCTGGTGATAATTGATGTGTTTTCTGGCACGTGAACTGGTGTCAATTGGTCGTTGTGTAGCTCCATAGGTGCAGAATGGCAATGGGCACAAGAAATAAGACCCATGTGAACAGGACAAGTCTTGTGCATGTTTGATAATTTCTTCTTTCTTCCAAAACCGTGATCTGCAGCCACTGAAGGGACAGAGAAAAGGAATATGCGCATCCTTATGAACATTAGCACCTGTTGGACTGGTAAACATCCGGCTACAGTTGTGCTATTTTGCAAGAGGGCAGGACCATGTTATCCCACAATGTCTCTTTCCATATACTGAAGCACTGGATGGGGACCTAAATACACTTGGGCAGCCAAATTCCTCTGCCAAGGGGCATGGCCATCTCATTAGATGTTGCTTTTTATGTAAGGAGGCAGCCTGCATTAATTTACAAATCTTTGAGCAGTTGGATTCTTTTGCAACTGGGCATGGCCAAGTCCCATGACGTGTATTATATATGCCGTCTCGCAAGATTGTGAGTTTTGAAGACACATGAACACTTATGTTGCCCTGTACCTGGGCACGGGATCTAGAGTTCTATTAGAAAATGGAATTTATAGCAGACATCTGCGCCTGGATAGCAAGCCTGCTGCGTCGTAGTCAAGCTAATAGGAGGTTTCAGAGGGAGTGAGGGAGAGTGGAGAATAAGGAGAAGGTAAAAGAGGTAAAAGGTTAGGGTAAGAAGGAAGGTTCAGCTGGAGACATTAGAAGGAGGGTATTGGGGATGCAATTGAGACGGGCTCAAGTGAGCACAAATGAGTAAGAGGAATAGGTTTAGACAATACATTTATAGCATGAAATAATAGCATGAAATAAGACGTCATTAACTTCCAAGGTTAGTGTCGAACGAGTAATGTAACCACACTTATTTGTACTGATACAGATTGTGATAGCAATTGGTATACGAGAGAAAGAGTCTATAGATAGCACAGTGAGCGTTATGAAGAAGTATATACTAGTCCTGGCTCCTTTAGCCCTGGACCAATTTTTGGTGTGTGTGGATAGTTAGTTGGTTGGATTGGGTGCCTATCGGCTCAGGCTAGCTATGTCTAACTTACTGGGCAGAAAGCGAGGGCGGTCAAACACGTGGCCCGGTGGGTACTAACACCAATGTCAAAACACGTGATTATATTACATAATCTGTGGATCTAGGTAGTTAGCAATTCCCGTGCAAACTCCGTTCATTTAGAGGAATCACCCACCATACCTACACACCTACACACCTACACACAAGAAAGATGGCGGGGAATTCGGCTAGCCTGCTGCCTGACCCAGCAACTGACTTGAACTGGAGCGATTTCAATGGAGGTAAGTAAGTGCTCTGACGTCGTGGGATCACTAGTCGAACTGACATGGTACCCCTCCTCCGCTAGCAATCCACGAAATTTTCTCGCGCAACGCCAATGAACATCCGGAGAGGCTCTGCGTTATTGAAACGAAAGGCCTGCGAACCCCCGAGCGCCAATTCACCTATAAGCAAATCAATGAGAGCTCCAACCAACTAGCCCATTTCTTTTTATCCCATGGATGCGAGCGCGGAGATGTTGTTATGATTTATGCATACCGAGGGTTCGTACACTCCACAGAATAGCACCTGCGTGGAAGAGATATAAGATATAATGTGCTGACAGGTGACAATTGATAGTGTTGATCTAGTAGTTGCCTACATGGGAGCTCTTAAGGCTGGTGCAACAGTCAGTGTGTTGGATCCACAATATCCCCACGATCGTCAGAAGACCTTGTTAGAGGTGGCCAACCCCAGATTTCTCGTTCATATTCAGCGAGCCGCCGAGGAAGCCGGTCCGGTTTCCGAATCTGTCTCTCAGTTTATCGCTTCCTCATTGAGCATCAAGGCCCATGTCCCGGCGCTTAAGCTCCAAGGCGATGGACAACTCACCGGTGGTACTAGCACTGGTCAGGACCAAGACTGCCTCCAGCCCTATGAGCCGCTCAAGCAGCAGATGCCAGCTGTCTCCATTGGCCCTGACTCAGTGCCCACTCTCAGTTTTACTAGTGGCTCCGAAGGAAAGCCCAAAGGTGTCCAGGGACGACATTTCTCCTTGACCTATTATATTCCTTGGATGCAGCAGAGATTCGGTCTTTCGAAGGATGACAAGTTCACAATGTTGTCTGGCATCGCCCATGACCCAATTCAACGAGATATCTTTACGCCCCTCTTTCTCGGCGCACAGATTGTTGTGCCACACCGAGACAGTATCGCACATGAACTTCTTGCTGAATGGATGAAGGAGCACCGTGTTACTGTTACCCATCTCACACCTGCAATGGGCCAGATTCTAGTTGGCGGTGCTACCGCCCAATTCCCTACACTGCATCATGTGTTCTTTGTTGGAGATCTCTTAACAAAGAAAGACTGCCGAAGACTTCAAGAATTAGCGCCCAATGCTTCCATCATTAACATGTACGGGACCACGGAGACGTCCAGAGCCGTGTCCTTTTTCGAGATCCCCAGTAAGGTTCAACAGCCCCTGTATCTTGATGATCTACCAGATATTATTCCTGTTGGTCAGGGCATGCTCGACGTTCAGCTATTGGTCGTTGATCGTAATGACCGGTCTCGTATCTGCGACATTGGGGAACAAGGTGAACTGTTTCTCCGAGCAGGGGGGCTTGCGGAGGGATATCTCGGAGACGATTCTCTTACTCGGCAACTCAATGAATCCAAATTTCTGACAAATTGGTTTGTTGATCCTGCAGTGTGGACTCGCGAATACGAACACACTGCTTCACAGGCCCCGAAGTCTTGGATGAAGCTCTACAAGGGACCACGGGATCGGATTTATCGAACCGGCGATCTCGGTCGGTTCCGTGTCGATGGTGCTGTAGAATGCACTGGCCGAGTTGACAGTCAGGTTAAGATTCGCGGCTTTAGAATTGAGTTGGGTGAGATTGATACTAATTTATCTCATCACCCTTTCATCCGTGAAAATATCACGTTGGTTAGGAGAGATAAAGACGAGGAACCAACCCTGGTGAGCTACATTGTTCCAGAGGCAAAGCGATGGTTTCAGCAGCTCGCTGAAGATGGGAATCTGCCTCTTGAGCCGGAAGCGTCCACGGAGAGCGAATCACTGGTTGCTATGCTTAAGAAGTTCCGCTCGTTGTCGGAGGATTGCAAGAAGTTTCTGAAAACCAAGGTTCCTCATTACGCGGTACCGACGATGTTCATTCCTCTCGCTCGCATGCCTTTGAATCCCAACGGCAAGATCGACAAACCTGCCCTTCCCTTCCCGAGCACTAGTGATCTCGCCATCTTAAACAGAAGGGCCTCAAGAAGCTCTTCACTTCAACCATCCCTCACTGAGACACAACAGAAAGTTGCCGGGATCTGGGCAGGAGTCCTGCCAAACATTACCGCGAGGATGCTCACACCTAATTCCAACTTTTTCGAAGAGGGTGGACATTCCATCCTTGCCCAGCAAATGCTTTTCAAAGTTCGAAGAGAGTGGAAAGACATCGATATCCCAATGAGTGCCATTTTCCAGTCGCAGACCCTAGAAACATTCGCCGCGGAAATTGAACATGCCCAAGACCCTACTGGCCTCCGACTTGACCAAAACTTCTACGCTAGTTCGACAATTGTGGATGAAGCATATTCAACAGATGCTCGTGATCTTGTTGGAAAGCTACCAGCTACTATCCCCAAGTCGATCAGTTCTGAGACTGCTGGAACGGCTTTCCTTACCGGCGCAACGGGTTTCCTTGGCTCTTATATTCTACACACACTTCTTGAAGCAAACAAGGAAATGCGTGTTATTGCCCACGTGAGATGCAAAGATGCTGCAGCAGGACTCCAGCGTCTGAGAAGTATCGCTGAGGCCTATGGACTCTGGCGCGAGGAGTGGAGTGGCCGGGTAGAGGTCGTCTCTGGCGACATTGCTCAACCTCAGCTTGGCATGTCCTCGGAGGACTGGGATCGCATTACTCAAGAAGTTGATTTGGTCATTCACAATGGAGCACAGGTGAATTGGATGCTGCCGTACTCCAGCCTGCGCCCGGCCAATGTTCTGAGTACAATGGAGTGCGTGACTCTTTGTACCAGCGGGAAGCCTAAGCGGCTCGCATTTATTAGCTCCACCTCGACTTTGGATACCGACTATTACATCAATCTCTCGCAACAAAGCGTTGCGTCCGGTGGACCTGGCGTCCTCGAGACAGACGATCTGGAGGGCAGTGCTAAGGGCCTAGGCACTGGATATGGCCAGTCGAAATGGGCTAGCGAGTTCATTGTTCGCGAGGCTGGCCGACGTGGTCTTGTGGGAGTTGTCATTCGCCCCGGTTATATTACTGGAGACCCAGTGTCTGGCTTTTCGGTCACTGATGACTTCCTCTTACGTCTTTGGAAGGGCTGCATCCAGGTCCAAGCACGCCCGGATATCCCAGGCAACACGGTCAACCAGGTCCCAGTCACACACGTCAGCCGCATTGTGGTTGCCTCGGTGCTCCACCCACCCGTCGAGCCTCTGGGAGTTGTGCAGGTCACTAGCCATCCGCGTCTGACCACTAACGAGTGGCTTGGGTCACTAGAAACGTACGGCTATAATGTGCCACAGGTACCCTACCGCGAGTGGTGTTCTTTATTGCAAAATTATGTGGCCGATGACCGCAACACTGAATCGCAGGAGCTTGCACTTCTTCCATTGTTCCACTTTGTTGTCGGCGATCTGCCAACGCACTCTCTTGCCCCAGAACTTGATGATGTCAATGCCGCTACCTCTTTACGTGCATTTGGCGCCTCGCCAGAGGAATTGAGCGATCTTGCAGTTGGCACAGAGACTATTGGCCGGTACCTTGCCTTCTTGGTGGCCACTGGGTTCTTACCTAGCCCATCCACTACGGGTATCAAGGCCATTCCTAATGTGGATACCCAAAGATTGCAAGCTATGGGGAGTCTTGGTGGAAGGTCTTCAAAGTCATGAACGGGGAAAAACAATTGATTTGTATTTGGTAACTGTCATGGCGCTGCATGCTGCTTGACCGGCGTCATGATTTCTAGATAGATCCGGACTGTACTCTGAATTGAATTGAATTCTCATACACGGATCTGTCGCCTGATTTGCCGGCAGAATCAATATGTAGCCGGGTCAACTATATCCGTCACCCGTCCGCTCACTCACTTGCAAATCGCGGCCAACATGGTTTGGTCGCCTCAGTCCAGGAAGATGAGCACGAAGACGAGCACGAAGAAGTCGAAGAAGGAAGTGGGGAGTATCATCCAACACCAGCATTAGCATCATCATACTTGACGGCCTGTTACGTCTACACCTATACCTATGCACAAGATACAAGGTACAACCATCCGATGTGGTGTAAGTCGGGGTGACGGCGAAAAGACCACGATTGTTGTGCGTGGTGTTGTCTTAAGAAAATCGTGGTCTTCCCGCGTAGGTATAGCCCTGGGTAATTAACACTCCGTGCGACACTACTTGTATACCCGGCGGCTCCATCATAGATAGGAATGAAAAAAAAGGCAAGAGTGCAGTTCATGATGCAAGCCCGGCAATTCGGAGCCCTACCGCACATATACCAGGCCACCCGCCAGGGAGACGGCGGCCTGTTGAGACTTCTCTTCCTCTCTGCTCGCGCCTTCGTAGCCTCCAGAACGACGATGAGCCCCCCTCTGTATCGGCTTCGGTTGATCGGCTTTGGTTGCACAGAGATGAACGAGTGACGGCAGACGGGGGTGTCGGATTGAATCTGTTTCCTGGAAGTGAGGGCCTTCTGCTGTGAGCGAATAATCCTGCCAGCGTCAGTAGTTAGGTAAGTTCAGCTTCATATGCAGGGGGCGTTCTCGAAGCATCAATATTATTAGACCGTGTGCAGGAACCTATTCCCTCGGCATATATCGGTCTTACAAGAAAACACCGGCGTATTGTTGTTAGAGCATAAAAGAAACGCTATTTTGCATAGCTGGAATCGGTGGCCAAGCGGTAAGGCGTGTGATTGCAAATCACAAGATCCCGTGTTCGATCCACGGTCGGTTCTCTCTATTTTTTTTTAAAAAAAAATTTTTATAATATATTTTATATAACGTAATTCACAAGCGAGTGGGCCACCCACCCCCCATATCTAGTATTTAAATGCATTTATTTCTACCAAAACGCCAATTAATTAACAAAACAAGCTATCTGGGTTTATCTGGACATGCATTTCTCTTATGTCCTTCATTTCCACAGGTACCGCACTTCGGTAAAGCCCTCGTACGCGGCTGTAAAGGTGGTGAAGGCCGTCTTGGCCGGGGGGGTGCTGGAGCTATTGGGGCCTCGATCAGGGCCTCAATTAGCTCAACAGCCTCCTGAACTGAAAGGCCGCCTTCATGGGGTATCTGCCTTTTAGACTGTGTACGCTTTTGCTTCTGCTTCACGTTCAAAGCATGTAAATCACTTACTTCTTTCTCAAGAATAGCAGCTGATTGCATAGTGATTTGGCATGCTTTAGGAACTTGATTTATTGCAGAATTAAGCGGACTGGGTGGGCTCTTTGAGCACTGCCTTAATAAGGCTTTAATTGAGGATGCTTGCTTCTGTAATTGCACATAGTTTGAAGGCGTTTTTGGTTCCCAATCACTATCCTGACTCACAGGGGGGGTTGGTGTATGAAGATGAATATTGAGCTTTGAAAGCACCTGATCAGGGTCAAAAGGCACTAAACCAGCTGCTGCAAAGCCATTTTTGATAGTATCAGGTTTGTAAGCCTCAATTCGTGTATGTGGGTAGGCCTCAAGGAAGTCTAATTTGTTGATATGGTTGATCCCAAGATGCATTTTGGTTTCAACAAGCTGACCATATGATCACTTTAATACCGCAAAACAGCCAATATCAAGTGGCTGTAAAAGATGTGATGAATGTGCTGGCATACAGATTGGGATAATATCATTTTGACTGCAAATTTCATCAAATTTTGGTGTCAAATGACTACCATGGCCGTCAAGGATCAAAAGCTGATATTTCCCTTTTGTATGAGTGATTGTTGATGGAATAAAGAGCTTTTGGAGCCACTGAAGCCCGATTTCATCTGAAGTCCATCCATTTGGGCTAACTTCAAAGAGCCAATCACCTGGGATGTTGTCAAACCAACCTTCAATAAAGACCTTGCCTTTGAAAATGATGCATGGAGGCAAGGCCCACCCTGACATGCTTATTGTTAGGGGTTGAACTTGAGTTGTCTTAACTAAAAGCTACCCTTTATCGTACAAGAAGGAATCGTTGAAGAAGAAACAAACGGAGCAGAAGCGAAGGCAGTCTTTTATGGACATCCGGGGATGACACTCTTTCCTTGGAAGTCAGGAGTCGTACGAAGGAGTCACCGCTAGTCCTTGTATGCAGAGGGTTCGTATGAAGGTCGTCAATAATTGATTCAGAACCCTTGCAGGTTGCGTTCCGTGCTGGCCTTGGCCGAACCTGTCATCTTTTGGGTTCGTACGAGAACCCCATAACACTTATTGCCTCAATTGCAGTGACCCATTCATGATTTCCAGGTTGTAAAAGGGATCATTGACCATAGTATTCAGACCTTGTAATCACTTTTGCAGTTGCAGTTAATCCCATTGCAAAACCAGTCTCATCAAAGTTGTAGATATCATCAGGGTCAATGCCATATTGAAGTATTGTATGTTGTACACAATTAAACCACTCTTGGATGATTTTTGGGTCTTCACACTTTGCACGCTCGTAATTATAGCGCCTTGAGAATCAGGTTGAAAGCTCAGAATGCCTTTTCACAAAGTTTGTAACCCAATTCTCACTGACTGTTTGAACTGGGGTAGATCCACGCGCTGTGAGTAATAGATTAGCCATTTCTTGTACAGCAGTAGGCTGAGGCGCTGCTCCATGAGAATCCATTGAGAGTATCCATTGTACAAGCAATTCTTCTTCCATTTGAGACAATTTATGGTTATTGGCATGTGATTCAACGTGAAAGACATCACCAGTAAGGCAGCGTTGTAAGGTAGAGCAAGGTACTTGAAAGTGGTGTGCTGCTTCGCGAATAGAGCTAATTTCTTGATTCTTGATAGCCTGGATAGCTAATAAGATCCTACCCTCCTGCTCTATTGAATTCTGAGAGCTTCAAGAATGAATTGGTGGCATGGTGGGTGTTTGAAGAAGGAATGGTGTATACAACTGACGCATTTCGCGTTAGGTGGCCCACTCGCTTGTGTGGCCCACTCGCTTGTGAATTACGTTATCTTTTTAAGATACCCAAGTAGGAAATGGTGCTACTGTACGGAGTACACTATGTAGGTAAGTGTTACCCGCTAGTTATGCGAACCTCCTGGCTTTGAATCGTCAAACCGTGGTCTTTCCGAGGGCTCGCTGGGATCTACGCGACTTCTAACCTTTCTCTCCATTCTTCCAAAGTTCTCAAAATAGAATCTGCATGCTGCTGGCGGGCCGCAGCCTCCCGTGTACCTAGCAAAGCTCAATTTGCCCAGAAGCCTACCTCGCAATGAGGGATAGTCTATGGGGCCCAAAATCTTCACCTAGTCTTTTGTGAAAGCATTTGAATGGATGGTTTTGAAGTTCTCAGTCGGCAGGAAGTATCGATTGCTTCTGTTGTAGGGCTTGCATCTTAGGGTTGGGATAACAAAGCGAGGGTCCTCGATTAGGGTTGACATGATCTTGCCACTCGTCAAATGGACAAATATTGATACTGCCTGTGCATCCTGGAAGACCGCATCTTTTGAGCTGGAGGGTTCTCACGATATACATATCCTGTTTGGTCTTTGCGAAATAAGGGAATGCGTCGTTGAGGATTCGACCTTGACAAGATGAACACTTCCTAGGGATCTGCAAGATCACAGGCTTCCTTTTGTACAAACGCGAGTAGTAGTCAGTGTACCTCGACTCCACTTCTATCGCAAGTTTTTCGATATGGTGAAGTCTGAATGAATCTAGATTAAAGCTTTTTTTCGTCACAACGAAGAAGCCGGAATGCTCTCAAGCTCTTCGAGTTCGGCGAAAAATATGGTCAAAAACCAAACATCTTTCTCCAGACGAGAAACCATTTTCATGGAGTAGATGCATAGTTGGATTGCTTGGGTCGTATATGGGTAGCTCTTAATCGGTGAGTGATATCCCAGTCAGGTTGTAGCCCTACCCCTCCGCCGTTAGTATATAACTAGCCAGAACAGAGAAATCAACATACGACGCTGCCACTCGTTATCCAGAGCATGTATCAGCGGCATGCAAATCATCTTCGTTCAGAAAAAAATACCGGATCTGTCAGCCAGACATTTCCGAAGAAATGAAAGGTAGAGGTTGCTTCTGGTCGTTCTCCATGATACCCCTACGGAGCAAATACAAAAAACACAGGACCTCGATCCTAACCAGGGCAAAAAAGCGCAAAAAAGAGAACCGACCGTGGGTCGAACACGGGATCTTGTGATTTGCAATCACACGCCTTACCGCTTGGCCACCGATTCTGGCTTTGTGAAGTGGGTTTACTATTATGCTATGACAGAAATACCGGTGCTTTCTTGGCTGCACTGTGTATATGAGACGATGGCCATAGCCTTTCCACACACCAAACCAATAAATGCCTAGATAAAACACCTAAAAACACAAATAAATAGTACATAAAAACATATACACAAGTTTCTCAGTTGCAATCAATAACCCCCCGCAGGAAACCCCATCACAAACACCGGCAACGGAGGCCCATACGCATACCGCCCTTTCTGCCCATGAGCGTGGGCGTGAGTATGAGCAGGTCCATGGTTATGGACATGAGTGGGCGTATGCGTATGCATATGGGTCTTCGGGTGTGTCTGGTGCTTGCAGTGACCCGCGAACTGCCCGTGAATATGGTGGCCATGGCGACACTGATGGGTCTTGGGCATAGTAGCCCGTGAAGCATGCTGATGATGGTGCCGGTGATCGTGGTGATGGTAATGCCGAAGATAACTCGCTTCCTTGTAGATATCTTCTTCTTCAGCTTCCTCTTCGAAATCGGTAGGAACGGGAGTCGGAAGCCTCACGTTGCGAGGAATAGGATAGGTGTAGTGCACATGGTGTCGGACTGGTTCTGCTGCTGGTGCGGGTGCGGGTGGTGGGGAGGGAGGTGGTGTCATTATGTGTTGATGCTGGTGTTGATGGTAGTGGTGGTGAGCATCGACTGGTGTGGCCTTCGGCTTTGGCTTGGGGTTTGGTTTATGGTACGCATTGTGGACGTGGTGATGATTGTGGTGGCGGTTGATTTCGGGCGAGGCTTCGACGGGAGGGGAAGGATGTCTAGACGTGAGTTAGCAAGACTTTGAGAAGGGAAAGAAAGTAAAGAGGGTTGGATATACGTACGCGACACATCCCCGATGGACACGAGGGTAATGGAGTGAATGTGCCATTGTGTCTGAATGCAGATGATTGAATTGGTAGGTAGATGAGAATGAGGATCAGAATAGCGCTTGAATACACATATTTATATCCATCCCTTAATAAAACCGTCTATTAACACGAAAAGATCCCCGAAGCGCGCCACAAGGATGCATTCCAGGGTCCATGGTGCACAACAGCCGCTGTGTTACATTGTACAAGTACAAGTACTTTATTTGCCTACTCTACCATCCCGGGTTATCCAGGGTTGTCACGGATACACAACACAATGTCCCGGGTTTAAAATATGTACTCCGTATGTCGTGGTATATTTGCCAAAACATGGCGCCGTTAGTACAGGGATAGTTGTCACACTTAACGCCCTATATTATGCAGTACGCAATAATAACCAACAGTAAGCTAATAAACCCTAAAAACATGTCCCGACGACGTCGGAAGCTGCTTGCTATATGTCATCGACGGAGCAAATGGCTCAACCCATTCTTTCAACACAGTTAGAAAGGCGTCGCAGACTGCATTTATGCCCTCTTCGCGGGATCCGCCGCAGCCTTCGATGTAGACTAGATATTGTCAGTGTTTTGTTTATTCGAGGGTAAGCTAGAAACCTACTTTTAACCTTTGGCTCCGTCCCTGACCCCCGAAGTGTGAAATGAACACCACGGTCCAGCCACAAAGTCAGCATTTGACTACCCTTGTCGACTGGGAGGGTTGGTTTGTTGTTTTTTGTTCCGGAGTCGTATCCTTCGGTCATATCCCTCCATCGCAGGATCTTGAATGAGCCCAGTTTCTTCTCAGTCCTGTATGGACCATCTCTGATAACCCTGAACAGTTTTGCCGTGACATCAGGACTCGGGGATCTAAAATAATTATTAAGCGTCTCATGGTATCCAAATTCCCCAAATAATTTCTGAAGCTTCGTATACAGCGTAAGACCCTGAGATCTCCACTTCGCTTCTGCAGATAGGAAAATCATAGCCGCGGTGATCCCGTCTTTGTCGTGGCATACTTTCGGGAACATGTAGCCCAGTGCTTCCTCGAAGGCAAAGGGGACGTCGTAGTCTGATGCTTCGAGGGTTCGAGTTATGTTGCCCATCCATTTAAAACCTGTTAGGGATTCTTGGAAACGGATGCCTTTGGACACAGCCATTTTCTCGAGCATGCCGGTGGATACGGTGGAGTTTACGACGGCGGTGTTTTTTTTGGGGTCTTGGGATTCGAAGAGATACGAAGCGAGGAGGACTCCGAGGTGGTTTCCTGTGAATACAAACCAGGAGTTACTGCTATATTAGTTCTGAGCCACACGGAAAGGGGACTAGGCACTTACTTGACTTTCTCAGCGGCAGCAAAACGATCCGCATCCGGATCATGCGCGATAACCAGACTCTTGCCTTCTCTGTCTGCCGTCTGCATGGCAAGATCCAAAGCCCCAGTTTCTTCAGGGTTTGGGAATGAAACGGTAGGGAAATCTGGATCAGGCTTTACTTGCTCAGCTACAGGGGTGAATTCATTTATGCCCATAGAACGACATAGGTCAGGGAACACTAGCCCTCCTACTCCGTGCAGAGGGGTGTATACGAAGGGTTTTGGTTGGGTCCATTCGGGGATGGTTGATTTCTACAATGTTAGTCTTTTTTTTTTTTTTTTTTTTTTTTTTTTTTTTTTGAGTGAGGACGTCGATGGCTTACGGTATATTGGCTGACGGTGCCTTGGTACTGGGCCAGCACTTTCTGATAGGCGTCGACGCGCAGGTACTTGTCTGGTTGGTGGTCTTTCCATGCGTTGGGCCAAGGGGCTTGATTTTTTTCGATGCATTGGGCGATTTCCGTATCCATTGGGGTGTTGATCTGTGCGCCGTTCTTGAAATAGCTAGATAGGGTTAGTCAATCCGTGTGGTATAATCAGCGATAGACATTACACTTTGTAGCCTATAATCTGTTAGCAACCGTCAGATCTAAGACCTAGCAAGGTTGAATTACCATTATCCTGAGCCGGATTCTACCAAAGTCAGCACCCACCAATCCAGACACCCCAGGGCAATCAATGACTTACATGACTAGCCGTAACCATAACCCCCGCGGCAGCCCGCAGATACGTCACACCAAAAGGCACCAATGGCGTAACAGATTCCTCCCCATAAAACCAAACCGGGATCTTCAGCGCAACAAAAGCATTCGCCGCCAACCTGGCAAACTTATCCGAATTATACCGCGCATCATGGCCAATAACCACCCCGTCGCCCGCGATCTCGGGATGCTTGTCTCGGATATACTTGGCTAGACCCTGGGATGCTTGGATGACGGTAAGGCTGTTCATGCAGGAGAATCCTGCTGCCATCCGGCCGCGGAGGCCGGCGGTGCCGAATTGGATGCCTGTGATTCGTGTTAGAGATGTAAGTCTTAGTTTGGGAGAGGACGTACGCTGGCTGAGGCGCTGAGTGAGCTCTGCTGATGCATTGGAGTCACGGAGGTTTGTGATTTCGGCGCGAGTGCTGGGATCCTGTTCAGTGTTAACTTGGTTCCTGATTCGGTGCTGGTGGATATGGTAGTACCTGGTCCCATTCTAGCCATGTTTGGATCAGCGAAGGGAGATCCTGGTACGATCTGCATTAGTACTGGTAGCCAATAAATAGCAAGAGACGTACGTCTTTAGAAGTAGCCATTATGAGCTCTTTACTGAAATAGCTTGCAAGTAGCACTGCTTTGCTGGACTGTATGTATGGCGGGGGAGATGCTGAGTAATCATCATCTCTCACGTGAGCCAAGGTAAATACTCACTATGATTCGCTCGATAGATATATTATATTATTGGTGTATCAGTCTGGCTAAAGGTCATGTGACCACGGAGAAACCCCGGTACCATACGTTACTCCGAGTTCCATACCAATACGTACTGGTAAGTAACGTACTCGGAAAATCCGTATCGAGTACCAGCCCCCGAAGTACACGCAATGCGCCCAGACAGTGGGCTGATATTCCTGATATTCCTGATATTCCTGCAAAACTCCCCAAAATTCCTGGAACTTTGCATGTCGTGATTTAACTCTGGCAGTGGCAGGTGCTCGCGTGCTGGCCTTCACCGGCCAATGGGCTATTATTGGGCCAATCCCGTCTGAACCAGGTCTACAGAGCCACTGGGTGAGTGGACAGTGTTCAGGGGAACCGTATAACCGTACATAACAGGGCATAGGGCCTTGGCTCTGGGCGTTTTTCTTACTGCATTTTTATGGATCGGATTCTAACTACTCCGCGTACTCTGTACCGTATATGCAATAATAATTAATGGTGGCACTTGGCGGGTGCCTTGGTCGTTCCTTCATCATACGTATGATATTTCCTTCCTTCTATTTTCCCCGCGCAGTTCCGAAAAATCTTATCCTCTCTCGTCTCCGAAAAGGAAGGGGATGAGCAGAGAAACATTCATTTCACCATGTTCGGTAGCCTTTTGGCCTGGATTTTCTTCCTTATCAACCCATATGCGAACTTGTCTCTGAATCCCATCAAGCCTCAGCAGAGGCTACGACCCGAGTATCAAGAATCAATTCCTGCCAACGGCCCGTGGGAGGATATTATCACCGGCGTGTACGGTGTCCCTCCTTTGCTGAAGATTCACGACCGAAGAGGCCGGATAAAATGGACGTGGGAACGAAGCGATGTCAACCAAGCCCTCCCTCCCAGTATCGAACGCTGTCTTCTGAGTTCCGCCAACGATGCGACAGAACTCAAGTGGATGCGAAACGGCACCAGTATCGCTGCCATCTACAGCGACCTCGTCTTGACCATCAACTACACCCCCGATAACCCCGCGACCGATAAACTCATCACCTGGGCCGTCTGTAGACAGAATGAGTTTCTGTGGAATGCCCATACCCTAGAGCCGTTACCCGGGGATAGAATGGCCGTAGGCACTACCGGTTCACAAGCATGGGACGGTATTCTTGTCTATGATTCCAACCCCGATAACCCGTTGATCGACGATCCACCGGTCTTGCAGAACGTCACTGGCCTTCGCGCCATTCACAATATGATTTGGGACGAGACGGAACAGATGTTGTGGGCGGCAGGGACGGATTTCGCGGCGGATGGTTCGGATGGCGTTCCAGCCTACGGGACGTTGCAGGCATATCCCTACAACGCGACCACGGGGGAGCTTGAGAAGGACGAATCGGTTCAATACAAGCTTTCGGTGGCACACGGCCAGAAGGTCGAATGGGGTGCGAAATATACCTGGTGGGCTGGGCCACACGACCTCGTCCCGGTTCCGAATAGACGAGTCTTTCTCATGTCTGAGGATCACGATATACACGCCTTCGACGTCGACCGCCGCGAATTTACCGAGGAAGGCGAGGCCGTCGCCGCGAAATACTTGCCGGGATTTGAAGCAACCTCGCGCAATCGGCATGGTTACAACGGCGCGGGAGAGTGGGAGGAAATACCCCGGTCGGACCTGAAGAGCTTCAGCGTGGCCCCGGACGGAGCCTACATTTATGTGCAGTCTCTGTGGCGGAAATATCGCGGGGATCACACCAACCTCGTGGTCAACGGGCACAAGAACGATATCAACATTGGAGATGAAATTTACCGATCGCGATGGTTTGCAGATATACCTGGCTGGCCAAAACCAGTCACATGAGTTTGATTCAACATGTTGCTTCCTGGAGTTGGTTTTGGCTTTTCAACAAACATTGGGTACCGATATATAGAGCGCTGTGCTTTCATGCTGGTCATGATAATGAGATACCATTTGTATTATCAAGGGTTCACGAGTAGTATATAGGCCGTATACCCTAATAGCAGTAGTGTGCACTAGTAATATCCAACGGACGATTTCTAATATACTGCGTAGAGAGGCTGTACCGCATAAAGCGGGCCGCATCAGGTGATGAAGATCACGTTGTTTCAGTACATCCCCACCGCAGACGGCAGACGGAAGACACGGACGGACCTTCATTCCTTCTCTCCTATGCCAGTCAGGCTCAACATTCCTGCTCTCTGGCTATACCCCATTCTTTACTCGACTACCATGTCCTCATGAATTCAACGCCACCGGTTCCTGACCCAGACACCCAATTGTTTACACCGCATTCACCATGGCCAAGTCCGCGGACGTTGCGAAGACCGCCATACAATCCCAAAAGGAGCAGATACTGTCGAGACGGTATATCGAGGGCCTGATTGCAGATGAAAAGCATGTTATAATCTTCGAGAATCGCGTCCTCAAGGTGGATGCTTGGATCAAGTTCCATCCGGGAGGTGACAAGTCGATTAAGCATATGGTTGGGAGAGATGCGACGGATGAGATCAATGCGTGCGTATTTCAAGGATTGGGAGTTTACGAGTGATTGTTTCTAACATTGGTTCCAAATTGCAGACTGCACTCGAAAGAAGCACGACAACGCATGCTGTCCTTCCAGATCGGCCGCGTACAAGGTGTCTGGTTGAATTTCCTACCTCCCATCCAGGGAGGCAAGTTCCGTCCGTATAACGATGAAACGTGTTTTGAAGAAGACAGCAGCTCTGGACAGGAAACCTCGCAGCCGCCGTCTCCCGTATTCGACGCCGTCGACGGAAAAGGTACCCTTCGCCGAAGGAAGTCGACTTCCACAAACACCTCCGTGTCCACTCCCGGTAGCGACGACGAATTCGAACCGAAGCCGTTTTTCCTCGATGCGAGAACACAGGAGGAGATTGTTTTCGATATAAACAAATACCCGTCGCTTGATACAACCAGCCAGGAGAGTATCCGGCAGAAGTACCGCGAACTGGATCAGCGGATTCGCGCGGAAGGGCTGTACAACTGCAATTACTTTTCGTACTTTATCGAATGTTGTCGGTATACACTGTTTGCGGGCTTGTCATATTATTTCCTTCACTTGGGCTGGTACGGGACGTCGGGTTTCTTTCTGGGCTGCTTCTGGCACCAGCTTGTTTTCAGTGCCCATGATGCAGGCCATATGGGTATCACTCACCACTTCCATGTCGACAGTGTGATTGGCATGATCATTGCAGATTACCTGGGAGGATTGAGCTTGGGATGGTGGAAGAGGAATCACAATGTCCACCACATCGTCACCAACGCCCCTGAACACGACCCCGACATTGAACACATGCCATTGTTCGCCATTTCGCACCGTTTCCTCACGAGTCTCACGAGCACTTACTACGAGCGTGTAATGACCTTCGACGCCGCAGCCAACTTCCTGCTGCGCTTCCAGAACTACCTCTACTACCCCATCCTCCTCTTTGGCCGATTCAACCTCTACGTTCTGAGCTGGCAATATCTCCTCGGCGACCAAGCACCCAAGAAAGGCCCAGCCTGGTGGCACCGCTGGTTCGAGATCGCCGGCCAAGTCTTCTTCTGGACCTGGTTCGGTTACGGTGTCCTTTACCGCACCATCCCGGACTGGAATAGCCGTGTCCTCTTCATCCTAATCTCCCACATGGTCACTTCACCATTGCATGTGCAAATCACTCTCTCCCACTTCGCCATGTCCACAGCTGATTTGGGCGTGCACGAGTCCTTCCCCCAGAAAATGCTCCGCACCACCATGGACGTGGACTGCCCGACATGGCTGGATTTCTTCCACGGCGGTCTGCAGTTTCAAGCTATCCACCATCTCTACCCGCGTATCCCGCGGCATAACCTCCGTCGCACGCAGAAGCTAGTCCTTGAGTTCTGTCGGGATACGGGTATCCCATATGCTATTTTCACTTTCCTTGATGGTAACAAGGAAGTCATTGGGAGACTTGGTGACGTTGCGAAACAGGTTCGTATCCTGGAGGAGTGTAGGAAATCTTGCGCGCAGCAGGGCGTGTTTTCTGACCATCATTAATCTCGTCTGGTTTCCTCCATGGTGCAATCTCAGTTATCCGTTGTAAATACCTGTATAATGCCCGCTACGCTCTGCTTTATGTTGGTGCTTTAGGCCTAGATTGTTTCGCATCATTATCATGTTATGTCTATAATGAGAATATGCATTGTCAAATCGTGGTCGCTCTCTGCACACATGCAAATAATCTTGACATCTCTCCTAAATCAGACTCTCCCACGTTTTTCACCTCGGAGTCCTTCTCAATACCCAGCACCCCCCTACCTTTCACCCATCCGTCCTTCAAACCGTTTAAAACTAAAGCATTAGCCCAAAGTGAACTGAAAGACAAGTAAATGGAATGTTGAATCGATTGTTCGATTTATATTGAACAATGTGATGTGTACGTGCCTCTCCTACGTGACCGCTAAAAAAAGATGTAGACAAAAACACCGACATAACATGGCATATCACTTATACCATAGCTTGATGTTACTGTCCATCTTGTGCCAATGGCATGGCAAGTTATTGATCAGCCTACAGCGCATCAAAGGGTCATCATGAAACGAGACGTAAAGTCTCCGTCTGCAGACGGAGACTTTTTCTCAGATAAGAACCCTGAAGCTCCCCCAAGCTGCTACTAACTAGATATCTTTCTCTTTACATTCTGTTTGCGTTTCCCCATTCAATTCATCCATTCACATCTTGTCATGTCATCTATCGCATTCTTCGGCGCCACCGGCGGAAGCACGATCTCGTGTCTGGCTCCCGCATTGCAAGCCGGCTATCACTGTACTGCCTGTAGGTTGCTTTGATGCTTGTATGGCATAGAAAGACCAGGTGCTAATATCCTTAATAGTGGCTCGCTCCCAATCTAAGCTTATCGAATGCCTACAGCAGCGCGGCATATCCGAATCTATCATCAAAGACCATCTTTCCGTGACCGAGGGCACAATCACAGACTTGGATGCCGTCAAGAGAACCATCCAACCAGGCGGCAGTGGTAGCCCCATGATAGACATTATCGTCTCTGGCATTGGGGGTAAGCTGCTCTTCGACAGCCCGCTGAAACCCACACTAGACAACCCAACTGTCTGCCAGGATGCAGTCCGCACCATTCTAGAAGCCACACGGGAAGCGGAATTACCAGACAGTGCTCAGAAACCAACCTTGATTGTGCTTAGCACCACGGGCATCAGTGATATATGCCGGGATCTGCCTTACGCTATGATGCCCATGTACTATTGGATGCTCAAGATGCCACACGAGGATAAGAAGGTTATGGAGGCGCTGATTCGGGAGGAGATGAATAAGGCTGTTGAGAAGCGTGGTGTCGGCGAGTATATTATTGTCCGACCTAGTTTGTTGACTGAGGGCGAGGGGGATGGGCTGGAAAAGATTAAGGCTGGGGTTGAGGATAAGCCGGCTGTGGGCTATGTGATTGCGAGGGAGGATGTGGGGAGGTGGGTTTTTGAGAGGTTGGTTAAGGGGGGTAAGGAGAGTCGGAGTGGGTGGTTGGGGAGGGTTGTTAGTATTACTACTTGATATTTTGTCGTTAGCTTTTTGATTCTGGGTTCGATTTAATAACATAGTCATTGGTGTACCGAGTACTTTTTCTCCGTTCTAATCTATATTACCAGTCTCTGCAACATTATGATTATCATTGAAGCTGTTTGTGACAAGGTCTTGACCAGAAGGTAAATTACTATTGATGTCGTTTTCCCCCGCCAGACAGCAACCATCTGCTGGTGTTGATATACCAGTAGCCATCTGGGTAAAGCCCGGAAACCCTAGCAAGGAGCCCCAGACCGGATCATCAACAAAAAAGCCCGGATCAGCAAACTCCAATTGTGCTGGATCGTCTCCTAGGACCGGATTTATCAGGTCGGACCACGAGACAAAGTTGAGGGAAAAGTTCAGATCTTCATCCAGGATCGGCGCAGAAGCGTCACCAAGGGACTTGTAAGCCAATTGTACGCGCTTGAGCCGTTTTTTGACAGGTCGTACAATTGATATACACTGTGCCATAAAATCCGCCTTGCACACTTCGCGCAGTTGCTCTGCAAGACCGGCGAGTTTATCTCGTATTTGATTCGTGGTGTCCATAGATTGCCGTTCGTATTCTTTGCATATGTGGACCAACGCACGGCTACAGGCGTCAAGTGTCAGGGCTAGTGTGTTCGTACTGTATGTTCTCTGGGTGGGCACTAGACCGGATGGCAGCGTGGATGGAAAGCGCTGGGCAATTTCTAGGAGGACTGAGGTGGACTCGCAGAACGCGTCAACAATGGAAGATGTAGTCTGCCCCGGGGAGAATACCATGTGAATGATAATGGTGTGATAAGCAGTAAACAGGAAGCACTGTGAGTTGGGTGTGGTAATCTCCCGCTCCACCAGCTTAATGGCCTGATCAAGAATGTCCCGGATCTCCCATGGAAGCATATATAGGTGTGCGGACTGGAGCTTACGGTGGGTATTCAGGTAGAGCGTGTAGATATGAGCAACAGTGCTTGTAACATGACTGAGCGGCCACAGCCAGCGCATCGTCTGGATCTGAAAATGCAGCGTGGAGATGTTACCAGAGGCCTGGTCGAGACGGAGGACGGCTGATGTAGTTTCATCCATACTAGGAAAACCAGGAAGACCACCGGGGCCAAGAAGCGAGAAGGGCTGGTCAATTTGCATGAACGACCAGGTGATGCTGGACAGGCATAACCAGTAGAGGTTCTGCAATTTCTCTTTTTCGACATCAGCGATGTTCACCCCGTTCAGCTTCGCGCCATCCTGTCTGTTCTGTTTCTGCCACTGTTGATGTTGGCGTGCTACGATGCGACATATATATCTTATGTAACAAGTTGCGCGCCACGCATATCTCCGAGATAGCTCTCGCCATCCTAAGAAGATCATGACCTGTGCTGTCGACAGGGTGGCTGACTCTGGGAGTGGAAGCGGACGGGCTTTCAACTCGTCGGCCGCATATTGGACCAGTGTGCTAGGATCCTGATCATCATTCGAAGACGACATTAGTCCAATATTGGAATCGCTAAAGACCTCACATGCATCTGCCAGCATGATGGCCAGAAGAGCCTCGCCCACCGTCCTGTCTCTGAGTGCGCTGAGCAGCAGGGTCTTGGACACCAGCGACGAGAGAGGATGCATGAGAAACCATATGTCAACTAGTTGCATCACCCGATGCTGTCCCAGGGCACTGATGGGATTCTTAGCTCGCTGTGGCCGGTCGAACATGGCAGGGGTAGTGTCTGTAGCCAGGGAGGTGATATAGAAATTTACCTGGCCAGAACCCGGGTTCTCGCGTCCTAAGTGCCCGACTCGCAGAAGCAAAATCTCGACCATCTCATGGGCGAGGAAGGATAGAAGCCCGTCATAGCTGAGCGTGGAGCGGGGATTCTCCTTTTGTTGATCGGAAGAGAGTGACTGCTGCTGCTGTTGCGCGTGTCGCTGAAAGGAAGCGATAGAATTCTGAAACAAGTTCGAACGCGAACCCAACTTGCGAATGAAATACTCGTCGAACATCTGCTCTAATTCACCCCCAAGTGTCTGGCCCCGGCGCGGGGTAGGTGTATCGTCATGTTTCCGGATACCTCCCTCCAAAGAAAGACCGGCTTCAGCAACCCCCTTTCTGATATTCCTAGGCCGACCCTTGCGAGATTCCAGACCATAGACGCAATTTATATTGCGATTTCGACAGGCCGTGCAAATATGGCCTCCGGAGCATCGGATTTTACGAGCCCGGCAGAAAATACAGCTTCGTCGGAGGGTCGATGAAGTCGATGACGTTGTCATGGCGGTTGTTGCAACCGTCTTGAATTCTGTTTATGATTTTTCTCCCTTCCTTTTCGGAATCTTATGGAACATGCATTTTGTACATCTCCGGCAAGTTTGCTGATGGTTGAGATCGGAGTAAGAAGAGGACAAAGAGAGGAGGCTTCAATTCTTTGTTCCGGTGGAAAGTACCATTCATGTGGCATTTTATACTCCGAGAGGTTAAAGAATTTTTGAATACGAAAGAAAAAGCCAGTATGTTGATTTTGCTCAACTTTTGACTTCAGATTTCTCTTTTAGGAAGCTGACTGGTATATCGGGCCTGAATTAGCACCATGTCCTTGCTGAAGTGTCCCAATGAGATACTACTCATAATAGCCGAGGATCTACCGCCATGCCAACGAGACATAAACGCCCTTGCCCAAACCTGCCTCCGTCTCTTCCACTTACTAAATCCATTCCTATACCGCTGCAACACTCGACACCATCAATCCTCAGCCCTGTCCTGGGCTGTAAACCAAGGCTTAGGAAACACAGTCCGAAATTCCCTAGAGGCAGGGGCACCATATAACAAATCCGGCCATGTCACAGGACTCATTAGCCGAAGACGGTGCGTGCTGGGCTGTACATTGTCCGAATTAGCAGGGAAACCCTACTTCTGCCCAGAATTCTACGAACAACCCATATCATCCGCAGCGAGGAATGGCCACCTTGACATCGTCCGAGCACTTCTGGAATATGGCGTGGATCCTGACTATCCGAACCCAGCCGGTCATACACCCCTTTGTCTGGCCGCTCAGGGCGGCCATCTTGAGCTTGTGCGTTTCTTGCTCGTGAATGGGGCTAGTCCGGCTTTGAAGAATATTTGTAAGATTTTTCCGCTTTGGCATGCTACTTGGAGACGGGTCTCTCGTCAGAGGTTGAAGATTAAGTGCAAGGAGCACTTGCAAGTGCTGCATGAAAGGGACAGGACTAGGTGGTTTAAACCATCACGGGCTCGTGGCAGGGATATCGATCAGCAAATTGGCGACAGTCCTGTAACTCTGGAAGTGAGCCCGAAGCGTCTTGATTGATCCGGGCTCGGGGCTTTTTGTGCGAGAAGATGTAATTCTAGTTCAATCTTTTCGTTAAAAGTAGGAAGATGGAGTGGTGAAATGTTGCTGGGATGATTACAGAGCGCGATTAAACCAAATATAGTCTATGAGAGAAGGCATAATACCATTAATTACCAGCAACAGTTTAGCGTTGTATACATTGCACGTTTTAACCATATGCTGGTCTCATATAGACTTGTACCGCTCCTCATTGCCTTTACGGCAAAGCAATTTGACCAAACACTTAGGCCACTTATTCCTCTTCACTATGGCCATCGCCATCTGGCGAATATCATCTCTCCTCGATGTAAGCGAATAAACTTCCCCCGCCGGCTCAAACAATCGCAAATCACCCCTTCCTTTCTCACGAAGACGCTCGCCCAACTCAAGAGTCCTCTCCTGTGAAAACGCAAAAGAAGCCCCTAGGACTTTATAGATCCTCGCAGAAGGATGCAACTTCGAAGAATGCCAGTCCACTTCCTTCCAAGCCGGCTTGACTCTCCAGGGAATCCGGCGTTCACCCATAAGCGGTTTCCACCAGGCTTCGAAGGGAAAACGCTCATTCTCTCCTCGAACAGCATGGATGCAGCCGCTGGTTGCAAACGCCGTATGTATAAGCAGACGATCAACAACCACATCGATGGGGACCTCGTCCATGGTCGTTTCTTTCCACGGGTCCTGGCATCTTCCTACAATTACCATGTGGCGACCGGGGTACAGAACAATAGAGGCTGCAAGGACGGTCGATGGCGTCGAGGCGGGAGAAGAGAAGCCCTGATAAGGGAATTCAATGGCTGGAGCAATGACGGATGGTCTGATAATTAGCAGTTTGTTTGAAATGTCATGCTTGTTGAATTTGTGTGTGATAAGCCGTTCGGTCAAGTTTTTAGCGTATGCATATGCAAAGGGGGAAATCGTAAAAGCGGTATTCGTGGCTTGTCCCTTTGTTTGCACCTCATGTCATGCTTCGAGTGCTTGCTGCCCAGAATCCTTTTCCTGTCCCAGAGGGTAAATGTCCTCCTGCACGGGAACGTCGGCAGCTTCGGTCAATCTCCATAAGTGTGTGTTGCAGTACGCTGTTGATATATAGACAAAGCGTTCCAGGTTTCGAAACTTTAACGAGCATTCTGCCAGCTCTAGAGTTGGCTGTATCACAGAGCGAGACATCTTTGGCAATCCACTGAGCAGGTTGATAGATGACGCGCTATGGATGGTTATGTTCACGGTTTGCTCGAGGGTGTTCCACATCTCATCCGAAAGACTCATTTTCTCAGCAATGATATCGCCATCTACGATGGTTATTTTTGGGCTGCAGAGTAATGCTTCCGCAATGGAGTCCGGTAATAACGAGGTCCATCTCTCCCGTGCCCCCCTAGTCACAACTCTGTTAGAGATTTGGTTTTGCCAGAACAAATCGGAGTTCCTTACTCGTAGCCCCGCCGACAGAGCACGTATATACGCTTGGGGGAGGTTTTGCTGAGAATCCGGGTTAACGTCGCAGTTCCCAAGAAGGATCTCGCTACGGTACGAGTAAAGATCCGCTGTGTGGAACTTGGGATATGCAATCAACCATCATGTAGGTACACCCCCTCCATGACTGCTAATTCGTGAGCATCTCAGCTCCTAGAGAGTGAAAAGAAAAACCCCAGCAATACAACAATGTCAAGCTTAGACAACACCAAAATTATGGAACCAATTGCTGTCGTTAGCATGGCATGCCGGTTTCCTGGCGAGGCAACCGATGTAGAACGATTCTGGGACCTTCTAAGCAAAGCTCGCGAGACCTGGTCCAAAGTTCCCAAGGATCGCTTTAATCAGGAGGCGTTCTATTACCCAGAAACCAGTAACCAAAGCACAGTTAGTATTTCCTTTATCACCTTGGGCTATGGACCCCAATTGCGACTTCTTTTGGAAGTAGCATACGAAGCCTTTGAGAATGGTTAGTCCTGTCCCAGGGGTTCTCTTGCGCAAGGTCAACTGCTAAACTTTGACCACTGTTCCAGGCGGGCTTACACTCGAGAGACTAAAGGGCAGCGACACGTCCGTTTACACAGCAATGTACAGTAGGGACTATGAAAAGATGCTCCTCCGCGATCCTGAAAACCTACCATTCTATACTGTTACTGGTAATGGGGAAGCAATGTTTTCAAACCGACTGTCATACTTTTTCGACCTGCACAGCCCTTCTTTCAGTCTGGATACAGAATGCATGCGACAGTATCTGGTACGGAGGATGCCGGCGGTCGATCGTGAGAGGCTCCAACCTAGCTGTTGGTCAATCAGGGACCCTTCAGGATGTTTGCTTTGAAGACAACGCCACTTTACAGGGGCCACTGGCAGACGACGATGTTGAAATTGAAGTGAACGCCACGGTTCGAAATTTCCGAGATGCCATGATCTTACTGGGTCAGATGGATTCCGAGCTCCTTGGTGAGTGCAGCGGCATGGTCAGCCGTGTCGGAAGAGAACACCAGCACAAGTTTTCGGAGCGACCAAGGCGCGGAGATCAATCAACCAACTCGTGACAACCCCCTAGCTTGTGCAGCAAGGCGACGTCGTCTAGAGACAACCAATGTCCTTCTTGAGAATGGTGCCAAACCAAATGTTATGAGCCCAGACGGTGATAGCGCGTTTTCTGCTGCTGCAGAATCCGGGGACATCCCACTGCTTCAGTTCTTTCTTGGCATTGGAATTGATATGAACCGTTGTGGCGGCGGAGCTTTGTGGTCTGCAGTTTTCTTTGTAAATCACAACATGGTTCAGTTCTTAATTGACCAAGGGGCTCCTCTTGGATATTTGCGCATGTGCAGGCGCCGGCTGATGTCCTGTCTGGATTGTGCTTCGACTATAGTAGAGGATGATGATATGGTACAGCTTCTTCTCAAGACTGACGTGCGTGAAGCTTCTGACCTTGCGAAAGCCCAGCTAGACGATTGATGCTTCGGTAGTCGGGGTAGAAGTATTATTATTTTCGTTATATGAAGTTGCATAGACACAAAGTTAATGCAAGATTCCGGCTCTTTAGAACCAGAAAAAGAGGTTCAGTGTTATTCAAATATGAGGATAGTGGAATAGCCCACCGGCTGTCAGTCTCTTTGTTTAACAAGCGATGCCTCAAGGACCGTCGAGACAGGAGAATAAAATCCTTGATCTAAGAATAGTAATTCATCGTCTGCGATTTGGGATTTTATGTAGTCACCCCGAGCAGCTAATATACAGCCTCGTTAACCGTCCTGTGAGAGACTAAAGTCAGCCGTTGTTTGGCCAAATTTAGTGCATTGCTACTTCAACGCGCTGGTCCGGACATGCAAGCGTTTTTATAAGTTGTTCAATCCCGACCTCTACCTCTACAACATCCGATATCCTAAAGCTTCCGCCTTGGACTGGGCAGCTACTTACGACATGCTGTAAACGGCCGAAAGGGCTTTACGACTAGGCGCACCGGTGGCGAAGGAAGCTGATAATCTCGCGAGAACCATGAGAAGCAAGCGGAATGAACTCCATATCTTGACCCCAACAAAAGAAGATGAGCTACTTCAGGTTGAAAGATGGGCGCATCCCGTATCTCGTGCCGCCTGGCGGGGTAGTCTTGACGTTGTGCTGCTGGCCGTCGGGTATGGAGTTGACCCAGACTACCAGAATCCCGCGGGAAACACTCCTCTTGCCCTGGCTGCCTATAGTGGCCATATCGACGTGGTATACTTCTTGCTATCGCATGGGGCCAGACCGGGCCTCAAGGATATTTACCGGAACAACTCCCCGCTCACACATGCAGCCGGTGAAGGACATGGGGAAGTTGGCAAGAGGCCCCTAATTCATGCAGCGAGGCAATGCCGACCCGATACGGTGAAGTTGCTTATTGAATGTGGTGCCGACTTTAATATGGTGAACCATAAAGGAGATAGCGTTCTTTCGGCGGCCGCAAGGACCGGGGATGTTCCACTACTCCAATTGCTTCTTGACTTGGGGGTTGACATGGACCTCTGCGTTTTGTTTGGGCAGTGCACGAGTACCATCGCGATGCAGTCCAGTTTTTGATTGATCAGAGGGCTGATTTGGGATACCTACGCAAGGACGTGAGGGTTACGTCGATTTGGGATGTTCGTTTTATTGTGGAGGATGAGATTGACGGTCCCATATCATAACTGCTACTCAAGCATGGTGCACGTGAAGCTTCGGAGCAAGCAAAAGCTGAGCGACGTGACGAAATTGCTCAATACATTGAAGAGCTAATAGAGGCATCGTATTAACTCACTCGGTCTCTTTTTTTACGGAGCCGATGAATAATTGGAATATGTATTCAGTAGCCGGATCTCACTTCAACCTCAGTTTCACCTCTTCACTTTGCCTATTTTCTACTTTTCACATTCTGCCTACTCTATCGACTCTTCAAGCCATGGACGACCACGCCGGTTAATTCTTGACTTTACCCGGCTCGGCTCGTCGGAAATTCTCCGAACATTAGTTCCCCGACATTTCATCCCCGGACTGACTCCCCCGCAAACCCGCAAACCCGCAAACCGGAGTGGTCACGGTCCAAGGCCAAACCCACTTTGAAATTCTCCAAACCCGAAGTTCTTTCCCGGTTTGACACATCCACGCCCGGTTCAATACCCCAGATGGTTAGCGTGGGGAAGCGTTGCTCGTGGAGAAATCCCGATTCTGCAGCTCGATGGCTGCTTTCCCCGGTTGTAAAGCATATTCATGACTCCCCCGGCGTTCTGCATCATGGCATATGGCCGGCCGTGGTCATGGTCAATGTTTATGCCGGGTGATTGTGTCTTTGCTGATCCCGGCCGATGTTTAAATACTGGGGTTACCCCGCGGCGATTTTATTCTGTATTTTTTCCGGCATTGATTTTGGACAGTTGAGGTATCGTGCTGTTGTTTCTGTTTTTTTTTTTTTTTTTGGGGGAATGTATCAACGATAACAAGGGGCTCTTATAATTGTGAAATCTTTCTACTTGAGTCCATCGCGAAAAAAAAAAAAAAAAAAAAAAAAAACATTCAAATTCCTACGCACATCACAATGGCCGACCTAATCCCATCATGGAACCTCGTCCACAAACTTGAGAAGCGCAGTCTTCTCGTCGGCATCAACTGCGTCGCAGCCCTCTCAATCCTCTTCTTCGGCTACGACCAAGGAATGATGGCCGGTGTCAACAATTCCCCAAACTACATCGACCTAATGGGCTTTGGACATACGAAATTGGAAGATGGCATGCTCACACCAGTCGTGACTAACAGCCTTTTACAAGGTGGGATCGTATCGGTTTATTACCTGGGTACACTTTGTGGTGCACTGCTGGGTGGCTGGGTTGGTGATCGGATTGGGAGGGTTAAGACTATTGCTGTTGGTTGTGGGTGGGCGGTTCTGGGTGCTGCGCTGCAGTGTTCGGCTATGAATCATGAGTGGATGATTTGCTGTATGGAAGCCTTTGGATTTGAATATGAGAGAGAAGCTGACAAATTGCAGCGCGTTTTATTAACGGTGTCGGTACGGGTATCCTGAATGCCATCGTCCCCGTCTGGGCTACAGAAGTCGCGGACCATACTTCCCGTGGACAGTTCATTGCCATCGAGTTCACCCTCAACATCTTCGGTGTCGTCCTCGCATACTGGTTGGAATTGTATGCCCCCTGTCATCCCACTCCATTGCATCTCACTAACAAGTGCAGCGGTCTATCCTTCATCGACGGCGGCAAATCCGCCTTCCGCTGGCGCTTTCCCATCGCATTCCAACTCATTTTCCTCATCGTTCTCCTCGCCGCTGTCTGGTTCTTCCCCGAATCACCCCGATGGCTCGTAAAAGCAAACCGCGAACAAGAAGCACGGTATATCCTCGGCCGTCTGCGTGGAAGCTCTGGCGAGGATGCGATCCGCGCTGAGGCTGAGTTCCAGGATATCCAGAGTATTGTGGAGATGGAGAATACCGTTGGACATAATTACTCGTATCTGGGGATGTTGTTTGACTATAAGCCAGGGAAGTTGCATCTTGGACGGCGTGTGCAGTTGGTGGCTTGGTTGCAGATTATGCAGGAGTGGGTTGGGATTGCTGGTGTTACAGTTTGTATGTTTCTCTTTCCCCCGCCCCGTTTAGTGGAAATAAGTTGACATGAATAGATGCGCCAACAATCTTCAGCATTGCCGGATTCGATACAATGAAGAGCCAATGGATCAGCGGTCTCAACAATGTTTTCTACATGGTATGTACAGAGTACCATCCTCACTCATCCGCTCTGCTTATCTAACCTCTTCTCAGTTCGCAACACTCGTCTGCGTCTTCACCCTCGACCGAATCGGCCGTCGCTGGACATTATGGTGGGGAGCCGCCGGCCAAGCAATCGCCATGTTCCTCGCGGGTGGTTTCTCTCGTCTTGGTATTGATGCTCGCGCGGCAGGGGAGATTGCTAAAGCAGACTCTTACGGAGCCGCAGCTGCTTCGTTTGTTTTCATTTTCACCGCCGTCTTCGGTGCGACTTGGCTTGTCGGACCGTGGATTTATCAAGCTGAGGTGTTCCCGTTGGCCGTTCGAGCTCGTGGTAATGCTTGGGGTGTTGTGGGTTGGAGTATCGGTAATGGATGGCTGGTAAGTTACACATCCCCAATTGCCTCCCACAAAGCACTCCAGTACTAATATCGACAGACCCTCCTCTGCCCCGTAATGTTCGACTCCATCGGCGAAAAAACCCTCTACGTCTTCGCCGCCTGCAACGTCATCAGTATCCCCATGGTCTGGGCTCTATACCCAGAGAGCAACCAGCGCACACTAGAAGACATGGATCTGCTCTTCGCGTCGGATTCATGGTGGGTGTGGGATGCGGAGAAGACATTTGCGCGTCTTAAGGAGGAGAACCCGGGATACATGCAGACCGTTGCGCGGAAGAATAGTGAGGTTGATGCTGAGGCCGGCCGTGTTAAAGATTCGGAGAATGTGGCGACTGTTGAGCATCGGTCGTGATGGCGTTGTACCGTATTGATAGAAGTAGACGAAGTAACGAAGAATCAATCTCATATGATTATTTACTCTTTCCCCCAACATCCACAAACCCCCCAAAACAAACCCCCATCGCCTTCCCCTCCCCATCAAAAACAACCCCCTCTTCCTCCAGTAATCTCCTCTTCTCCTCCCCTTTCCCATTCCCCTTCCCATTTGCATCAGAACGCCCAGCCCAAAACCCCTTATACCCCCCGAGACTCCCCCCACTCCCCAGAACCCGGTGACACGGAACCCCCGGCGCAAACGGATTCGTGCGCAGCGCGTTCCCGACAGCGCGCGGGGACGAGTTCAGATAACCTGAGAGAGTGGAGTAGGTTGTCCAGCGGCCGGGCGGGATGGAGAGGAGGGTACGGTAGAGGCGGCGGCGGTAGGGGGTTAGGGTTGGGTGGAGGGAAATGCGGTGGAGGGTTTTTGTGAGGGGTGGGTTGGGGGTGGGATTGGGATTGGTGGTGTTTGGGGAGGCGAGTTTGGAGGTGAAGGTGCTGGGAGAGGAGGGGAAGGTGATTGTGGTTATGGTGGTCGTGGACATGGTGATGTATATAAAGTAGTTGTATCTTGTAATGGTTTTGGTTTGTATGGAGGGAAGATGGTTTATGTAGTTGGTTGGGATAGTTAGCGAGGTGTTGGCGCGTCGAGAATGTTATGCCGAGGTGCTTTCAAATTGACCAATCAGAGAAATTGCCGAGTATACTCCGATAGTATGTACTTTGGAGAGTCACACAAGCTACAGAGTCAAATAAGATAGAAATGAACATAATAGCTGAGACATTGGGCAAATTGTGGGCTATGAGCCGGGTTGATGCTATAAAATGAAACGAGGGAAGTTTCTGGGTTGAGTTGAAGGCCCCCCAATGTGGACTATATAACCGTGACTTGCAAAATGCTGGTTTGCTAGGATGAGATATGGCTCAGAATAACCTGCAAGGACCCGTCTGATGCGTGCAGCTTATCCTTCTCACAGAAATGTGAGGCTGTATCTAGCCCCGTAGGAACAAGGAATAAAGGCCGAGCCTTTTCGTGAACGTCTTCTTGTTAAGAATGAGCTGTGGATCTCTTTTCAAAGCCTATTAGCAAGGTTCTCAGGGCTCTCTGCTGATCTCTCCAAGAAAGCTAACGGAAATACTTTTTGGCAGAAATCTTCTTTTGACAGCATTCATCTCATCTTCAAAAGGCCAGGAAGATTATTACTCGGCCTCATAGACATTTTGAAGAGTACTACCACGAGGCACACCGCGAAGGGGGGTAGGTCTTGTATATACTCGTCGTTTTGCAGGGGAAGCATGTTGAAAGTTGCACCATACGGTTAGTATTCAAGCGGCTTAGCGTAAGGTTGAAATCTTCAGATTCGAAGCTCTTTTTTCTCATGAGGACTCTCGCTAAAACCGTGTCACCTTTTTTGAATTGACAATCAAAGGCACTGAAACACCACAGCTTGCTCAATTTTGAGTAATTCCACCGGGTATGCTTATTGACCTTGAGTTGTGTCAATCTGTCATTAAAGCAAGTTTAGCAGGGCCCTCGTAGGATCATCTCGATCGAGGTCAATGGCAGAGAGTTGTAAAAGCATCTCGTCAGACTAGGCAGATCATGCAATGGGAGAACCGGTCACTGAGTTATTGAAAGGATCATCATTATCGTAGGTCTTGTAGGCGGATGTGATGAGATACCTAATGTCGGCATTCCATCGTAAACTTTCTGAACCCCCATTTAGTAGGAGTAGAGGATTTAAGGTCCCTCTGGCGCTCGCATGCAGTCATTGAGAGGAGTGGAAGAGCAGGTACATCAGGCCCAGCTAATCGGTGAGATGGATCAAAGGCCCTGAGACAATACATGCATAGGTCGTATGCTGTTGAACCGATCGATATCCTTCATCAGTAATTCAAGGCTTCCAGATGGCTCAGGCAACATTCCATGGCTCAAGAAGCTTCCACTTTTCTCGCTCGTTGTTGGTGAATTGCTTTGTCCCTCTTGGATAAAAGCGCCCATCCCGGCGATACCCCGTCCACGCTAGAGAAACTGGTGCAACTGAGGATATCGGTGTATTCATACGCGCTGTCCATGCAGGCGCATCCGCAACATTGCCCGGGCGATTCATCGTGAATTTCGCAGCGTGGTATTGTCAGTTCAGTTCAGTCGCAAACCAAGCAGCAAAATCTCAGACTCAAGAAAGTCAAAGACGCCATTCCTCCGATGACTCTCCAAAAAGTCTATCTGGAGAAACAGGGCTGAGGACTCGCCATTCTGCTGAAATTTGGAGGAATTGCTTTGGTGAGTCTATAAGCTCAGCTGGTATATTGCTTCTTTCTTTTCAACTGTCACCTCTCACTTAGCGAGCCTGAAGTGATAAAGCTCATTTTACCTGGAGACAGGACCTTCTTGCTCTTTCTTCGAAGATCCCTTTTTACACGGGGTTTTCGGCCCTTATGTGAAATAGGACATAGCTGATGCAAATCGTGTATGTTATTGCCAAAAGGCGTTTTCCTTCCATTGACTGTTTCGAGCTGGTCGTTCTGACGCTCTCGCGATCAACCTCAACGTGTCAGCCCAGCCGACAAAGGCCAGCAGAGCATCGCATGCACCGCGAATGTCTGTGCTGCCTCGTAAAAACCGTATTGGCGACGGTACTTGATTCCATCGTGTGCTGCTGATGATTCGTTTTTTCAAGCATTGGTGGGTTTCATAGAGACACTATATGCAATACTGAAATTGCCAGTCTTTGATGCATCAGCGAGGTCGAACCTATCCTGCCATCTAATAGGGTACCATTGCACTGAAATTCCGCGGGGCTGGTCCAGCTACCAGAAATGTGTGGAAGCCTTGTAAAACGAGCACATTATTGTAGTCGAGGCTTAAAACGGCCAGCTCTATCATGGGTGATTAAGGGTATCTCCAGGCCCCTTGCAAATGCCTAGCTGGCTTTTTTTTTTTTTTTTTTTTTTTGTCCTTGTAATGTAACCTTCTCTAACAGGTAGGCAAGAAGAAATGATTTCTAGTGTCTTTGCTCGATAGGTCTCCTGAGACACCAAGTTTTAGCTGATATGATCATGGTCTTGATCGATTTCCGGGGAGGGAAACCGTCTGGGACTAAGCTGCTCTCGAATAGCCGCCAACTCTGACTCCCGGGCCAGGAAATCTGCAAACAAGCTTCAGGTGGAGTGCTGAGAAATATACTTACACAGGGTTATCAAGAAGCACTGTTTAGCTATGTAAGTTTGTATGTAGCCTCACATATTTTTGGGCGGTTGAGTTATAAGCTGATCCCGTTGACAAGTAACCTTGACATCAAGGTGCCGAAACTCGAACACGAAATAAGATGGAATAATGTGCGTTGCGTTCATTACTGCTGGACTATTCCAGAGTATCCAAAGAGTCCAGGGCAGGTTGTTGATTGATCAAGTCTCTTCAATCCGTCGAAAGTGGCACATAAGAAAAGAAAAGAAAAGGTCATTCGTATCGAATGATCTCTCTCAAGTTTCGTTAGGGAATTGTATGTTATTGACCTGCATAATGATGAGCAAGTCTCTCCAGCCAAGCAACTCCCAAGGAAGCGAGCTACTGACCATCCATCGTCTTTTGACCAGTCGCACCCCCGAAGTGACGACAACAAGGAACAACGGTTGATTTTGTTAGCATGTATATAGCTTCACGCGTGTATTCAGATTGTTTGATCATAAATGCTGCACAATCCTGTTAGCAGACAAATTTGGTGTCAATACACTGAAGTCCGAGCATGAGGTGGAATGATCAATGAGCGTTATGTTTGATCCTGTTAGATTATCAATAAGATCAAACAATGCTTCTGACTTATTGAATGTCTGCAGTATGAGGAATGCCACAACTACCAGATTGTCAAGTGGACGTAGTAATTTCCTTTGGGCGTAGGCCTCATGGCCTAGTCAATTTAAACCGACTGACTCCAATCACACAACGACTGTCTTGTAGCAAGTTGTTTTTCCAAGGCATAGTCCCAGCATCTCTTTTTAGTCTCCCATATCTCAACAAGGGTTGACTCGAGCTCAAGCCGAAGAAAAGACGTACCAAATAGGCTCTCACATTTAGCAATGCATCAAAAGGGACGCAAGCAAGAACAGGCAAGATACCTGTCCAGAAAACAACTCTATATCTGCTAATGACAAGCAATCTCAAGGACCCATTATGTGGGCAACTTCGCTTCCTTCAATCCGTCCACTTCAGATCGTTCCGGTAGAATTTCGGTGTCGCTGAAAAATCCTTCACTAAAGGCCTGACGACTGCTTCAAGCATATGTACCATTAAGCAGCACCTTTTCCATTGCGTCAAAAGACGACCAACAGTGCTGGCTGTCTTGCTGTTCGCCACAGATCACCGCGACATGGCATTTTTGGTTCAAGATACTTCAACGTTTTTGATTCCGCGTGTACCAAGGAAAGGCACTTTAAGCAGGATAGTGAAACTATCAAAGTCAACCAGAGCCTCCAGGTACCATTCGGTAACCAAAGGAGGTAGGACTGAAGTTGCTGTCAAAAATGTTCTTGTTGTTAGAATCGTCCTTGGACTCTGTATCTGGAGACTCGTGAGGAAGAAAAGAGGAAGACTGGAAAGATTTAAGGATAGCAGTAACAGTGACTATCACATACTTCATTGACCTACAAGTGAATACGAAGACCAAAGATAAATATAACACATTATTCATTGACACTGGCAATCTGTATTAAAACAACTGCGCAAACATGTAGATCAATTAACCAGTCATTCAAATAAACCCATAAAAAGGCAGAAAGAAAACAATTGATCTATCTGTATCAATTCTAATTTGAAGTATGTAAGAGAGCCTAGTCTTTCAGTAGTGTGTCAACAAAGACATCATCAGCCTCGGGTATATGTATGGGTATACAGAAAATGTGCAGTCATCAGCAACATGACCGTAAAGAAACATCAGACATAAACATAAACATAAACATGAGCATTAGCATAACTCGTAGCGTCTCAAAAAAAAAAAAAAAAAAAAAAAAAATCAAAGCAACGAATGAATCCGAAATGAATGGATAAAAGTGAAGTGCAAGGGGGCATTAAAATCATAAGCGACGAGTATTGTCAACTCGCAAGAAATAAAAGAGAAACCCGATCCGTAGCAAAAAATCAGCTACAGATACTGCGCTTTAGTAACTCTCTTGGATGCCCCGCGCTTGGGTACAGGGACGTGATGGTACGCGCGTAGATGTTCGAGCAAGTGGTCTTTGCGCGGAAACCCGTTGTGGCCTTTTCTCGAGCAGTCGGCAACGGGGCAGTCTTGGAATACGGGGTAGTGGACGCTGGTTTGGTGACGTCTTAGGTCGGCAGAGCGAGTGAATGCTTTACCGCAGTCTGCGCAGGGGAAGGGTTTGTTTGATCTGTCGCGTGTTAGTTGTGTCGAAAATTTGGGGGGGGTGTGGATGGGAGACTTACTTGGGAGATGTTGTTTCGAAAGGAATGTCGTGACAGATGTCAGGGAAGAGTTGTGCATCTTGGGGCGGCCATTGAACCGGCGGAGAAGACGATATCGACGATGCAGATGTTGCAAGCGAGTGGTCGACGTATCCAGCGCCAGGGATCGGGATGGAGTTGACATAGGACGAGTTGACGGCCGGGTATACGTCCGCAAAGCCATATTGGCACTGACCCGGGGAAGAAGAGAAATCATAATCATAGGACGACTCGAAAGGAGACGGACAGGGAAAAAGGTCTGGTTCTTGCATCGGAGAGGAAGAGTACAGGTCTGGATAAGTGAAGGAAGACTGTGTTGAAGCGTCGCTTCCGTGAGAGTACGAAGGCTCCATGGGTGGACAAGACAGACCAGGAGTCTGTGTCTAAATACGATTAGCTTTGCGTTTTTATTTTTTTTGTTATTGGCGACTGGTGGAAGACAACCATTGCGGGATTGGAAAACATCATGTTAGCTTGAGTGTTGGATAAGTACAAGTCCATGGTCAGGTCAGTTGGGTTACTTTGTCGAGTAAGTTCGTAAAACAAAGAAGGTAGAGCCAAGGACTGAGAGCATCGGGATGTGCGTCTTTATATATGCACAAGAAGGAGTCTAATTCCGCACTGCATCATGATCGAACGTCAAACAACAAGCGGATCCCCCCAGAGCCCAGGGTATGTCATCACCAAGACTTTCCGCTAACCTTTGTCTGCAATAGACGAAATTTGCCAAGGGCGGAAGACCACGCAGACGAGATAGGAAGTTGTGTGGAAAAAATGCACACAGCCACCTTAAACCGCAAGTTATGATAGGGCGTCTTTGCCAGGAAAAGTGGGTGAGAGATTTTATTTTACGCAGGATCAAAGTGAAGCAAACATCCCTACCGGCTAGGCTGACGCTAGAAACTCGATGGAATTTTGTCCGGTGTTCTATCCAGGGTTCGAGAGCCGGCTTGCATCGCCAAGTTCCCGAAGGAGTTGTGATTGGAGTATATGTTGCTGTGTGCTTGGGAATCGCCGAATAGGCTGACACGACCCCCATCCCGAGTGGACACTAAAGCGTTCTGAAAGACTTCTGAAAGGTTCTGAAGGACGATCACGAAGGGACAAAAGACACAATAACATCATCGACCCCCCAAGTTCCTCCACAGGAACAAATTGCGGTGGAGTATTAGTGTTGTCCACGGAGGCCTGTTTGTCGAACAAACGACCCAGAAAAACCCACAAAGAGAATTCCGGAGAGAGCCTTATGGCGGCTACTCAGCCTCATTCGCTGTACAGGTCCTCTCGATGGGTCCGAGTCTGTCTCGTTTCGGGTATTCGGCGCCGACCGTGACTGAGAAAGTACGAAGTCCAGCCCAAGATGTACATGAACTTGATTGGGGAATTCCGCGGAGGATGTGCGACAGGACAAGAGAAATCCGAGCATGGATGATGCCGCGGGTCACAAAGCGTCCGTAGCATGGGGATCATGCAAACTCCTGTTGTACCACATACTCGACTTGGACAGTTTCTTCGTGTCTTGTGTCCGGTCTTTCCTTTTGCTGGGCAGTCGCGCGTATCCCGCTGTGTATTGTATTCTGTAGGCATACTCCGTAGGCACACACACACATGCAAATATCGCACCCTCCGGCCTTCATCGGCACTAAATATCCGGATCGACAGAGGCTTTTGTACACTTGTGCGATCCGCGCCAACGAGAAAACGATTTCCCGGCCGTGTTGTACGGAGTCCCCGTTTTGACGTCAGTTCTGTACATACTAGTGTATCTGGACTCGGAGCACAGTAGTCAGTGGGCTAGCACAACGTAAGAGGACCTCGTATGTAACTGTATCGCTGAGCCGCACAGCCTCTTGGCAACCACTCTCTGCACTTTGCACAAGTATATGTCAGTCAATCAATGAGAACTGCAGAAGACAAAAATCCCTCAAGTACCACGTACAAGTTGCTGTACTGTAGATCTTAAAAGCATATCGATACCCATTTTTGCAAAGGGCAAAAGCAGTGAGGCGCTTCGCTTGCTTGCGCTGGACTCTGTATGGCTGGCCAAGGCCAACAGGTGGCCTCGGGCACAAACAAACCATGAGACTACCCCGGGATTGTTCCTGAGGGTGGAAGGCTTCTGGAAAAACCTTAGTAGGTGGGAAGCTGGGGTGAACCTTGGTTTGCGTCGGGTTTGGGCTGCTGACATGCGTACTATGTATGTAGCCGTGGACGAATTCCGGTCAGGTGAATGTTACAATATGCAACACGCAGTCGTCTCTACTATGTACTCCGGATAACATGGCATAATAAAGAGTACAGTGTTCTCATGAAATGAATAAGAACCATGGTAATCCCCATAGACGAAGAACTCCACCGCTGCCCATTCGTACATACACTCACTCCTGGCAGAATCAAACAACAGAACAGAAGAAACCAATCCCAACCAATCAATCAAGTAGTTCTCTTGCATTCAAAGTGTAACCTGCTCCACATGGTACACGCATTATAACTCGTCTTCAAGGTATTTGTAGACAAATTTGAAATCCGCCTTGCGCCGATTCATCCTGTAGAAGTTAGCATCAGATCGGTACGCCAAGAAGAAACGTAAAGAAAACATACCATGTACTCTCATAGTCAAAAAACCGATACGTCCCCTGCTCGAATTCCTCGGTGATCGCCTTGGGCTCCTCATGACGTTGGAACCATGTCTGGTACTGTTTATGGAATCGCCAGCTTTGGTTCTTGAGTGCCTTAGCGGACAGGAATTGCTGGTATGTGCCTTGCCGGTAATAAAACAGGTAGAAGAGAGTATCCGTGTCGATTCGCCCCGTATCGTACAGTCGCGGGTCGTCAAATATCGCAAGCGGTTCTTGAGGGTAGTAGAGGGGTGTGTTGTAGGGATTTTGCGGTTTGTAGTGACGGGGCTTCTCTGCATCGGCGGGTTCCGGGCAAGTCGTCAACGATGCTGCCAGAAGTCGTTGAGCCGATGGTGCTGGGTTCGTCGACGCGCGGCTCTTGGTCACTTCGAAAGATTGGATCAGGTCTTGTAACCCGGGGGGCAGATGGTATATCGACTCTTCGGCATCGCGCTGCTCCGGCTTGTCAGTCTCTCCATTTGTCGCAGCAGTAACCGGCTCTTTGCTGGGAGGCTCTTTCTTCTCTGCAACTGGTGCGGGCGCAGCAGCCACCTTGGGACTACTGAAGGCGGGCGTTCGTGATCGTTCCTCCGCAGCGAGTGCGGCAGCTGATGCGAGCTTGGGCGTGGGCTGTGCTGGCGCGACGCTTGGCGAGGCGATCGAGGAAGGCTTCGACACGGGAACTGCTGCGGGAAATGCAGGGCTGGCACCTGGGGGTGGGGGCAAAGGAGCGATTCCAACGCCATTCTTGTCACTTGCAGCTGCTGCTGCCGCTGCGGATGCATACTTGAGAGTTTCCCCGGGAAGTCGTGTTGGTGGAGGAGCGGGCTTCATGCCGCTTGTGGAGCTGGTTGACGTGGAAGGATGTAGGGTCGCAAGAACGGGCAGAGGTGACTTCATTTGTGTTGATGACCGTCGTGGCCCGGGGGTCTCTGCCTTGATCTTGGGCTTCGGTTCCAGGTCATCATCCTGCAGCGACTGCGTATCTTGCGACGATACCAGATCGTTGTCGCCCGTGAATCCGAGCTGCCCCTCTGCATCGACCTCCAGGTTCAAGTCATCGTAGAGCGTCTCGTCCTCCCCGGAGTAGTCAATGTTATGCCCATCTTCGACGTAGTACTTTATACTCTCCTTCAGATCGAGCACCTGTCCCGTTTCGACATTCCCGTTCTGGAGCGCCCGTAGCAATAACTCGAGTTTATTGACGTGCCACCTATGGCGTTCCGTGAGGTGTGCAATATCCGATAACCGATTTGACTTGTTGATATCCTTCTTGCCCTTCTTCATTTGTATATGAAGCGTCTCCTCCTCAGCCTCCATCGCCTCAATCTTCTGCTGAAGTTCGTCGACCATATTGGACAAGAAATCGCACGTTTCGACTTTTTGCTTCTCACGGGGATCGAGCCTCGACGCTGCTGATAGACCTTCTTTCGAATATGCCTTGGTCTTCATCTCCTTCTCGACGGCCTTGAACTGTTCCATACACTGCAGTTCCGTTAGCTCCTGCATGGTCTGTGGCAAGTGCAAAGGGACGGTTTGGAAATCAGCCCACAGTTTCGATTGCTCTACGCTGCTCGAGCAGCGGACTCTTGTCTTTGACTTCATTGCCTGCTGCCCAGGACTTGATCTGATCGCGAAATCGTTGCAGCTTCTTGATCTCCCGCTTGAGGTTGTCTTCGAGCTTATCGCGCTGGGCGGCATTTGTTGTCGTCTTGATCTTCTCGTATATCCCATCGAAGGCCTGGATACCCTCTGTGACCTTTTTGAAGGTCTTATCGATCTCTTGCTGTGTTTTCCGGGAGGTCATGATGGACGGTTCATGTGGTGGTCAAGAGGGGGTTTTTGGAGCTGGGGACAAAATATTGCGTGGGAGCCGGTTTGCGGAGGGCGGAAAGAAGGATGGGGGAATATTTCGTGAATGGATGAAACAACACGAATTGTGTCTGAGAGGAGGAAGAATTGTAGTGTAGCCCTGTATGGCCGACAGTGAATCGTCGTCGCAGTCGTTGTCGTCAGTCGTGATGCTTTTTGGGGAGAGAATGCCAAGACCAGTGTGCCAAGACTGAGGCACGAGATAGTAGTATGGGAGAATCCATTCCACTACGGAATAGACACTATCTTATTTCTATACTCTGCAGTGGTTTACTGATCTATATATATTCTATTATACTGTGCTGTTGACCCCTGCGTTGTTATAGCTTGTCTGTTACAGGTTGAGGTACGCATGCATCCCGTCCGCAGCCGCCGTTTTAGTCCAAGGCATACAGTACCGACTTCTTCGTCTGATAGTGATACCCCTAACATTAGCTCAAACATCCCGGTCCTGCTACGATAGGAAAAGAAAAAGAGAGCAACATGAAAGGTGCGCCAGCTTTCTCGCGACAAACAACCCGATCTAATCCCAGTCCCAGCGGTCATCCAACGAGTCAAGTCCGCATCCGTGACGGTCGATAATCAACTGGTATCTTCGATTGGGCGTGGTCTCCTAGTTCTAGCTGGAGTCGGGAAAGGCGACGATGAGAAGGAAGCAGACAGTTTGATCTCGAGGATCATAAGATGCCGGTTATGGCCGGACGATAACGGGAAGCAGGTGGGTGACTCGAGACCATGCTACAGCAGAACCAGGACGATTGGGACTGACAGTGCTGGATAGTGGAAGAAGAATGTCCAGGATATTGAAGGCGAAATACTCTGCGGTACGCCTCGTCCCCGCCTCAGTGGTGATGGCATCAAGCTCTGACGAATCAGTCTCGCAATTCACCCTCTATGCGCAATTAAACAAAGGCAAACAACCCGATTTCCACGAAGCCGCCGATGTCGAAACCGCGCGCAGACTCTACGATTACTTCTACCAACGGTTACGCGAAGCCTACAAGCCGGAACGGGTCAAGAACGGTGTCTTCCAGGCGATGATGGATGTCGAGTTGAAGAACGACGGACCGGTGGGTTTAGATTACCGCAGTGACGAAGAGGCGGTATAGCTTACTTTCTTTGCATTACCGATCCTGTTGAATGAGTATGGGGTGCTGACCATGAGATGGTATGCAGGTCACGATCGAGGTTAACACGAAACTCCCGAAGAAAGAAAAGACACCGGAGGGGAATAAGCAGTCTGAGAAGAAGCCAGACAAGCCTGAGAAGTCTGAGCAATCTGAGAAATCGAAATCAGAGGGCGACAGCGATAAGGGAGGACAGACCGAGGGCCAGCAGAGCTATGAATTCAAGCTCCCCGCGACGCTGCTAGAATAACACCACCACAATATAATAGCATAGTAAAATAGACATCCAATATAGATATGAATGTAATGATGTACAAGGAATTCACTTAACTCACCAGTTGTGGTAGAACATTCACAGTGCAGTGCATGGAAGCTTCCTGAAGGCCAGCCCGGCCTTTGTATGGGTTTTCTCCCCACCAATTCTCTTCTTCCTTCTTTCTATCTCTACTCACTCTTCCACTCCCATCGACGTCTACTTCTCATTCTCTGTGATTCAATCGTTAAATCCCTTCATTTTCCTTATTCAGCACCTCTCTTCTAGCAACCATGGTCGAGTCGCGTACGTCTCTTCTTTCCCCTCTAAACTGCGGGGTGCTCCGGATTGAAGCAAATAAATGAAAATTCAACTAACAGCGCGCGCTTCAGCTCGTTCTCGTGTTTATTTCGATATCACGATTGGCAAGCAGCCTATGGGCCGCATTGCTCTTGAATTGGTGAGTTTCTCTTGTTTGCTTAGCTCTGGCTGTGGTTGTGGTACCAGCTAACTTCTTCTCGCGCAGTTCAACGATGGTACGAAACGTCCCAATCCTACACCCCTCTAATAGAATGCGCAACTGATGAATCAGTCGTTCCTAAAACTGCTGATAACTTCCGTGCTCTTTGCACTGGTGAGAAGGGCGTGGGCCAGCAGGGCAAGCCATTGAGCTTCAAGGGTACGTCGCGTGAAAGATTCCTCTCGATTGGACACCTCTGATCCAATCCAGGCTCGATCTTCCACCGTGTCATCAAGCAATTCATGATTCAGGGTGGTGACTTTACTGCCTTTAACGGAACCGGCGGCGAGTCGATCTACGGCGAGAAATTCCCCGACGAGAACTTCGACCTCCAGCATGACCGTCCCTTCCTCCTCTCCATGGCCAACTCGGGCCCCGGCACGAACGGCAGCCAGTTCTTCATCACCACCGTCCCTACTCCCCACCTCGACGGCAAGCACGTGGTCTTTGGTGAGGTGCTCAACGGAAAGAGCGTCGTCCGCAAGATCGAGACCATGAACACCCAGGGCGACAAGCCCACCTTGGACGTGACGATTGTCGACTGTGGCGAACTCACCGACCAGGAGTACGACGACGCGGCCAAGCAGGTCCCCGATACCACCGGTGACCCGTACGAGGACTTCCCCGACGACCACCAGGGCGAGGCACTTAGCACGCCAGTGTGCTACAAGATCGCGTCGGAGCTCAAGAACTTTGGTAACACCGCATTCAAGGGCGGTGACCACCTGCTGGGTCTCGAGAAATACCAGAAGGGTTTGCGCTATCTGAATGAGTTCCCCGAGCCAGACGAGAATGACCCCAAGGAGCTCGACGGTCAGCTCAAGGCGCTCCGTTTCACCCTCCACTCCAACTCCGCCCTCCTCGCCAACAAGATCGGTCAGTTCCAGAACGGCAAGGCCTGGGCTACATATGCTCTCGAGGTCTCTGGTCCCGCTGGTTCCAAGGACGCGGACAAGGCCAAGGCTTACTACCGCCGTGCTGTCGCCTTTTCGGGTCTTAAGGAGGAAGAGAATGCGCTCAATGACCTCCAGGAAGCTTCCAAGCTGGCTCCTTCGGATGCTGCTATTGTGAATGAGGTGGCCAAGGTCAACAAGGCGATCAAGGACCGGGAGGCTAAGGAGAAGGCTGCTGCTAAGAAGTTCTTCTCGTGAGATGGAGTTGTATTAACGCGTATGATTCATGATATCCATGATCTATTTTTCAGAAGAAAGATTATTTACTTGGGGAGGAAAGAATCCATTTCTACAGCAGGGTGCCTCGACCATTTGTTTTTAGCATTTGGTAGCATAGCAGGCGTAATTTCATTCTCATTCTTCAACATCCAGTCCAGTAGGGTCTCGTCTCATACCAATATGACCACAGACATATACCCAACCAAAACATCAAACATAACAAAACATAGCATAGCAAAAGAAAAACTACATCGTCTCCGCCAAAAACGTCTCATACCTCCCCTTACACCTCCTCCTCCAACTCTTCCCCCAAACAATCATCGGCGCCCCCATAACCATCGATAAAACCACCCAAATCCCATAAAACGTAAACGTCCACCCATAACTCGTCGCATCGATGAAATTCTGCACAGAGAACGATATCGCAAAGTTGATAACAGACGAGCAGACCGCAAGCACAATCACCAATTCACCAGATATCTGCCCCCATCATTAGAAACACATTTATTCCACTGTGCAGTGAAGCGTAAATGGAAACCTGGGGCATGGGTGAATACCTGATCAAAACACTCCATCGCATACGCCGTCGCAATACTAGTCGCCGAAACCTGCTGGGCAATCATACAGCACAACCCCACAGCAACAGCCATCCAATGGCTCCCCGCCGTCGCAGCCCAGCCGTACGTAAAGTATCCGACGGCCGCGAGGAGAAGAGAGAATATGTATGTGTAGAGGCGCATTTCGGGCTCTTTGTAGCCGTTGTTGCGGCGGGTTAGAGTTAGGACTAGGGTATCGGAGAGGGTGCCTATGGCCATTCTGCGGCGCGGTACATTATGTTAGATATAATGGGTGTATGGGGAGGGGAAGGGAGGTACCCGATGAAATTCCCAACAAGGGCAGCGAGGAATAATAGTCCTGCTGAGCCGGCGCTCCAGTTATAGGGTGGTTCTGTCATAATTTCCGAGATGGTGTTGAAGGAGACAATGCCAGCCGTGCAGCCGAATGCGAACTGGATACCCGCGAGGACGATATTCGGGAATAGGAAGAGGTAGAATGGGCGCCGGAAGTACTGGAACCAGGTTGTCTTGTCGTCTTTGTAGTAGTGCACGGGTGCGAGTTTCTGGGTGTATGTTCGGGGTGGCATGGAGATTTCGCCGGCGCTATGGCTGATAGTTATAGCCAGGTTAGGGTCTGACTTGTGGTCTTTTTCATCATTGGTTGGTGAAGGCTGGGCTGTTTCGTCGAGTTTGGGTGGTTCTGTGGATGTTTGGTTCCTGAATCGATAGCGTGGGAATATGGTGTCATCGAAGGCGAAGGTGAATAGGAGGATCAAGATGGCCTAGACAGTTAGCACATTCCCTAGAAAATGTGATAGGGACGTACAGCAGCAATCGCAACAATCGGCTGACTCCATCTCCACCCAATCCCATCCGCAATATATCCCCCCAGAATCAACCCCAGAATAGACCCTAACTGCTGAAAGAAGATATAGACTGCCAACATCCGACCACGCTCATGCGAGAAGAACATATCAAATATCTACCAATCAGCACAACCCACGTCCCAGGAATTAAAAAAAGGAAGAACTAACCGTCAACTGAATCAGCGCCTGATATGCCGCCGTCCCAATCCCCGTAACAACCATCATAAGATAATACTGCGCCGTGCCCTCAAAAAACCCACCCCAAACTCCCCCAGCCAGAATGAACACCAAACTCAAGATATAAACAATCTTCCGTCCGAACTTCATGGCCGACGGGATCCAGATGATGTTCACGAAGCCCAGGAGGAGGTAGTTCAGTGCCGAGCCGCCGTTCATGTTATTCAGTGTGACGCCGGTTTCTTCGGAGATGGTTGTCCAGGCTGCGCCCCAGTTGTTCTCGCCAAAAGACATTATGCAGGCGTATGCGGAAATTAGGAAAAGGGACCAGTATTTTTTGTGTTTGGGCCAGTTCTGTGGTTTCGTGTTAGTGGACTGGATATGTATGGTATTGGGGTTGTGGTGTGCTGCGCACCAGTGGATCAGCTTGCGAGGGCGTAGGCTGAGGAACTAGGAGGATATCGTGTCCAGAACGGGCTGCATCGCTGAGGTTTCTGGGGGCTTTGTCTGTTTAGGGTTATACATCCCGGGAAAGGGGAGGGGGTGTATGGCATACTATCTACCAGGTACACGGTGCCTGGTACATCTGTCATAATATCGTCCGAGGGAGCCATAGTGAGCGTTCACATCCCTAGAGGGTATAAATGTGGAGAGAAACCCCATCCTGAGAACCAGAGCGGACTATATATATTCGTACACCAACATCGGCATACCCCGAACAAGATAGCACCCTTGGATGATAAAGACACCATGAGGGGCTGGAGGCCACTTTCTCGTCTCTGACTCTTTACATCGCCATAGATATCAACACGAGATAGAAGATAATTAGTGTTGGAGAAGAACGGTGGAGATATAGTATACCACTGCGCGCGTGATAAGTGCGGAAACCAAACGAACAAGTGAATCCTCTACCGTATGCCATAATTGATTGGACAAGATACGAGCAGGAAACTCGAATAGACTCTGATAATTGCAACCGCAACCCTGGACGCCGCGGAGAATAGTTGTCCTGACATTTCCCAAAACGGTAAATCTGAGTCTACAAAATGTGGAGAAATGCACAGGAAGGTCCAGCCGATGCAATCTGCGACTGGCCCTATCGGATAAAAGCAAGCTCAATCAGACAATAGATATGCACCGGAATTATTCCTTGTTTTTGCTGTATTTATAGCTGTTGTGTCTGGCGTCATCTGATAAAGCTCGATGGCCCCTCATCACTGAATTCCCTTTTCTCTATCGTACCAAGACAACTACAACTTTCTAGCTCTAAAGCTATACGACGACAATATGACACCACCACTCAATCCCTCCTCATCTATTCTCATCATCGGCGCAGGAACATGGGGCTGCTCGACGGCTCTGCATCTCGCCCGTCGGGGATATAAAAATGTTACCGTGCTGGATCCCCATCCGGTGCCGTCGCCCATTGCGGCTGGGAATGATATTAACAAGATCATGGAACATCGGGAATTGAAAGGTTTACACCCCCAGACAGGCTGTCCATAAGTTCTAGCTAACAAAGATAGACCCCAACTCCGACCCCATAAGCGTCGCCTTCGAAACATGCACCAGAGCGGCATTGAACGGGTGGAAGACAGACCCGGTCTTTCAGCCCTACTTCCATGAAACGGGGGCGATTGTGTCTGGTCATACACCAGAGTTGATCAAACACATCCAAGAAGATGAAATCGATCCAACAAAGTCCGAGCATCTGGTGAAGCTGAAGACGGCAGAGGACTTCTGCAAGACCATGCCCCCGGGTATATTAACAGGTGATTTCCCGGGGTGGAAAGGCTGGTTCAATAAGACCGGTGCAGGATGGATCCATGCCCGGAAGGCTATGGTCTCTGCTTATACCGAAGCGAAGAGATTGGGTGTCACTTTCGTGACAGGTTCACCACAGGGAAATATAATCTCGCTAGTCTACGAAAACGGAGACGTTATCGGAGCCAGAACCGAAGACGGAATCATCCACCATGCACAGCATACCATCCTCGCCGCCGGCGCAGGCAGTGACCGTCTCATAGACTTCAAAAACCAACTCCGCCCAACAGCATGGACATTATGCCACATCCGCATGACCCCCGAAGAAGCGCAACAATACCGCAACCTTCCCGTGCTCTTCAACATCGCCAAAGGTTTCTTCATGGAGCCCGACGAGGACAAGCACGAGCTTAAGATCTGCGACGAACATCCCGGATACTGCAATTTCGTGCCTGATCCACAGCACTCTGGAGAGATACGTAGTATCCCGTTTGCGAAGCACCAGATCCCGCTCGAGGCGGAGGCGCGGGCTAGAGATTTCCTAAGTGATACGATGCCGCATTTGGTGGGGAGGCCGTTGGCCTTTGCGAGGATTTGCTGGGATGCTGATACGGTGGATCGGGCGTTTTTGATTGATCGGCATCCGGAGCATTCATCGCTGTTGTTGGCTGTTGGGGGGTCGGGGAATGGGGCGATGCAGATGCCTACGATTGGGGGGTTTATTGCAGATGCTTTGGAGGGGAGTCTGCAGGAGGAATTAAAGCGTGTTGTGCGGTGGCGGCCGGTGATAGCTGTTCATCGGGACTGGAGGTCTACTCAGAATCGGTATGGGGGGCCTTTTAAGGTTATGGATTTTCAAGAGGTGGGTGAAAATGGGTGGACAAAAATCGTTGAAAGCGCCAAAAGTCGACTGTGATGTTATATCATTGTTGAAGTGCTATGCTGTCTAGTCTCCTCATATATATAGGAATGCATGGCCCATGTTGAAGGATTGGGTTACCTTCACTCCACTGTTATGGCCTTCCGTCCAAGACCACCAGTATCGTGTTATCTTCCGGAAGGGTCGACGGGCGAAGAAACTCCGTATCACGGATCATTCGTGAGGCAAAGTTTTTGCTTGACATAATATCGTAAACGTTACAGGACGCAAGGCCCAACCCGATCCCCATCTAGTAACGGTATCTCGTGGAGTAATCCTTGGGGCTGACGACCAGACCCCGACCCTTCTTTGCACCGCGGTAGATCGTTTCGACGATATCGATCAACTCCTGTTTATCCTCTCTGAAAGATATTAGCATGAGTCATAGCCAAACCAGACAGCGAAGGGCAGCACTCACAGTAACCAGTTCAGCTTGTTATTATTACCAGTTCCGAAATCACCTTGAAGACGTTAGCTGCAAATTGACGATAACCAAGCACTGAGACATACACATCATATGCTTATTTCTAAAGAAGAACTGCAAAAAGCACCCGTTAGCAACCAACCATACCCTTCGCGCAAAACCCAGGGAACAAAGGTAGCAGCACATACCATTATTGTCATCGGATCGTAAAGCTCGTACATAGAATTAAAATCCGGCACCTCGTCAATATCACACAGGTAAACCACGGCAAAGTTCTTCACTTTCTCCGCGATTTTGGCGAGCACATCGTCCTGGCGCAAACAGTCCGGGTGGCCGTCCTTGCCAAAACGGATGATGACTAGACGGTCATCTTCGCTGAGAATGGACTGGTCGACGTGCCATGCCGAGTGAAGGTGAGGCAGAATCACGGAACCCATGTTGAAGTGTTTTCCTTCACAGTGCGCGGGGTTGATTGAAGATGATGACGGCGGTCGATTTGCAGTGATATTCACGTGACAGACTAATAAGCTATGTAACTGCTTATATAATGCATAACTTGGAATATAATCTAACAATGGCAAGGTGGCCGAGTGGTCTAAGGCGCACGGTTCAGGTTACTGGATCTCTTAAGCTCTCCTTCGGGTAAGCTTCCGTGTCTCGCAAGGGGCGTGGGTTCGAATCCCACCCTTGTCAAATTCCTTTTTACTTTTTTTAAAAAAATTTTTGCTGTGCATTCTTTTTTTTTTTATTCGTGAAGTCAGTCTACTGAGCATATCAAACATTTTATTGCAGTGCTAGGTTCTTCATTAGCTCTTGGGGAAGGGATTATCGTCAGCTGTACATGAAAACTGAAGCCCTCGGAATCCGGGATTTGAAGATAATGCATTATCTCCAATGCGAAGTACATAACACAAACATCAAGACGCCCTTCACCCCTGGGATCATGGTCTGATAAGACATCGGATCGTTTCTCCGCAGCGGGGTTTGCCCATTATGATAGCAATGGAAAGCCGAGATAAGAGTCATAAGACGTTGCTATATAGACGTAAAGCATTACCCCCGGATCAATTCGACTTGATGAAACACCCTGCACGCTGGATTCACAATGGGTACCAGAAGGATTCGCACTCTCAGAATTGACCATGAGAAACCGGCGTGGGAGCAACCGGGTCTTCACGTACGTCAATAGACGAGACTATGGGAGACACATGCTAACTGAACTATAGAATAGATGGCACCCTGACGGTATGCTGCTACATCACCATTCCCTTGAATTGAACCTGGGTGATTGACACTCGTATAGTCCCCTCCGTTGCCACCATCGCGAACAACGAAGTCGTCTTAATCGAATGCATGGACTGGACCGGAGGCCAGATCAAGAACGATGACTCTGCCGATGATCTCAAGAACGTGGATCTAACTCAAATCCACTACCTTTCCGGACCATTTGATATCGAGACCGCAGAGCCTGGTGATGTGCTGCTAGTCGAGATCCAGGACGTACAGGCGCTGCGAGACGCACCATGGGGGTTTGGGGGCGTTTTTGACCGGTACAACGGGGGAGGATTCCTTGATGAAATATACCCTAAGCCGTATGTTTGCGCGAATAAGCTGCATCAATGTACACTGACAAGTGAAATAACGCAGAGCAAAAGCAATTTGGGATTTTGAAGGAATATTCTGCTCTTCTCGTCATATTCCCCATGTGCGATTTCCAGGTCTCATCCATCCTGGTATCCTGGGCACTGCACCAACTGCAAAGATCCTAGCCGAATGGAATCGTCGCGAGGGCGAGCTCATCGCAGCGAATACTACCGCGGATCGAGTGGTCGCCCACCCACCGGAACCAATAGGTGCACATACCGGCTCTGCTGCTCAAGAAACCCTCAAAGAAAGGGTGGCACGAGAAGGAGCTCGCACAATCCCTGTACGTCAATCATCCCACACCATCGCACCTATATCCAAACAACACTGACAGAACAGGGTCGCCCCGAAAACGGCGGAAACACAGACATAAAAAACCTCTCCCGCGGCTCCAAAATCTACCTCCCCGTCCACGTCCCCGGCGCCAAATTCTCCGTCGGTGACCTCCACTTCTCCCAAGGCGACGGCGAAATATCCTTCTGCGGCGCAATCGAAATGGCCGGCGAAATCACCCTGAAATTCACAGTCCTCAAAGATGGCATGGCCAAAATGGCCATGAAATCCCCCATCTACCTACCAGGTATCGTGGAGCCTCACTTCGGGCCCTCGCGGTATCTCACCTTCGAGGGCTTTTCGGTCGATGAAAAAGGGAAGCAGTATTTCCTCGATAGTACTGTTGCGTACCGACAGACTTGTATCCGGGCGATTGAGTATTTGCGGAGGTATGGATATAGTGACTATCAGGTGTATTTGCTGCTTAGTTGTGCACCGGTGCAGGGGCATATTGCTGGTGTTGTGGATATTCCGAATGCGTGTACTACGATGGGAATTCCGATGGATATTTTTGATTTTGACATTCGGCCTGAGGCAGAGGTTGTTAAGAGGGATATGGGGAATTGTGCGTTTGCTAGTAGTTGATTTTTTGGTTAGTTGGTTTGTTTCAATGTAATGCGCTAAGGTTTGGCTTTTTGTTGCTGAATGTGTCAATGTGAATGAACTACGTCTACAGCTTTGTCTACTTGCATTCACTAGTATGTCAATAGTATCAGTGGCTGACTAGTCACTATCCGTAAAATATTCTTCTCTGCAACTCTCCCTCCCAGACTTCTCCTACATCAGCATATACACAGCACCCAAGGATGATTCCGACAGAGACTAAATGAACTCTGTACAAGAATCCTAAGGTCTTCGCAGAGGAAGCCCAAAAAGAATCGCCTGGCCACTTCGTTGAGAAGGATAATGCTTGGTTCCGAGCCAGGCCTGGGCGCTGGAACTGACTATGAGCTTTATTATGCCAGTCGCTACGAGCGCAGATTCCACGAGCGAGTGAGTACATATTTGATCCAAGACTCTAAAATCAATATTCAGCGATCTTGAGAACTACAACACCCTGCCACGTTTAAAGTTTTCTAGGGCCAGGAATGGCAGGATCACAATTGGCCTAATCTTCAGCGAACTGAAAGGTGAGCACGACAGCGAGATTCGAGACCCAGGGACTTCCACCGGAGCTTCCTTGGAATGCCGTCTACCTGGCACATGCAACCTCCGAAATCCCCCACCGCCAGGGAGCGTTGGATGAACTTCGACTGCACAAGAAGAAGACACCAACTTCGCATTCCGTCCATCTTTCTTACAATGGCTCAATCATTTATACTCAAGCAAGCTCGCCCTAAATGGGTTACCTGGGACTGGCTGTTCCAACCATGGAATACTAAATAAGGAGCTCCTGGTTAGTATCCTTCCATCTATCCTATCCTTTGACTGACTCCTAATTTTTTTTTTTTTTTTTTTTTTTTTTTTTTTTTTTTTTTTTTTTTTTTTATTTTTTTTTTTTTTTTTTTTTTGGCTTGCTACAGCTGTGTTACCGTTACCTGGACCAGAAAACACGGGGGAAACGTTGCTCATATTACGTTATTGGGCTAAGAAATGTTGAAATGAGTGTGGTGCACCCTGATCCTATTGCTTTACGGGCAAATTTTGCCTCCTAATTGAAGGAGTTGAACCATCGAAGCCGCCCAAGGTAAGTAGCTCGACCTTACGGAGCGTAGTGGCACCCGGTAATCTCTGCAGGATCAACCCGTCTGCGCTATATAGAACAGATCTTGTTGCTGGATCGCTTTAGGGGACATCTTTTTATACAGGATATCTGCAGAGGTGAGTAGCTACTTGGTTAATACGCGATACGGAATTCTGAAAACGGGATGGCTTTGGCTAACTGAGTCGAAGCAATAATCGCGTTAATATAGTGTCCAATACGGTCTTGAGAAGTTCCTTCAGCCTGGTACGATCACGTAACGGTGGGTTTTGCTTGCAGATACCATATGGCACATGCAGCGAACAGAAAGGACCGCTATTCCGCGGAATTTCTTCTTTTTGATAGTTCCCCAACGATTGCTTGGATCATCTCCGGCTCCCCAATTCCGAAGCAGACATGACGAGCTTCTCTCTGGTCAGGTGTTTGCTTAAGGAACGTCCATCACCTTAAAGATTTTTCTTTTCAAAAAGCAAAAGGTTGACGACTCAAGAGACGAATCTCAGTTATGAGCCTGGCAGCTCGGGAGTACACGGGAAAGCGACGACATATTCCTCGGATTTAAATCGCTCGGCCTACCCAACCCTATTTCTCTTCGCGTCTTCTTCTCTCGACTTGTCTCTGTCTTCTTTTGTCCTGCAGCCTTATTAGGACTTCATTATAATGCTTCCATGAAAGTGTGATGACCATAAGTCCGATTGACAGGCCATTGTCGCCATGGTGAATGCCACCCCTCCAAACGTTGGGAGACAAATTCACCTTAAATCTGAATTCAATCGCAATCCTGTTGCAAAATAGTGCTCTTGATTTCTTTTGCTTGGACCGCGCTGTCAAGAAGTTCGAGGTTGCAATTGGCCTACCCCCTGAGAAGGCCTTATTAGGGCTCGACTGTCAGAAATCCTTTTACTGAAACTTGGGCATCAAAAGCGCCCCTTTCAATACCACAAGACCATCTCAGTACCGGCAAATGATTTTGATCTCTTGGCTCAACCGAGTCGTGCCTTCCGGCAATCTGAGAGAGATAAATGCAAACGTTGGACAATATAAGACAATGCGACAAGACAGCCACATAGAGAACCATGACTAGCATTTAAACGGAATGGACTTTAAGGCCAAGATGAGGGGACATGGAAGCTCAATTTGAAATAACATGTGGCTAATAAGTTTGCCCGATTGGCTGTCTTCTGCGTGGTATCATGACACCATAGACAGCTATGTTTCCTCTTGTCGGTCAACCAAAATGCTCGTGAAGAAGGATACTGGAGGTTTAATCCCGTGACTTGGAAGTTTCATCAAAGTTGTAGCCGATATGGTCCTAATATGGCGCGAAAACAAAAAGCACCTCAAGGTAACCAAGGAGGGAGTGAAGATTCACGAAATTGGGTGGAGGAATAACATGAAATTTGTGCACAAACATTTGCCCCACGCGATACATTATATTCTTGACTCGGGGGAGACGCTGGGCTAGCTGGCTCACTTTCATCGTTGACAGACATGAGATATATCTAAATTTCTCGTCAGGGGCCGGCCAGCCATACTTGCGGAGCTCCCAGACTCGGCCGACCTGACATCTGCTCGAAATGTAGTGGGTACTCCAACCTATTACGACCGTTCGCTGTCGTCAAGTGATGCGCTGTGCTTTTAGTGTCTTTGGCAAGGGAGAAGTCACACACTGCCTGTTTGCCTATCGCTATCGCAATTTACAGCAGTGTTGGAGAAGTCCCCGAATCTGAACGTGAGAATCACATGTAAAAGTGAGGGGACACACGACAGAAAGAGCCGCTTCAATATGAGGTGGGCTGCTTCGCTCCGGGTAAGAACAACATTACTTTTGCAATCTTGGAGTTCAAAACCACAGAGGTTCTCCATCGGAGAGACTTCATACCTGGTGTCTGCACAGCCGAAAACGCAGAGGAGAAGGTGGAGCCGCCCCATCTACTTTGCGTGTGCTATACATTTGCAACCTATCGGCGGATCACAAGTGCGAGCTGCTAACCGACAGCTTGGGCTCCAAAACAAGCTATCAACACCTACACTACTTTAGACACTGGAATTTATCCATAAAGTTCCAGTGAGATCTTGAGCCTGCGTGCTAGTTAACCCCTGTATCAGGTCTTGCGGTAATTTGTCGTATGTGGAGGTGAAGTGCCCCTTGAGGAATACTCTTATGTTCCATAAGCATCGAAACAGATATGGCATCACAGATTGAACTTGAGAGGAAGCAAGACGAACCACAGAAAATGTGGATGAGCTCAAAAGATTTGGTGGCATGATGAAGAGCATTACCCTGCCGCAATCCCAAAGCCCTTACTGCCGAGCATGGACCTTGTATCAAAATACTGTGAGTACCCCATAAAGCTGTCCATGTATTCTGTTATATGCTAACTGGTTATTAGATCAATGAGAACAAGCTTCGGCACGATAAGGACGTTGTACTTAGAGACCACAATTCTGCCGTACCACGAGAATCTTATAATTTTTACAGCAGTCTAAAGAATGCCATGGTTGCTGAAGTAATTGAGGACACACCACAGAACATCGAATCATGGGCCCTAAAAGGGGGCCATTCTGCTCACTCAGAGATTCCGGGTCATTTGTGTACAATGTCGAAAGAAAGCGCTGAGCTATGCACTGCACAATATACAAGCATTAGAGGCTTCTTATCATTCGATCAGAAGATGGAAAGCATGCCTTGCTCCACGTGAAAGGCTCAGCCGGCAATTTCTGTGCCGGATATCAGAAATTTCTGGAAATTAAAGTGACCTGGAAGGACTATTTGAGCTATATCCTGCAAGGCTAATCGAGGTACGGATCTACCGCAAAGAGCAGGCCAAAAAACAACCTATTATTCACATACGAAGCAAAAACAGGCGTTACAGTCAATTTCTGGCATCCTGAAATGCTTAAATCGAACCCCACCCATTGTGAGCAAAGCCACAAAGCCTGCTTTCTGTCAACGCCTAAGATGGATACCACTGCCTTCCGTCAATCCTTCGGATGGACGACGACATGCCTATCTCACCAGATAGGAGATATTATAAGCACATGATAGATAACCAGAGCACGACGCGCGCTACAAGGCCTCATTAAATCACCCTCATCTTCCCAACCTCGGTTCTGATTACCAGCATATGATGCGCCGCTCCATGGGTCCGTCTGGAAGCTAATTACGTGTTGCGCAAGGACAATGGATTCGAGCCCACAGACATGGTACCGCTCAGTCGGGTCGCGCAGGCACACTACCTCATGGCATATTGCCACTATTTTACAGTCTAAATACGTTCATTATGTTCCCGAAGGAATATACTGGGCCTCGAAAAGCTCATAGAGTTGCGGACTCTTACATGGTACCAAGCGACATGCGTGACGCGACTGAATGTAGCCGTCGATCTATGGAACTATTTCTTCCATACATTACATGAGACCAGGCAGTCAATGTCGCAATTGGATCGCCTTGAAGCCTATGGAACAAATGGTGCTCACAGACCCTTTGGACTTAGAATGCTGCGGCGAGAGGAGAATTGTGAAGCAGAACTTTGCAAAACTGCTGTAGAGTGCTGACGCTCAGACCTGATTAGCCAGTTATGAATTGAAATGCTACCCAGGAAAGCATGTCTTAGCCCGCTCGTCAGCGAGCGGGGAGAGATGACCATTTATTTCGAAGCCTTCACAGCGGCAAGTTTTCACAATATCCACCTATGCGGGAGGTGGGCACTTGTACTAAGAAGAAGGCAAACGTCTTGTCACAAACACCAACTCTCAAATCTCAAGCAAAACAACATGAACAAGCTAGTAATCCTTGAGGCTAAGCGCTTCCCGAAATAATCTGTAGCAAACCGGGGCTATCAGTGCCCATACTGTCCTGACATAGAAGGCAGCGGCGAAGCTACCTTCTCAGAGCTCGAGGAAGGTCCAAATCCATACAGACACTATACGGAGCCGTTACTGTCGGATCCCTTACAGTGATCTGGTGATATATTGCACCTGAAATGCAGTGGAACTTACAGCGAGGTTACGGTATGGCGCTTCTGATCAAGTGATGGGTAATGGTTTTTCAGCATCCGCCCACAAGCATGGTACGTTCAACATGTTTCCGACCCGCGCAGGAAGGGCTGAAAAGGTCCAGAAAGCAACCCTAATCCTTATTTATTTGGCTATCATGAGCCATTGCGCCTTGGAGGCTGCAGCATCGCGCCAAGGACATGCCCATCACATTACTGAAACTGTCAACGGGATTGATAATGGGACAGGACGAACAGGAATGCCTAACGAACACCTGGCCACAGCCTAGTCCCAAGACGTATCGGAAACCAGAAACCCGAGGGCTTCTATTCAAGCCAGGGGACAGACAATTTGCAGAACTATCACAGAGGACATGGTGTATCCCGAACTGACTATCTGGGAGAGTGAGTTCCCATTCCCATCCGTTGTGAACGCAGAGAGACCGTGGAGCAATAAGTGAGCCATAAAGACACTTGGCTCTGCGGTGCACAACAATTTACGTGTGCCGTTATTCTCAAATGGTCAAACTGCGGACAAGCGCATCAACGCAAATGTTGAGGTCCACCGTTTCGGCTTCCGATTATGTCGAAGGCTACGTGAATGCGAGTCGAGCTTTCAATGATTTTAATTCTAGCCAATGCTAACCGGTGATAACTAAAAATCTTTCCTATTAACAAAACTGAAGTTAATACAGCTTTGTATCTTGGCTGGCTGTCTTCAGGCAGATATCTAGAAGTGGCACACTGCAACTCCTAATATGCAAATCCCTTTTTATCTCATGCCGTCACAGTCCATCACCAAACAGATCAGTCGCTGTTTCATGCAATGCGTTCTCACCAACAGGAGGACTGAACTACAGCCAGACAGTACCGTAGAATCCCATCCCAGGCAATACTAGAGCCACGAGACTATATCAGACATGGCTCACGCCAGCATGTCTGCGTCTTGTTTATCTTAACATTTGCTATTGAGCTTTAGTGGTTTAGTTGGATAAACTGGTGGTGTTGTTTACCGCGTGACAACACATGCGTTCAGATACGGGGCAGTCCGCGACATTGCACAATCGATCGTGATAATGCTGGGGCCAACAACGACTGCCCTAACGAACACATTTTCAACAGTGGAACCAAGCAAATGGCAAAGACAAGACCAAGAATACCGCCAAGCATCTCGCGTCTCCGTACCATGGAATTGAGCTTATAAAACCAAGGCCAACTGGGAGGCATATGATCGGGATGTAATGGTTACTGCACTGAATTTCATCCCGCGAGTTAGAGACCCGTACCCGAAAGTCTATAAGGACCGCATCGAAAACGAAACATTCTTGGAGTTGATATTGCATTATGATGTACCGCTTGTTGCGGACTGCGAGGTCCGTAGGGTTTACTTCTAAAGTCACTTCGATTGATCTTGCAGCGAAGTTTGCCAAGATGAATTGACTCGCTCGTGGTAAGTGCTAATGGCAAAGCAGTAGCTCGGGCTCCAAAACAGATTTTAAGAGCTACGTGATGATGCTATTTGGGGCAGGAGAAATACACCATGTATAGATTGTGTTTTGTATCTGTACTTTAGTACCTTGTCTTCTTTACCACGAATACAACCGAGATGTATTTTTTAAAAAGTTCATGCAAAACTAAAAATATGTAAATGAACCACTTTGCCTCGTTTCGTCTTTCCCCGAAAATGTTGGACTTAAGCTCCTTTCATGCATGTAAACGCTATCCAGCACTCTAAGCCAAAACCTCAAGAGAACTTCTTTCCCGGGGTGCCAGGAGACTCAGTCTCCCCTACCTTACGATCGCGCGGCAAATTCAGCTTATCAATGTTCTCCAATGACAAGTGCAAGAAGTCATGCTTGTTCTTCCACCGGACCTGCGTCTCAGCGAATTCCGGGCCCTCATCAGGAGTCGGCGGAGGGTCTGTGATCTTGGTAACGAGATATGCGGTGGATGCTTCTGCGACACCGTACATGAGCACGCCGATGAAGGGGGTTTTGATGACGACAGTGAAGGCAAAGGCAAAACCGAATAGCACGCCTTGACGGTCCTTGAACCAGCGGCGCTTTTGCTCAGGGGTAAATGGGACGCGGCAGAAGTAGGGTTCAAGCTGATACTGTCAGATAAAGGCTATTTTTGTGGTCCGGCTGCCACTTACAAGTTCGCGCATCAAGCTGCGAGAGGCAAAGTAGGTATGCAGAAAAGTAACGATGAATCTCTTCGGAAGCACGAGTCCCGTACCGAAGATAACAGCCGCAGGGGTAGTCCCCACGTTCTGCTTGAACGTATAGAAACTAGCAGCAGGCATGACAAATCGGCCAACGACTGGGAGAAGCGAGAGGAGGTATACACCGAAAAGCATCGCAACCTTGCGGCCGTATCTCTGAACAAACAGCATGATGGACTTTCCAATCGGGTTGGAGCCACCGGCCTTGCCTTTGGAGTACTGGGCCAGGTTTGGGTAATACATGGCGCGAAGGGTGCTAGGGTCTTCTGCCTTGTGCTTCTGAACGTAGGTTTGGTCAACCCAATTCAGAGATTCCATGAATCTGGTTTGTCAGTATTTTGAATAGCTAAATGGGGAGAGCATGAGACGTACATCTCGTCCAAAGTCGGCGTAACATATCGCATCAGAGTCATGAGCAAGAAGGGAACCTGGAGGACGGATTTGTTCAGGTAATTGATACCGTTCAAAACCGTATCATCCCAAGTCACTTCCTGCATATCAACAAAGATGGATGCGATCCAGATAATGAATTTCAGGCCGATAATCTAGGAGTGGTTAGGCCAAGACTCATAGTCCTATGGATCTGGACGTACCGGAATCTGAATAATGACGTGGATAATGACTCCCACAGCAATTGCAAGAGCTGCTTGCCGGAAGTGATCATATTTGAAGAGTTCGGCATTTCGAAGTGCCCTGACGGCTGTCCGGAGTCAGCATATAAATCGCATATCAAATGATGATAGTTTAGGCCCCGCGGGTATGCAGATCCGGGACTTTCCCGAAGCTTGAACGGAGTCCAGCCAAGGGTCATGCCCAGAACGAACTTCCCACTCCAATTGCCTAGCAGTATGCAGACATATCCAACCTTATGGCAGTTTCCAGATAGTCCGAAGTGAAGGGGATGATGTCGGGCACTCACTTCCCACAACCGTCAGCTGAGCGCCGCGAATAATGGCGTTGGGCTCAAAATTGGCCATGATATCTTCCTTATCAGACACAATCTCTCAATTATGCCTCTTTAATCTTTGAAATAGTTGTAAACAGAGAATGGTGAAAACAGGTATATAAGCACCAAGCAAGGCAGCCGTATAAAAGCAGTACGTCATGGCACTGGCCCAGCTGCCGCCAACCGCGGAACCGAGCCGAGCATCACGTGGCTTAGCCGCGAACCATGGTTCTGCCTCATATATGCCTGAATATTGCCTGAGGCGTATGAATTCCCCGCGAGTCAAGGCCGACTCGGGAATTTGTATGGATGTCTCTCTTTGCACTGCCTTTCATTCCCTTCTTTAACAACCTCGTCTTTCTCTCTCAATGTATTGACTTCTGATTTACGCTCTCTCTTCAGATGTAATTCTTTCATTTTGCTATACGTTCTTTACTATTTACACTCTTTTTTTCATGAACAATGTCTGATTTCTCGAATGCGCCTTCGGTCCGAATACAGCCTCCTCGCCGTTCTGCTACCCTTCCTCCTAAGCTCAATCTTCAAAAGCAACGCAGTTCCGAATCGTTGAGGCCCTCAGCAGACGACCTTTTCTTCCATCCATGCGCCAAAGTCGTTCATTTCGCTCCTAGAGCTCTAGCCCCGATCCCGTCCAGCACGGCTCCCTCCGATTTCGATTACCCGGTTGATACTATCGAGACCCTGCCATGGCGATCACCCTCTGAGAGGACAGTTGCATTTGCGCCCTTGAGACTGCAGAATTTGCATGGCTTGACTGTGTTTTTGAAATGTGGCGGTGTGGTGCATGCAATTCTCAAGAACTCTCAGTGTTGGTGTGTCGATGGCGAGTCTACGTTTGTTCTGCGTGTTCGACCACTCACTTACTATCGCATTGAACTGCCTAGTTCGACGGAAAACAATGAGAACTACGTTGTGCAATTGAAGGATGTTTTACCCAGAATCCTGCGTTACGAGATCACGCCCTGTCCCTTCAAAAGGGGGTTTACCGTTGAGATACCGCAGGAGGCCAAAATCAAGAAGCGCAGAAAGGCATGGCGTCCCAAAGGACGAAGGGAGAGTGCGCCTGCATCGTCGACTGCTTCTCAAGGGTCAAGCCCCAAGGATGAGGAAGGGTGCAAGGGCATCAGCGTCATGAAAAGAGGCAGTGCTTGTACGGTCTTGGAGACGATCCCGGATGAGAATCAGTTGCTCTCCCCTAAAAGTGTGTCTGAAGACTGGAATGTACCCCGGCGCTCGATTACCGACACACAAAGCTTCCAAACCTTGCTGGCGAGGTTCGATAATAACAAAGCAGAATCGCAGGTCGATCCTGACACATCATATTCTTCAAGCGTCGATTCTTTTCACTCAATGGATGATTACATGCGCCCTGAGTCTAGTGCACGTTCGACTTCTACTTCTTCATCGTCCGTCGACCCCAACGACCTGGACCAGGACCAGCACTATGAAACTGGAAAATTCTTCAAGGATGTGGATTATTCTGACAACCGTCCTTCCACTAGCTACTCGGATGGAAGTTTGTGCCAAGCACCCCAATCTCCTACGACTCGTCGAAAGCCGGAATCCAAGCCATTGGAGATCCCAACTACATCAACTGAGAAGCCAAGCGGCCTCTCACCAATTGAGGCGAACAAAGACACCATGAGTAGGGAATTCCGACGTCGTGCTAAAGCATCGACAGAGAGAGAGATCTCCCCGATGCCTCCGCCGTCGACCTTGTGCCGGTCAAACTCTAGAAAGAACGATGCAAAGTCAATTGTTCAGAAGACCTGCACAGTCGTTCTGGTGCCATCTGTTCAGCTGTTAATCATTCTTATTCATATTGCTGCTCAGATTGTCATTGGTCCTGCCTTGAACTCCATGAGTGAAGCCCACCGGAGACTCGAATATCAAATTCCTGACTCTAAAGATACGGTTGATGATTTCGATCTCCCTCTTGAACGCTCCCAGTCTCAAGAGAATAAGTACGATGTTTGGGCACTGGACTAATTAGCATTCCACTGCACGCTTCACTTCTCGACCTTCTCTTAGTTTTCTTACTATCTTTTCAGTCTGCTCTGCATATTTGATTATGCTTGCCGTCCCTCTTTTTCTGTACATGGCTGACCACTGATTTATCCTACTGTCTGTTCTCTACGAATTCGGGTTATGACTAGGTTAATGTTTCCTTACGTGTTATAATGATTGTACCCTAGCGTTTTAGTCTAACCTAGGTAATATACCCTTCGGTTTTCAATCTTGTACAATAGTAGGATGGTTTGACTTCAACCCTCAAGACAACATAGTTTTGGTATTTTATAAACAACAGAACAGGACAGCCACCATAAACGCCGGTAAATGCAATCCACCTAGCACATTTCCATCAAGGTATCACAACATCCACCCGAGCACTTGTGTCTTTGAACAGGAATAGTAAGCATGGCAAAATCAAGCCTTCGCACCCTTCGCACCCCCCTTCCCCTTCCCCTTCCCCCTCTTCCGATCCCTCTTCTTCAACCCCGTCATCCCCGCCTTACAAACCTCCGCATACCGTCCATAAAACCCCTCCAAATCCTCCACCGCCACAACAGTCGAGATCTTCACCTTGCTCGCCTTTGTTGACTTTTCGATCTTGTTCTTGGGGTTTTGGGGGTTCGGCGCGTTGGTATTGCCGTCTGTTGCGCGGATTAGGATTGAGGGTTGCGAGACGGGGGAGGGGTCCTCGGTGGTGGTTGAGGTGGTGTTGAGGAGTGGTTTTTGGGTGAGGTAGACGGAGCCGCGGGTTTTTTGGGAGGTGGTGCTTAGGAGGGAGGTTAGGGAGGTGAAGAACTGTTCGTTTTATTGTTAGTATTGGTATATTAGCCATTTGGAATGCTGGGGGTGTAGCGTACCTCCTCGTTACTGAGATGCGGCGCCATCTCCGTGGTTCTTGTCGGTGTTTGTGACAGATTTGGAGTTTGTGCGATTGGTTGTTCTTGTGCAATTTAACAGACGTCGACCCGACCTCGTAGTAACCGTAATCGCAATATCAAATGGACCAATTCAACGGCAGAACAACCGTTTCTCTTGTATCTCAATATCACCGAACTCCAACTGTCCACAATCAACTTCCACATCCAGAAAGACAGCGGGCCCTCCGCCGCCCAGCCCACCGCCTCCATTTCCGCTCCGCATCGGCGGCATAAAAAAAGAAAAAGAAAAAAAAGAAAAAAAAAAAGAAAAAAGCCGCCATCACTGCTCCTACAGCACATATTACTTCACATAATCCAGTTTTAAATTTGGTCACCATGAGACGTCCCATGAAACTCACAACCGCCCTCCCGCGGGAGCTCCGCACAGAACTCGGGATAAGAGATACATACGGGGAGAAAAAAGATAGGCGCAATGGACCTGCGTCGCGAAAGGACCGCCGGAGAGAGGAGAGGAGTGGTGGGAGGAAGCCGCAGGTGCAGACGCAGCATAGGCCGGTTTGGAAGAATAATGCGAGGCGAGATGAGGACGAGGATATGTTGGACGAGGGCGATGAATCCGACGAAGCACCCCCTGCGAAGAAGTCGAAAGCCGCAAAGCCCGAACAGAAGCCCAAGTCGATTTTGAAAAAGAGCAAGCCGGTCGAGGAATCCGACGAGAGCGACAACGATGACGACGATATCGACCTGGATGAGGACGAAGACGAAGACGAGCCTGCACCCCGCAAAGTCTCCAAAGCCGTTCAGGACCAGTTACAAGAGGACGATGCCGAAATCGCCGCGCTGGAGAAGAGACTTGGGTTGAAGAAAGGGAAGAAACTTCCGCAGTCTTTTCAGGATGATGGGTTGGATGATTTGCTGGGTGATTTGGGCGAAGGGGGGTCGGAGGATGAAGGCAAGAAGCGCAAACGGGAGGCTGATGAGTGGTTGCAGAGTAAGAGGAGAAAGGCTCAGGGGCTGCAGGCAGCTGAGTCGGAGGAGGAGGATGATGATGATGATGATGAGGATGATAGTGATCTTGGGAACGATGAGGAGGCGGATTTGCTGGACGAGGACGACGATGAAGAAATGGATGACGAGGCGGCCGAAGATGGTGAGGATAGCGAATTCGGTGGGTTTGACGAGGAAGAGGAGAAGCCGGCTCCAAAGAAGAAAGAGAATCCATATGTCGCCCCCGTCCCACAAGAGAGTCAACCGGGGAAATACATTCCTCCCTCACTTCGCGCTGCATCCAATTCCGAGGACGAGTCTCTTACACGTTTACGGCGACAGGCTCAAGGACAGCTAAACAAGCTGTCTGAAGCAAACTTGATTTCCATCCTGGCTGAGTTTGAAAAACTCTACCGCGAGTATCCCCGACAGAACGTCACGTCTACACTCATTTCGCTGTTGATGGGTCTGATTTGCGAGAGGTCGGCACTCCAGGATACTTTCATGATTCTGCATGCCGGTTTCATCGCTGCCCTGTACAAAGTTATGGGTATGGACTTTGGCGCCGAGTTGGTCCAGAAGATAGTCCAGTCTCTCGACGCACAAGGCGACGAGCGAGGCAAGTTCGAAGGAAAGGAACATCTGAACCTGATTTCGCTCATCTCGCAACTGTACAATTTTCATGTCATCGGACATGCTCTGGTCTTTGACTACATTCGCATCTTCGTGCAAGATATCACAGAGGACAACACCGAGCTTCTCCTCAAGATCATCAGAAGTATGCCCTACCCCCCATCATACTCAATAAAACACCCACTAATGAAAACGCAACAGACTCCGGCCCCCAACTCCGACAAGACGACCCCTCCTCCCTAAAAGACATCGTCCTCCTAATCCAACCCGCCATCGCCAAAGCTGGTGAACAATCTCTCTCCGTCCGCACAAAATTCATGATCGACATCATCACCGACCTCAAAAACAACAAAGTGAAAACCGTCGGCTCCAGCATCTCCACCGAACACATCACAAAAATGCGCAAAATCCTAGGGTCCCTAAACAACACCCGCGTAGTCCGCGCCTCAGAACCAATCAACATCTCCCGCGAGGACATCCACAACTCTGCAAAGAAGGGTAAATGGTGGCTCGTCGGCGCAAGCTGGCGCGAAGATCCCCTCGAAACAGCACGAAAGGAACTCTCCTCCCTCCCCGGCCAACCCACCCAAACCCAAGCACAAGCACAAGAGGACGAAGACGAAAGCGACGCCGAACCCGACCTCGCGAGTATCGCCAAGTCCCAGCGCATGAACACCGACGTCCGCCGCTCGATCTTCGTCGCTATCATGTCCGCAACAGACTTCCAAGATGCACACGTGCGCTTGCTAAAACTCCGCCTCAAGCGCGCTCAGGAATACGAAATCCCCCGCGTCCTCACACACTGCATCATGGAAGAAGAAGTGTATAACCCATACTACACGCTCATTGCGCGGCGCGTATGCGGGGATCTCGGCCGCAGGCTTAAAATCTCATTCATGTACACACTATGGAACATCCTCCGAAGAATGGGCGAAAAGGGCGACTTTGACGACGAAGACGGGATGTCTGAAGACGAGGACGAGAGCGCACAGTTACCACTAAAATCCATCGTCAATATCGCAAAGATGTATGGCAGCCTTATCGCTGATAACACGCTAACAATTGGCATCCTCAAAACCCTCAACTTCGCATACCTCCAACCAAAAGCAAAGACCTTCGTCGAACTCCTCATCATCAGCATCATCCAGAATTCCCAAAAGGCCAAAAAGTCAAAGAAATCTAAATCCAAGTCCAAGTCCAAGAACGAAGACGACGAAGCACGGGACGAAAAAGCACTCATGGACATATTCATGCGCGTCCAAGAAACGCCGCAGATAGCCAAGGGGCTTATTTACTTTATTCGCAAGGTCGTTGCGAAGACGGATATTGTGCCCTCCAAGGAGTTGAAGGAGGTAAAGTGGGGGTGTAAGGTTGCGTTGGATGCGTTGAAGGTTGTTTCGAGTAAGGATGGGGTTGTTGGTTAGGTTGTTGTATATATTTGTAAATATGCATTTATAGGCGTATAGCCATGGTAGAAAAGTGTTTAATGATATCCCTATGTACAGGTTGTTGACTTTGTCAACGGTAAATATATTTATGCTGGTGCATTGAGTAAATCCCACTCCATGACCACAAGCCATCGCTCGCGGTCATTTGCATTTGAAGACTGGTAGTCACCTAAATTACCTACATCCACCCCGTCTTTCCTTGACAAGGCATCTACACCGTCCCTGTCCAGCTCAATTTCCCAAACCAGCCCTCGGTACACACCAACCACACTGCCCTGCGCGAGCTCAGAATCTCCAGGTCGAGACCGTGGTGAACCCATAAGAAGAATGTTCCGTCTTCCATCATCCACCGATATCGACCCCTCTGAAAGTAGTTCAGCTTCAACAAAAGCCACCGGCCCTGAACTCCTCAACACACTCCTCACAACCTTGACAATCCTCGTAGTCACCAAATACTTCCTCGAATCCACCCCCACCTGCGCACCAAACCTTACCACAGAGCTATCCAACTGCTCCCTTTTCGTCCCCATCTCCAACACCCAACCTCGAACCTCAGCCGCCATGCCACCCGGCACATACCCGGGAACATCATGTCGAGCACGACCGCGTCTATGAAGCGTACGCGACGACGGCGAAAACGGAGTCGGTAGAGACGCAGTATCTTCTTGAGTCGCTGAGGGCGAGGGCGAGCGGGGTAATACGAAGGCTGGTTTGCGCCGCGGGGTGGAGGACGGGAGTTGTGATGCGAATATCGGTGCTGAAGCGGGTGCTGACTGAGTACTTGATGGTGGTTGTTGGGAGAGTAGGAAGCGAGGATGGTGACGGAAAGCGGGTTTTGTCGTGGCCGGTGTTGAGGGTTTGGGTGTTCCTGCTGGTATACCTTCATCTTGGAACTGAGGTTGTTGCGTGGGCCTTGGGCGACGCGGAAAAGGTGTGACGGGTGGTTCTTCATTCCACGACGACTGTAAGTCGTGACCAGGCGAGGAAGTCAAGATAGCATCATCTCGTCCCCCCCCATAATCACGCGAAGCCGGCCTATCGTCCGGCTCTGGCGCCGGCGAAATCCGCCTCCTCTTCGTGCGCTCCGGGGGCCCGAATAGGTCTTCAAACTCGGAGTCAAGTTCCACAGAAGCAGGAGGTGTACTATCGAGCTCCTCATCGATAATACTCGGACCAGCACTGGTGTCGTGTTCATCTTCCTCCACATCCTCAATCACATCTCCCCGCGCAGTATCTCTATCGGCATATCGAACAGTCGAGGGCGAATCATTCGAAATATCATCAACCAAATCCTTATCACCATCCCGACTCTGAGTCGAACTGCTCTGCGGCTGCGAAAAGACAAAACGAGGCGTCGATGCGAATTGGGGGCGGGCGTTGGAGCGCGATGCGGGAGGGCGGAAAGGCGTCTATCGTTGGCCGTTAGCGGGGGATACATAGCAATGCGAAAGATACTGACTATTGGTGTCATCTTGGGCAGAACAGAATGCAATGCATCCTGATCACTCCCATTCTTCCATCCGATTGTATGTAAATGCGAGTGTTGTTAAAGATGGACTCGAAGACATCGGCGAAGGACCGGCAGTATAGTCACCGCCTGCACGTGATATTACGTCAGATATAGGGCTAACCAACTAGACACTTGTTACAATCCAATCCATATAGCATCAATTAAACATTTTATTAGGCATAGCAATAAAGAAGGGTATATAGATTCGTCTCAGTTCCACCATTTTCCATTTTCCACAATTTCCGCCGCCGAGAAACGACCCGCCATGTAGCGTCTAGTAGTTCCGGCAGCACGACCCGAAGCATTGATCACCGGCTAAGCATCGTCAGCATCCATACAAGAAGAAAAGACAAGAGGGGATAGGAAAGAATACTTACGGTTGTAGTTGTAGACCCGGTCACCACCGCCCTGTGTTTTCTGTTGCGCCTTTTGTTTCCTGCTACTGTTAGCATACACTTCTTATTCTCTAGGCTTGGATTGAAGGGGATGAGAACGTACTCGGAAAGAAGGGTAGCGTAAGATCCAGTAAAAGAGGAATTCTCTTCAGCTTCTTTGGCAGCAGTGACAGTGCTGCTCTTGTGCTCGTGAGCCTTTTGCTGGAGAGTGCGGAAGAAGCCCATTGTATTTGATATCAGAGAGTTAAGATTGTGAAATAGACAAAGTATGATGATGAGTAGTGTACAGTAGAAGACTAGAGCTTTTATGAGTATTGAAACAGATATGAACTTATTGAATCCCTCATTTCCTCCTGGAAAACCCCCGTATATATAGATTCTCGCCGTGGCGCGTCGGCGAAATATTATATACTTCGGCCAACATTCACCGACTGTCACCCGGCGTATACCACCACCACCACCACCGCCGCCGCCCATCCGCCGATGTCATCATAACTTTCGGCGAAAGCAAGGAAAATTTTTTTACACGGAACCAACCGAAAGCCAGGTTCGCCTAAGGTCAGTCACAAGGTTACAGACTTCCCGAACCCAAAATAATATCCTGCACATGCTGCGGCAAAACAAATGTCTGGCTGAGGCCCACCCAGTGCATCGCATCCAATCGCGTTAATCCCAGCTTCATCAGGGGGAAACTCAGACTTTGGGTACGGAGCACGCGCAGCCAGGAATCAACTAGATGCTTGCCTTTTACGGCGCGCTCGGCATTTGGGGCTTGCACGAGGAGGAGCATGGTGAAGTTGGAGACGGTGGCGAAGCCAATTCGGGACCCTATCAATTACATGTCAGATCTGCAAATAGTGTGTGATAGTAGGGAATAGTAGGAAAGGTGAGGGAACGTACAAGAATACCAAAAGCCAGTAAAGTCACTTGACGTCAACCGTCTCGTAAAACTAATCACAATCGATGCACATCTCTCGGCGGCATTCAGCGTCGTCTCGCCGGTTCCATGCACTTCTGAGAGATCGACATCGACCGCCGGGAAGGATTCAATTTCCGGCACGTCGGCAAAGTCCAGAATAGAAGTCTCCTCAATGGGCAGGGTCGTGGTGGAGGAGGGCATTTCATCGACGTCGAAGATCAGCGGCGGACTGGATGACCGAGCCATGGGTCGTAGCATCGCTCGGTAAACGTATACGACTAGGATCAGGTAGGCGAAATGGATCGACGCGGGATATGGGGCTAGGCCACTGACGGACTTGCTCCAATTGGGTAGGCGGAAGGTTTCTGGGAGCGAGGCGTACCAGATGTTCAGTTTTTCTAGGAGGGGGAGGCCGGTGTCATGTGAGGCTGCGAAGTTTTCGGAGAGGTACTGGGCTGTTCGTAGTGTGCTTCATAATATTAGCATACCCCTCAGACGTTCGGGAGAATCAGAGACTCACTAGAATGACTCGTGAATCGTCTCAGCAATCTGCGCCAAGTCGACCAAATACCGGAACGGTACATCCACATCGCTGACACTCGTACACCCTTGCGCTCCCTGCACCTGCAGGACGAAATCCCCTCCGTCCAATTCACTCACATCCCACTCATCTTGCTGGATATACGGCGGCCGTCCCATCAGCAGACTGCGCCATTTATCCTCCGCATAGACCGCCCACCAGAGCCGTCGACGCAGTCTTTTCTCCCACGCCGGAATCCCCCACATGCGACACTCAATATGCAAGCCCAGCGAGCACGCCAATCCAACCATACTCCCCACCCATGACCACACGAAAGGAGTATCGGCCGTTGCGGACCGGCCCTCGTCCAGCGGCTTGTGGAGGTACAGCAGACCAGCCTGCAGGACGGATAGATGAGGAGTGTGGATCTCCTCGGCGAGGAGCTCGTATACTAAGCGCCAGAGACGATCGACGGGGGCATTATTGTACGTGTGCAGCACGCAGAGGTAGTCGTCCTGTCCGGCGAATGGCAAAGCGGTAGCGTAGATAGCGGCCAGCAGATGCGCGGGAATTTTATCCAAAGTCTCTGCAGTCGGCACGGTGCATGATGGAGTCAAGCCAAGCTGGTGACGAGAGACCAGCGGTAATGCAGGCCAGATGTACTTGACAAACCTGAGTCAGTAGTCAGCAATTGTATTCACAATTAATATAATCATGACTAGAACATACAAACCAACCAATCGCACCCCATACTCATCCGGCACCAACGAATTCAACTCCTCTCGTGGATTCATGCTAGGCACAGCAACACGCGTCTCAGTCTTGGAATCAGCAGCCAGATCATCCGCGGCAATCATGAAATGCACCGGGATCCGGAGCGGCACGGGGACACCGCCTGCATTGCGAAAATGCACCTTGTAGAAACACTTGACGCCCGCATCGTCAAACGAGCAATGTCTCAACAGCCACGGATCCGACTCGGCCGATGCCCCAAACAACTGCGCCGAGAAGCCCTCGAGCTGATCAAGACTCTGCACAAACTGCGTCGGTGCCCGACCAGAAGACATAAGCTGCTGAGGCCATGACGACGACAGAATCTGGTTTGCCGGCGTGGTCGCAGCACTACTATGCGTCGCCGCTACAGGTGGCTGCGACGGAAGATGACCCTGCACTGGCGCATACGGATACTCTTCCTGAGTCTGCTGCTGTTGCTGCTGTTGCTGCTGACTATGCTGATTATGCTGAGAAGAAGGATGTGAAGGCGTAGACCCCCCCTCGATACTGGGATGTACCTGAGACTGCGAGCGAGAATCAACCGACTCCGTAAACCCAATCTCGTCGCCCTCGCGGAGCTGCCGCCGAGGCCGTTTGGGCGGCGGTTTGGCAAAAGTGCAACATAAATCGGCGGAGCGACAGCGAGCACATGGCAGGCCGGCCTCTGTCTGGCAGCCGAGTTTACGCTCGCGGCATTGGTCGCAGGGGCGTTGACGCTTGGAGCGGTAGGGTCTGGATGACATATCGACGGCGTACTCTCAAAGCCAGTAACAGTGCATATACCAGCATTCCAAGCATTCATAGTAGTTTATGTCGGCGGCGAGTCGGCGACGAGGCGACGTTGAATGACGTGATGACTCAGCCAAGTCCCCGGCCACCGGCCATCGGCGGCGGTCGGCATGCCGATCGGTACGGATACGGAATGCCGTAGATTGATATAGATTATTTGCATTACAGTGAATGAAGTACTATGACTCTGTAAACGAGTATATAAGCAGTGGAATAGATAGCCTGTAGAGTATCAAGTACGTTCAGAATACTCATCAAGCACAATGACACACCCCGAAGGAGGTCTCGCCGCTAACATCGTCGTCCTAGGCAGCTTCTGTTCCATCACCGGCGGCCTAGGGCTAATGAACAGCATCGGCATCTACCAAGCCTACATCAGCACGCACCAACTCTCCTCCCTCTCACACTCCGAAATCAGCTGGATCTTCGGTGTCTACAACTTCCTCATCTTCTTCGGCGGCTTGCAAATCGGGCCTATCTTCGATGCCAAAGGGCCTCGTGCCCTCATGTGGATAGGCTCAGCGTTGCTTGTTATTATGTTTATAGCCCTGGGATTCTGCGAGAAGTACTGGCACTTCTTTGTCGTGCTGGGAGTCCTCGGTGGTATCGGGACATCGTTCATCTTCATTGTCCCAGTTGCCAGTATCGGACATTTCTTCCTTCGACGTCGCGGCGCAGCTACAGGCCTAGCCATGGCTGGTGGTAGTATCGGTGGAGTAATCTTCCCAATTATGCTAGAGAAACTAGCACCAAAAATAGGATTTGCCTGGACCACCCGAGCCATCGGGCTAGTGACCTTGGTGCTCCTATTCATCGGTTGTCTCCTCGTTCGTGGTCGGGAACCCGAGCCCTCACCGTCTCCCGAATCCCTTCCCGAGAAACCTAAATCCAAACACGAATCCATTAAATCCCTCCTCCCGGACCTTACGATCCTTGCCAACCCGCTACTTTCCCTGACAACCGCCGGCGTCTTCCTGATCGAATGGGGTTTCTTCATTCCCCTCGAGTACATAACCTCGTACGCGCTCTATCACTCCGTATCCCCCGATCTCGCATACTTAATGGTCGTCTTCTTCAATGCGGGTTCCTTTCCCGGTCGCTGGATCCCAGGTATCCTCGCTGATAAAGTCGGGCGGTATAACATGCTGATCTATACCAATCTGCTGGCGCTGGTCGCGGTGTTGGGGATCTGGATGCCGGCGCAGGGGAATGTGGCTGCGACGATAGTGTTTGCGGTGGTGTTTGGTTTTGCAAGTGGGAGTAATATCAGTCTTGTGCCGGTTTGTGTGGGCGAGTTGTGTCCGACAGAGGCGTATGGGAGGTATTATACAACTGTTTATACGATTGTCAGCTTAGGGTATGTCTTCCTTTCTATACATATGTGGATTTCGCGGATGCTAACTTGTGTCTAGGGCTTTGACTGGAGTTCCAATTGCTGGAGAGATTATCCAAAGGACGAACGGGGAATACTGGGGATTGATTGCATTTGCTGGATGCTCTTATGCAGCTGGACTAATGTGCTTTTTCGCCGTTAAACTCCTACAATGGAGGAGTGTACGTAACGATTCAACCTGATGTATGTACATATATTATAGCTTAAAAAAAAATGTAATGATTCACGACAACTTGACATCCCTCGGACTGGGCCTATAAAAGTAATAATTAACACATGGAACTCTCATTCCTTGTAGCTAGAGAAACCTACATCTCACTGTACAACGCATCAAACTCCTCCTCCGCCACCCTCGTACAATCAAACCCATAAATTTCCCTCTGCACATCCGCATCCGCCCACTTATCCGGCACAGGCCCCTTACCCTGCCTCAACGCCGCAAACTGCTTATCTCTTTGCTCCTTCGCCGCACCCTCACCAAGATGCAGCGCGCGACCAGATGCGGAAGCGAGATCAACGAGTGCATACGCACGCTGTTTGCGGACTTTCTCGTATACGCGGAGTGCTTTGTTGATAGAGTCTGGTTGTGTGTTCGGTAGTCGCGAGAGGACTACAGCGAGCACAGCGCCGTCTTCGATAGCTTGCGCCGCGCCTTGCGCTAGATGGGGGAGGGTCGGATGACATGCGTCGCCGACGAGGGCGACGGATTCGTGGATCCATGTTGGGAGGGGATCGTGCACGCGGAGTTTCCACTCGCAGACTTCGCCTTCGGGGACGTAGTTGAGCATGCGCTGGACCATGGGACAGAAATCCGAGAAAACGTCCAGCATGGCTGATTTCGAGCCCTTGGTTGTGTACGTTGCATTCGTGGCCGCTGCGAAGTTACTATCCGGTTGGGTTGTGGAGAGGTTGTATATGTTGTTGTTGGAGACTGGGTAGGCGATGATATGGCGCTTTTCGCCGATCCAGCGGGTCACGCGGGTGCTGTTGATGAGTTCGAGTAGTTGGGGGTCGTCTTTGATTTGGTCTTTGTGGATCATGATTCTGTACGCGGCTTGGTGGGTGTCTTTGATGCCGACGTTGATGTTCAGCCGTTTGAGCATTTCCACACGCGCCTTGCTCTTGATGCCGTCTGCGGCGAGGATCACGTCTGCCTCGACGCGGTAGGACCCGCTGCCATCGCGGGGGATTGCTGTGAAGGATGGCTTAGGGCCAAAGTCATCGATGGTCTCTGCCTCCGTTGAGAAGTGGAAGTTGATGGCTGGGTGCTGCTTGCAGCCTTCGTAGAGGCCGGTGGCGAGGGAGTGCCGGTGGCCAACCATATGTGGGTAGCCATATGTTTTTTCGATGTATTCCAAGTCGACATAAGCAAGTTGGCTGTCCGTTGCACCGACTGTACTCGTTAGTACACTAGCTCATACATATCGGGGATAAATACATACCTCGAACACTAGTATCAAGAATGTTAACAGCCTCAGCCTCAATCCCCTTCCACACCCCAAGATTATCAAGCACACGAGCCATATTCGGCGCAAGCTGAATACCAGCCCCGACAAATCCCAAGTCCGATGCATATTCATAAACATCGATATTCTTGAAGCCGCGTTGTGCCAGAGCCAGGGCACAGGTTAGACCGCCCATTCCGGCACCCAGGATGGCGATGCGGAGGTCTTCTGGTGATTGCGACATTGTGTGTATGATTGGTTATGTTTGAATCTGAATTCGTGAATAGAGGACAAAAAGTCGGGCTCGTACATCTTAAATGTGGTGTTCGCAAGCGTTGCGGCAGTTCGGGGTTGAGCGGTTATGATCTTTTCCGCCATGGAAAGGAGGCTTCCCACACCCCACACGGTAATATCATGGTCGATTGACATGGAGTGCATATGGAGAACATGGGGAAGGAGAGAGAATGAAAAATAGACCGTTTGAGACTGAGATAATGAGGGGCTGGGAAAACCACTCGGCGCTATAAAATACATAGCCGAGGCCTCTGGTGCATCTATACTACACTACTACACAGCTTTATACAGTATAGGCAATACATTTCCCGAGTTCGCATTTGTCCGTTTACTGTAGTTTATCCAGTAAACTTAGAGCCAACCACTGCATTATGGCATTTCGGACTCTCTATTTCGGAGCTATTCAAAGTGTCATGAAGCGAATACTTCCCCGGGTTTCCCTTCCACCCCCCACAATCTCCACCACACTATCCGGGTAATCAAAACCGACTCCCCTAAACAACTCCGTGATCACTCATTCTTGACAGAGATGATCGCCCGAAGAGCAGAAGCAAGTCGCTCGCAGCTACGGTAGCTTACGAATGCCCGTTGCGTCAGCTCACTGGCCGAGACAGCCCATGACTGCTGTGAAACCGGCCCATAAATGACATTGGCATCTTTCTATCGCACTGGTATAGAGATATCGTCAAACCCGGTGAGCCAGAAAATGCTCCGGTTGGAGCCCGCCATTTGATTACCTTTATACTTGGTCAGCACATCGGCGTATATAGGAAATTGGGGGAGGGGGGTTCTCATAGCTACTGGTTATCTCCTTCAACTCATCCGGCATCTCTCCTGGGTATTCAGGTGGCTGGACGCGAGTTACTGCATGGGAGAAATTTGCGACACACTTGTTCATCATGCCTTGGTGGCTTTTGAATCCAGGGTTGAATCTGTGGTTTGACGAGAAGGGACCGAGCTCTCAAGGGTTAGAGATGATGACGAAAATAGAGTATCAGAAAGCATGAAACTGAGAAATCCACCACAAGATGTTGTCCTCCAGATAATCTTCATACGATATTGGAACTGTTATTGAGACCTGTAGCACTCATTATACCTGTGCAGCTTAGAAAACGTGGTAATCTTTCGAGGAACACATTGCAAAAGTGTTTCCATTTACCATTTCTGCATCCGAGGTTGTTCTTGATTGCATCCTTCATCCGATATACTATCAGTTATTTTCTTGGCTGCGAACATGCTTGGGTAAACGGAAGTAACATTCTTCGTGAGGAGCAGTACCAGTGTCGTTTTTCCGCTTACCGAAGTGCCTCGAACGTACAACCTGGTGCTTTTGTAGTTCTACTACGAAGCATACACTGTACAATCCATTGCTGTTAATGTTGGTAGCACTACCTTGGCGAGTCTTGTCCAGAATAAATTCTTCTCTACTCGGACCCTCGAATAACACCCAGAGCAAGCCAATGTAGCGCCTTAGGTGACAATAGCATATATTTGCTAGACCAAATTTGCGAGCTTCCTCCGTCATGAATGGTGCCTCGGGGTGCTCCTGCTGGCTCACAGCTTGGTCATCTGAGTTGGGATTAGATTCATGCTTCATCCTCATGGCAAGATGGTGGACTCGTTGGAACTTTCGCACGAAGCGATGATTTGAGGCGACCGATAATTCGACGCATATCACACCATTTCTTTTGACTGGGTAAAGAAGTATCGCCCATATTGGGGCTTTCCTTGCCACGTTGAGACAGCAAGGATTATCTCGAATACATGCGAGCCAATTGATAACAATGATGTGGGACAATTGATCTTTGACAACATATTCAGTCAATTCCCGTAGTATACACGGGATCTCCCTGGGCGTTAAACTGCTGCAGAATGCTCATGCGATGGAGTGTCAAGGAGATCCAGCTGTGGCCTTTTGAACGGACGGAAAAGAATTAGCGTACTTCTCTGGAAAACATTAAATCACCACAGGCAAATCCAGCGTCTCCACTCTCTACGACTAGGGTCGGGAACTAGTCCATCTGTGAAATACCAGGATAAAAGCGTTGATCTGGTTGTTTCGATTTAGCCATCGCTTGTACTTAGCTGCTCCCAATGGTAGTCGATTTGTTGGACTCCATTAACCGCACGAGGAATCTGCTTGCTTCTCGGACCCTTTTTGTAGTGCATCGTGGGTGAAAAATAGCTCAGCTTTAAAACATCCGGTAGTCCCACCTGAAATAAATAGAGACCCCAGCACCCCATTTGCTTGGCAGGCTCAGAACTTTGTTGTAGTTTCTCGGTTCTTTGTACACGTGGCTCACCACCCTTCTCATCTGTCTCGTCTTAAAGACCACCGTCAACTTCCAGGCGTTCTGGTCATTGGCTCTATGTTTGCCCACTGATGTATCCAAATGCGGTACCTAAGCCGAGTCGTTTCATGGGAGAGCAGCTCCTGTGTATGGTAGAACACGGCTCTGATTTAAAGAATGAAACCGTCCGCATTAACTAGAGTATCTGTATCTAGAGGTCTGTTGATACCTGTTGACAGTACAATTACTAATACTTGGACCAGCGAGATCCAGCTAGCCAAAAGATGCTTCGAGCGGAATCACCATGTGTGCCAGACCACGATAGGGGCCATGATAGGGTTAGTATATGGGCGTATGTCTCTTTGTTTGGGCACATGTTAGTTTCATATGGCACGGAAGCATTACCATCGTCCGTCGGGAGCAGTGTTGACTCATGGCTACTTTGGCCAATAATCCGCATTTGGATTCTCGTTGGAGCACGCTTTTCGAGCCTCCATGTATTGTATCTTGTCAACCTTCGACACGCTGGTTGTGAAATTGTATAGGGATTACAGTTCAGCAAGAGGTCCTGGTGCAGCTGGACTGGAAAATGATACCCTGGCGTCAATTCCAGGTTCATCGGTAACTTCTCTTCACCTAGATTCTTAGCTAAGACCCAAGTAAAACCAACACAATCTCATGGATAATCGTAACACGCGCATAGATCGCGAAAGTTATCCTGACATCTTTTGATAGAACCCAATGGATCCACAGGGTTGCTTCGGAATGATCACAATCTGGAGCCGGCCAGAGCAGCAAATTGGCCCGGTGGCCGACCCAGATTCATGCTTTGTATGGATTTAGCACGCTGTCTGTATTGACTAGTACACTGGGGTTTGTGTTAGAACCATAAGCAGTGGTGATTTGATCGATATTGCCGCCCGTCTCCGGCACAGGGCCTCGTTGAGTCCCGGACTTTGTATGCCTGAAACAGGTAGCTTTGTGGGTGGCAATACTGTGTCACTCTTTGTGACTGTCTTCCATCATGGCAACAATTTTTGAAATAAATTTGAGGCAAAAAGCGCCCATAGTGGCACATGTTCCATATATGCAATGTGAATTCCTCGTTCCCCACCGAGTGTCTTCAATTTTGTACACTGGGCAACGGTTTCTGATCAAGATGACCACGATTCGATATTCTCCATATAGAAAAGACAACCTCTCGGCTATTAACAAGTCAGACAGCCCCCATAGAATACGGGAATAATCTCATCCACTTACCCTAATTGTCCTTCAGCTTGTTCGTCCCCACGCTCGGAGGACCCTTCGGGGGACTTTTCTTGTTTCGGATATCTCGCCCGAGTGCATTGGCAATTGACCATGGTAGTTGTATACCCGGTAAATCGATAGAAAAGAGTCGGTACAGTGGGGGAGGGGGGATCGATAAGTACATCACAGTTGATCAAAGCCAGTTAGGACATCGTTTGTCCCAGTTGAAACTGGTAAACCTAGACCATGCAAGTGGTCACCGTGTCCCTCTGCCTCTCAATCGTTTGTAACTCTCAACACTGCAGAGCCGCCGTACCGACCGCTCACATGTTTATCATTGATTTGCCTGCGTTGTCGACGTAATCTTTTAGCAAATGCATCATTTGTAGGCGAGCCTCGTCGATTCCTCACGACATATAGGATGTGTATGTGGTCGGTCTGTAGCTGTTGCTCTTGCTTTTAAGGATTGTAGGTAACTCTTCAGGCCATACAAACGCATCGAACGACTGCGTCATAGTCCTCATGAAGAAGCCAATCGCATTGGAAATGCCAGAGCTTTTTAGATTTGGAGCTTGAGGTAGGTGGTAGAAATCCGGATTGAATGGAAAGGTTGTCAGACGTTCATTTTGACGTCTGTCCGACGGACGTTTGCAAAAAAAAAATACCACTACTGCTCTGCTCCTGTGGCTTGCAGTGTTTGCATTCGGGATACAGCTATATGGCAATAGATGCAAATCCAGCATCTCAGGGTTCTGAGTAATTGTGCAACTGGTTCATAATGATCGCACAATGGCGATACAGATCTATGACTGCCTTCGATCAACCTGGCATAGTCGTCGTGAGTCTGGGCGGCTTATGACTAATGCGGCTTAGTTGTATAAAAATCGTAGACCCCTTCCTCTTGACGATAAGTAGCTCGACAATTGTCTCAATGAAAAGGACTGAGTCGTGTGTTGCCTTATGAATTTTCAATCCACCATTTTGCATCACTTTCTTAACGAGGCGGTGACTCACCAACACCAGTTTCAATGAGCAACGTGAACCGGGCACGAAGTCAGCCCCATATGGGGTGAGCAGCGCAGTGTCAGCCGTATGAATGTGTTGATGAAACTGCAAATAGGATGTAGTAGCCCCCATTAATTGCCCAGACCGGTTATTCATGGCCTTCGCCAGGAGTGCATTTTTTGCCCTCCTGACAGGGCGCCCAATTCTCAATATGACGGCACGGACGATAATATGGACCCTAGGGTTTTGTATGTGTGTGGGTCTTCATCTGAGGATGCAATACTCAGCAATGCTGCCCAGTGTGTGATGACCGAGACGAACAACACTGCTGGCAACATGGACAAGGTGATTGTTACTGACATGAAGTGGACCGTTATCAAGCCTGATGAGGTCCTGTGGGGATTGCTTCGTATATCGAGCTGTAGCTATAAGTTTGAGCTATAGCTTTGGGCTTATAGCCGTGAGTTCAGCATCCCAAAGCTCAGCAAAGATTCACGAAGAGAAGATTGTAAAATCTCTTCTTGGTATCTGAATGGGGCTATCTCAGGATGCTTAGCGTAGCCTCATTGGCCACTTGTAAACGATCCATGACCATTTCAATTAAGATGACGTCCAGTGGCTCGAACATCAATTCAAGATTGTCGAGATTGGGAAGCCACATAAACACCCATATACTCAGCTGTGACCAAGCCGCCCTAACAGAAATAACATATTGCTACTAGGAGGCGCAAGCTGTCATATCTCGGTGACGAGATGTCTGACTTTCTGGCCGCATCGGGAGTGCTGTGCAGCTTGCCACTTGGTAGCACCGAGCCTGGTTAAATTCTCTGCGATCTCGCTCAACAACAGACAGTGGCTTCATACAAGTCAAGTCTGAGTATGTTGTCATCCGGACCAAAAGAGCACTTGCAGTCCAGTCTGCCTCTAGAGTTCCTGAACTACTACTTTGCATCATTCTGTATTCAGGCAGTGACTCAGTTGGGCCAGTTTCGATGACCAGTGTAGGCCATCCGTTGTATTCTCGAGTCAGGTCGGGCTAGAAGTGCTGCCTCGCCTGTGGCTACATGTCCATGGAGCTGTAAAAGGGGGTTGAGGTCACCTGTCCCCACGGATAGCTTGAAGATCACCATAAAGCGAATTGTCCCTTCCGAGGATTGTCAGTGTTTTCTCTGCTGGATAGATGGTAGAAATTCTAACCGGACGGCAATTCCACCCATGTCTCCCAGTCCAGAAGTTTATTCAACACATGCCTCCCGAAACCGAATGGAGTGTTTTCATTTTTCTCTGCCTTTGTAGATTGTAGAAATTGGTGAAGGATTCAAACACCTTTGAATAATTCGTTGGAGGTCCCGCTATGTGTTGATTCGAATTTTGAATGCAGCTTGCTTAATGGTCGCAGATTAAGCGTCTCAAGACTCTGTAAAAGTGCGAGACTGGTTGAGGATGGAAGATTGAGGGAGAGGCCACTGAAATTTGACAAGAGGGAATTTTGGTTTGTATGTATTACATGCACTTGTAAATGCTCAGCTATGATACTACGGTAAATTCGACCTCGATCATCAGCAAAATCGTGTATCGACCCTAGACTCGGTGGAACTAAAGATTCTTCGCGCAGCCCATCAAAACCACTTCACTCAGAACGATATCCGTCTCATTCTTGACGGGAAGCCGACGCATAACTTCTTCAAACGGAAGGACCAAAGGCGCGTCGACGGCACTATACGGAGTAATGTGCAACTCCTGACCCAAATACGCTATCCGACCCTCACCAACATCCGATACCATAACCGTAGTAGAACCCTCACAGGGCAGAATCTGCCACTTCTCAACCCGAATCATCCTCCTCTCCTTCTCCACAACCAAAAGCAATACAACCCGAGTATCACTCCGGATATCATGAAACCACCACTTCGCATCCTCCCTCAACCGATCCACAGATCCACAAACACCCGTCTCAATAACAAGTGTAGGCCAGCTATCCAACCAATCACTCCCCGGAGAAACCGGCTTCACACCCGGCCAGAAACACTGATCAGGCTGCTTTGCCTTGGTAACATCTGCATCCGGACAGAAAATCGTCGTCGACATGCCCCATTGGTACTCTGAGCGAGGTACGCCCGTTGTCCGAATAAAATGACCGATTTCCTCCCGGAAGTTGTCGGTGCTGCAGCCGTGGATGGGTGAAGGGATTACTTTGATCAGGTCCATGTTTCCTTCGAGGGTGAGTCTGAATGGGATGTCTCCCAGGGCTTGACTGTCGTCGAGGAGGATCGCTGATGCATGGGGTGGGAGGCAGAGGATGACGAGGTATTGGCTGGCGTTTTCATTTTGTTCTTCGAGGTTGTGGAGGGTGTGTTGTGCTGCTGCTTGGAGGTTTCTGAAGTTGGTGAAGATTTGGCAGAGGGTGTTGCGGGGGAGACCTGCTAGAAGGTCGCCGTTCTTATGCATTTTACGAGTCTCTTAGACCTTCTCTACTACGTTCAATGTCGGATTCATGGTGAAAAAGTGCTCAACTTGTCATAAGTCAATCATCTATGCATTGCTCCGTCCCGATAAGATTATCTCGATCAAAACCATCTTATCGATAAACCCACATCAGAATCCTCTCCTCGCAAGTTCGCAACCCGTCGACAGAAATTGTCCGGGTGGATTAGCAACAGCCAGTCCCTAATAGGTCCATACCTTTTCTGCATTAAGCTGGGCTGAACATAAACTTCCCGAGGCCGACTGGCCGAATCCCGCAAGTGGAGGGCTCTAGTGGCTGAAATTTCTCTCGTCTCTCGAATAGTGGCGCCCGAAAATAAGAAGATACTAGACCTGTCTCCGAGTACACGTGGACGTCGTGATTTCAATATAATCGCAATAATAATCCAGAATACGCTCTGTATGGACGCGTACATGCACTCCACCAGCCAGCTGGCCTGCACCTGCAGCACAATGCAGTGCATCCTCCTGACACAATGGGGGAAGGATTTCCCCCACGTTGGGTGGAAGACCCTGTCGGCGGCGAATTAGAATGTTGGCAGGGCCCGGGGATGCATTGCCATACAGCCTGCTGTACAATCATATCTGTATATGCACATGCACTGCACTCTGTTAAAAGTGAAGCTACCATATCCCCGTACCTTCTCGTATAATAGTCGATCATATTGCCAGGTGCCTTGGTTGCGCCGCGTCTAGCGCGAGGTGGGATACAAAGAAACATCGACATCGGACTCCGACAAACGTATATTTCTTCTTCGGCGGGTGTAGCGGTTTTGCGAAAAGCCTTCAGCACCTCCACACAATCTAGATTCCGGACACGGGCCGTAGAGAAAACATACTCGCAGTTAAACTCCGTCCCAAAGGAAGGGATTAACGCCGACCCCGATCGATGGCGAATGATGTGTGATGCAATGGTCAGCTATATTGCTTTCACCTACAACTGTGCATCCCTCATAGGACGGGGTCAGAAACAAGGCCGTCCATCCTGTGTCGGGACATGTTACCAAGCGCGAGCACCGATGTGCCTTTTTGGTAACTTTAGGAAATCGACATTGCACTGCACGCGCCGATCGAGAGATCAAGTGAGTTTAGCTCGGGCTACAGGTAGTGGCTGGCTGCATGTCTGCTAAGCTGTGGATCGACCATCAAACCGGAGTCTGTTTTGGGGCGTGTGGGTCGACGCCTAGAAAGTGTATTCTGAAAGCCGAGCAAAAAGGAATGGAGCTCAGATTGGATATAAAAAGGCTCGACGGCCTGGCCTGGTCCATAGCAGGATACAATTTTACAACCACCACAGCACAAAATGACCATCTTAACGACTATACACTCTCTTTTATCGCTATTGCAATCGATTCTGCTTCGCTCAGATGGCGGCGGCGGCAGCATGTCTAAGCACAGCCAAGCTCTCTTCGAAACTACCAAGCGGCTTCTCGCTGAAGTCATAAATGAAGGACTGGTAGATGCTACTGTCGGGGGATCGAAAACGGACCAATGTTTGTACTTGAACAGCCGTCTTCACGCGGCTGGAGAAAATGTTCACAAATGGGTGAAAGTCGGTCTTCAGCCGGGTACGGTTCTAGAGACCAGAGATGGAAAGGTTGCGTGTGTTGTGCGGCCGAATAGCTTGCAACCGCCTGTTGTGATTGGTAACGGCGATGGAGAAGAGGAAGAATTGGATCCGGGCGCGTTATTCGGATTTTTGAGCCCGTGGTTAGTTGAAGATGCGGACGAGGAAATCTTGAATGAGATCGCGCTCGAATTAGGCAATTCAGCGCGGAATCAGGGTAAGCCTCACCCCATATACACAAACGACCTATACTAACAAAAACAGAAACATGGCTCGACATCGGTGCAGCCCAAAAAATCCTATCTCTAGACGACCCCTCCCCCGACTGGGAAAGAGCCCTGATATACGGCCACCCAAGCCACCCCTACCACCGTCTCTGCTACGCCCAACCGCCTCTCAACCAAATCCAACCCTCCGACATCCCCGAAATGCTAACCCCAACTCTCGCCTTCCTCTCCGTCCCGCGGACAGATCTCCGCGTAACAGGCGCTTTCGAAGAAATCATTCAGCCCCTGCTAAACAAACTGGAAGTCCCAAGCACAACGCCCGACAGAGTCGTCGTCCCCTGTCTCTCGAGGCAACTTCCCTCCGTGAACCAGCGTTTCCCGAACGCCGTCGTCTTAAAGACAGTGGACAACATCGCAGACGCCCAAGCCTCAATGCGAACACTAACTCTCCGCCCAGAATGCGACTTCGGGTACCACCTGAAACTCTCCCTAGCATGCCAAATCACATCTGCCCTGCGCACAATAACCCCCTGGACAACATGCGGCGGACCAGTTCAAACAGTCCTGCTTGAGAAGTTCCTCCCAAGCGATCTCTGGGTCTTCCGCGAAGTCGCGGCCGTCTCAGGCGGACAGGATAACTTCGCAGACGCAAAACATCTCTCTTGCATCCTGCGCGATGATCTCGAAGCCCGCGCAGATGCCAACAACGAGCGTCTCGTCATCGCAGCAGCACTAGCCCAACAGCCATACAACGACACCCGCAGCTACGCAGAGATCCTGTACAACCTGCGCACAACCACCGACAAACAATCCTGGCTACGCACATACGTAACCCGACTTTTCTCACTGGTCCTTCCGCCCCTAGCACGCTACGGAATCGGCCTCGAAGCGCACGGGCAGAACCTCGTTGCCCGCATTTGCCGGAAAACAGGAGAAGTGAAGGGTTTCGCGGTTCGTGATTTCGGCGGTGTCCGGATGCACGTTCCCACATTGAAGAAATTCGGCGTGAACTTTGACGGTCTGCCTCCAGGGGGCGCAACGCTGACGGAGGATTTGCATAATGTATGGAGTAAGGTGCATCATGCGCTTGTGCAGAATCATGTGGGGTTGACTGTTAGTGCGTTGGGGTTGGAGAAGGATGGGGGGTGGGGGATTGTGAGGGAGGTGCTTGGGGGTGTTTTGGAGGGAGAAAAGGAGGGCATGGGGAGGGAGGTGGGAGAGTATTTTATGCAGGATACGATGCCGTTTAAGTGCTTTTTGAGGATGAGGATGGAGGGGAAGTATCGTGATGTGAGTGTCCCCTTTTCAATTCTTAAAATCAGGGTTATGCTAACAGGTGCAGTATGTCGAGAGAGAAGTCCCGAACGTCCTTCTTATGGACTCGCCAAGATGGGAAGAAGTGCTGCGGACTTATCAACCAACCTTGCATTATACATAGCTTAGTGATTGCATTTATTCCATAGTTATCTCGCCAATTTGTAAACATACAGGATTATCAGAATACCATAGCGTTCATGAATCAGCATGCTTCGTCGGCCCCGGGATAAAATCCCATCCCCAATATTTCACCCCATCATCCTGAGGGTTCCTGATATCGCGACATGTCGGGTTTTCCCAGTCTTCTAGAATGCCCATCGGCCAAATAGGTATCATGCAGACTTCGTTGTCCCCACAGCCACGGCACTCTTTCCAGGTTGTCCAGGCGAGGTAGTCAACCAGATCCTGAATTTTGGTCACGGCTGTGTCGTAGTCGGGTTCGTCGAATGCCTCAAGTAGCGTGAAGCAGACACTGTCAGCAATGGAACGCACGGCACGAGCTGCGACGCTTTGGGTCGGGGCGTTAAAGGGAATGAACTGGGTTGCGCAACGCTCCGCCTCGGCCGTGATGTTGCGACCACCAAAGTCGAAGAATGGATCAGCCACCTTTTTGAGGTCGTCGTGCAATTGCTTCGTGTTCGCCGTAATGCTGGGAGAAACCAGACTCTTCAATGTATGAGCATATTTCTCAACCACCATGTCCGTAACAGATTGCCAATCAAACGAGGGCTCATCGGTATCATGGCCCATAATCAACGCCTTAAGATCCTGCCGGATAGGTTCTAATTGCGAGGTATCGAGATGGCTCAAACGAGGCCGCAACTCCTTGCTCTCACCACCGAAGATATCCAACTCATAAGTGAAAGCAGTAACAAAATGATTGTAGTTAACCCTCACCCGATTCCCCCCAATACCATGATACCGTGCCGTAATGGCCTTCATCCACGGCCCAGAATCAGGGATGATATCATGCATTGTCTTGTTGTGGTCCTTACCCGGTCGTGGCAGATGACGGGGAATGCCTCCCTTATTCGCCTGGATTTCGACTTCACGCAGCAGGTGTAAATCGCGCTCGAATTCGCAGAGGATGATCTCAAACCCAGCTTCCATGCGAATCACGCCGTCCAATCGATCATCCCATACTTCATGGGACAAACGGCAGAATTCCTTCGCACGCGCAAACTCATTCATAATTCTATCATCGTGTACTGAATCATTCACCAGAATCCGGTTCTGCGAGTCGAGGGTTCCGTTACTCGTCTTTCCAGCGGACATGCCATCGATATACAGCAATCGTAGATCCCTGACAGGTACGTAGGTCTGCAGCCAGCCAGATTTTTTCGGCTCCTCATCCTCCGGCGGCTCGAGCGACAATGGCTTCTGCCCTCCAGGACCTCTAGGACCACCATGGCCAGGTGGCGGTCCTTTATGTGGACCCCGCCCAGGAACACCAGGCTGCGAACCCATCGGCGGCATCCGAGCAAACAGCATCGCATGCTCCGGCTCAAATGCCAACCACTCCGTCCCAATCACATGGTCAGGACTCATACCGCCGTGATACAACTGCGTTCCAGTCGGGACGGAGGCTAGAAAGAAGGACATGCCATTGTGGTACAGCGACGAGCCCCATTGGCGCATGGACGAGTGGATGGCGTTGAAGATGTGGTTTGCATTCTGGATTGATTCTTCGTGGGCGATTGTCGATGTTGAGAGGCTAGCCAGCAGGACTAGAGAGAGGAATTGAGGCCGCATCGTCGATTCGTGAAGCCGGTGCTGTAAAAAAAGTAAAAATTCTGGTGAAACGGGGGATATATACACATACCTTCGCACAGAATCAGGTGACGCGTCATCACTGCCAGTAGTAGCCGCAACAGAAAACAATCCCGGTCAGTTTTCTGCATAGCGCCTTCTTGTTTGGTCAGTTAGTGGTCGTTGTTTTGGCTATTATGCCCGATCCCGACCTTGACCCCGACCCCGACCTCGACCGCCGATATCGCCGATCCTACATGACATGACATGACAGCCACTTCAACAACACATAAAACATGCCACCGCGCTCCCTCCTCCTCACAATCGACGCCTTCGGTACCATTTTCCACCCTCGTCTCCCAGTCCCAGAGCAATACGCCTCGACCGCGCACGCTTTCGGGTTATCCCCGTCGCTGGTTACCTCCGAGTCGCTGCAGCCCGCCTTCAAAGAGGTCTTCAAGGCGCATGCTAAACAGTATCCGAATTACGGGAGGGAATTGGCGTTGCGGGGGCAATATGGAGGGCCGAGACAGTGGTGGGAGGAGGTTATACGGGGGAGTTTTGGGAAGGTGTTGAATGGTGATAATGGTGGTGATTTGCCGGAAGGGTTGGTGCAGAGGTTACTCGATCGGTTTGCTAGTAAAGAGGGGTATGTTTTATATGAGGATGCGGGGGAGTTTATGGCGAGGATGAGAGAGGTCAAGAGAGGTCTTACGCAGAAGCAGAGATTCGGGCCGTTTGAGAAGGTGCTTGTCGGGGTGATTTCGAACTCGGATGACCGCGTGCCGGGCGTTTTGAAGTCTCTGGAGTTGGCTGTGGGCGATACTCGTGCAGACCAGGGCGTGTCGAGTATGCGACTGGCGGGATTCGAAGAAAGAAGTTCTTCCTCAAAGGAAGGGGATAATGCGATCAACGACCTTGACCTTGTCATCACGAGCTACGAAGCCGGAGAAGAGAAACCTAGTCCGGCTATCTTTGATGTGGCAAGACAACAGGCCATGAGGCATGTTGGTGCTAGTTCTGAGAATGCTTCTCAATGGACTTGTGTTCATGTTGGGGATGATTATTCCAAGGATTACCAGGCTGCCGTTAATGCTGGCTGGGATGGGTATTATCTTCCACGGGAGGGTAAGGGACAGGATCAGCAAGATACGAAGAGGATCCGTTCCTTGACTGAGTTGTTCGACCTGCTGGAGAGGTCCGAATGAAGGCATCATGGAGGGGCGGCAGTATGCATATATAAACCCCTACTATACACATACAGGACAGCATTGAGTGGCCCAGTGGACAGAATAGTCTATATGCCACTATAAGTGATTTACACCAGAAGCAAGACCTAAGACAACGTCTCAGGGCTACGAGCAGTCATAGTAGAACACACATTGCGAGGAAATAGAAGCTTCGCATAGACATTCCACAGATTATCCTAACCAACCAATCCAATTACAAATCAACGCCCGCTAACTAACTAATCCCGTAAATATCAAACAAATACAATCACTCCCACTGCCCCTTCCCCAAAGCCCCCAAACCACGCTGATTCGAAGCATGTTTATTGAGCAACGCCGCAACATTTGACCCACTAGACCGTTCCTTAGCCCGAATCGCCCGCTCACGCTCCTTCTCCCTAGCAGCCGTATAATAATTAACAGCGCCCTTCTTCGCCGTCGACACTCCAGCAGGCGCCTTCATGGTCTTCCGCGAGTCAGAAGATCCAGAAGACACGCTGCCCGATGACGAAGAGTTTGCTGAGTTCTTGCGAAGCGGAGGTCTGAAGCCGATGTTCGCAGCTGTGTCGTTGCCGGCGCCTGCGTGGAAGGCGAAGCGGGTGTTTGCGGAGGAGGATTGGGCGGAGTTGGAGGAGGCTTGTCGGAGGAGGGCGAGGCGGTCGACGACGGGGCCTCGTGTGCGGCGGGGGTGGTTGTGGTTGTGGTTGCGAGGGACTAAGTCTTCTTTGGGTTCTTCTGCTGCTGGTGTCTCGGCTTCTGCCATTTGTTCGTCGTGGTCGCCCTCCTCGTCGATGGCAGCGTCTTCGTGGAAGGAATCGTATTCGTGGGTTTCTGTGAGGAAGGAGACCGTTTCGCGGATCTCTGCGAGGGTGGCGGGTTTCTTGGACATATGGCTGGCGGGCTTGCGACGGAGATGAGGTGGGGGACGGTTGGCGATGTCTTCTGCGGAGGGCTCAAGGGGTCGCTTTCTCTTGTTGTCGTTGTTTTCGGTTTCCGGTGCTGCAGGGTCTTTCTGCGCTTCTGGTGCCACGTCCTGCGAAGACTGTTCCTGAGAACCACCCGCGTTCTCGTATTCCAGGAACTCCAGATCGACATCCTCTTCCTCGTCGCGGTCCTCAATGGCTTTGAAGAAGGCTGCCTTCTTGGGGTTCTCGGCGATTTCATTCACCTTCTCGTCGGCAAGAAGGGCTCTTCGCATCCGGGCGAATTCTCGTTGTTTCTCACGACGACGGGCGAGGAGCTCGTCTTCGGGGTCATCGAGATCAAGATCATCATCGGCTCCTCTGCGCCGTCGAAGAGCACCAGTGGTAATATCCCTCATGAGCTTTTCCACTTGCTTTGCGTCGTCGTCCCTGTGACGAGCACTGCAGAGAGCATTAGCATTGGCATCTTTTCATCCCAAGTTCGAGGAATACTTACGCATTGAGCCTAGCCAACAGCTTCTCATCCACAACCTCCCCGCTGTTATCGTTGATCATTGATTGATCATACGCGTCTTGTTCACCGTCGCTGTCATCACTACCACCACCGAGACCGGCATATTCATCCTCGGATTCCTCGGCTGCGTCCTCGACAACATCCTTGGCTTTGCTCTTTTGCTTGTTGAATGGGATGATGTTCTTCTTCTTAGTCGCCTTCCTCATAACGTCAAATGCATTGGAGTCGATTTCGAAGTCGCCTTTACTTTGCTTTTCCGTTCCTTGGTTATCATCAGCTCGGCCGCGACGCAGGTGCTTGTTCTTCCTGCTAGCAACAGGAGAATCTGGTGTTTCGTTTCGATCGATGATTACCGTTTCGATCGTTGACGGGGGAGGCCGGAACCGTTTCGAAGGGTCATAAGGCGAATACACGAAGCCGGCATCTTGCGTTGGTTCAGGCACCGAGAATTCGGACATTGCTCTGGGGGCTGGCGATTCAGATACACCACCCTCAGACGGAGCATATCCGGCGAAGATGTCGCCGGTCTCTTCTCGTTGTCCCTGGCTGTCTTTCACGAGGATCTGAGAATCGGACGGTTCGGCACCGGCGACAGGGTCTGGGAGTGATGGAATGACACTGGGGGTGTTCGGCTGAGTGTCTTGTCCACTTCCAGCCAATGTGCCCGCAAAAGCCTGGGTCAGACCCATGGTTAAGCCAGCAGAGTCCTCCAAGCCAGGGAATTTGGGCCGCGCTACAGAGCCCTTGTTCGGGGTGATTGGGTTGACCGGGGTTGCTGGTGCTTGAGGTTCAGGCTGCTGTTCGTCTTCATCATCCTCATCTTCGATCACTCGAGTAGGCCGCTTTCTTCGCGTAGCCGGTACATCAGCTTCGTCGGCAGACATGGCTTCGCTTTGCTCGTCTGCCGATTCATCATCCTCCCCGGCTTCAGCATCAATCATGTTCTCGTCATTCTGGGCTTCTGTTTCTTCTTCGTCCTCTTCCTCTTCCTCATCACCATTACCTTCGCCTTCCTCATCCTCAGAACCAGAAGGTTCATAATCTGCCTCATCACTCTCATCGTCATCGTTGCCCTGGCCTTGCTTCTTTTCCTTGCGCTCTTGCTTCTTGATGTCATCAGCTTCTTGCCGGGCCTTCTCCACGAGGTTCTCAACTTCATCCTCCATCGCTTGTCGTTCCTCGGCGGTCTCAATAAAAACACCCTTAGCCCGAAGCTCGTCAATTCTCTGCTTTCTTTCGTCGGCAGTCTGTCTTCTAGCCTGAGCTAGCAAATCAGCCGACAACTGCGCGAAATTCGTTGATGTCGCTTGACGGTCAGGACAAGTGAGATGAGCCAAAGCCTTCAATTTCAACATGGAAGCGGATTCCTCTGATCTCTTGGTCTTGATGTTTTCAAAGGCTGCAATTCGGCGGCATTTAGCGGGAGACGTGACAACCTCAAGGTCGTCGTCGGAGTCCTCCTGCTGGTGTTCGGCTACCGATTGTCGAGAGAGCTGGACTCGAACAGGTGGTTTCTTGAGTGTTTTGTGCTCATGTTTTGGTCCTGATGTCTTTTGGCGTGGCTCTTCCGTCTGGACTTCAGCTCGTGCAACGGTTGGTTCTTCGTGCTGTAGATGCGTTCCGGCAAGGACTTCCTCGAGAGGAGGCATGGTGAACTCCATATCCTCAGTCTCCGCTTCTTTTCCCTTGTCACCTGCAGTCTGAGGACCGACTGGCTTATCAGCAGGGCCCATAACAGGCGAGGTACGCGGTGTCTCCCGCTCCTTTTGTACTTCCCCATCCGACGAGTTTTGCGAAGCTGTCGTCGACGAATTTCCCGCCGATGGTCCTGCATTGTCTGTCTTAGGCTGTCCAAAGTTAAACCTAGCAAAGAAACTCTCCTTTGTAATCTTCTTCTTCGTCTGCGCCTGATGCGCCAATTGCATATTCCTGCTCATCCGCTGGGTCTCGCGATTCATCTCTTCGAGAGCCTTCTTGCTGGCTTTGCGTGACGGACGAGCCTGCTGCGACAATTTCTTCGCGGAATGACGCTCGTTATCGTCGCCACTGTCTTCTCCGGAAAGGACATCGGAGCTAAATTGTTCGTTTTGTTTTGCGCGGGCGGCTTTCTTCTCGGCTTCGACTCGTTCACGGTCCTCTCGTTCCTTGCGTTTTTGGGCGATGAGTGCCTGCAGTCGGCCGTTGTTCTTCGGTTGTGGTTCCTCGTCTAATCCGTCTGATCCATTTTCTTCGCGCGGTGCATGTCGTTGCGTTTCAGGGGAGGACATGAATAACGGAGAAAACGAGCGTGCGGGAGATGGCGATCGATCCGATTCCTCATCGTCAAAGTTGTTCTGTTTATTCGCTTGTCGCCTCCTTGGCCCAGTCATAGGAAGGTCATCCTCGTCATCATCATCTTGAGTCCCCTTTTTTTGTTCCCCTAGAGTCCTCTTTACCCGATCGTAAGCCGTCTCCGACTCATTGTTGTCCCCATCTTCTCCCTGGGCCTGTAATCTCGCAGCCATTCGCCCCCTAGGCATGACAATATCATCATCTCCCTCGTCCTCGTCCGAATCCGCGTTCTCTGCCTCTTGTGGTTGAGTCGGTTCGCTACTCGATGTGTTATCCGTAAAGTTCGGTCTCGCGATCGGCCGTTGTGTTTTCGACTTATTCTCATTCTCTGATTCCGAATCACTATCGAATTGAGCCATCATGGCCTTGATCTTTTGTCCTGGTGTAAGCACCGCCGGCGAGTCGCCTGGCGGTGACGCGGTGCGCGTCGAGCGGGGTGTAGATGGTGCAGACATGGTGGATTATATGATAATTCAAAAGGAACATAAATTCATATAGGTTTTAGCAAAAGAATACCCTTTAGAAGGTGTCTTCAATTGCCTGCTGTGAACAGGTTGGAAAGGCATGGTTGCTAGTGCAGGGCGGAGATTCCAACTACGACGCGCCGCGTCCAGCGCGTCACCGCGGAGCCTAGCGTATTACCCATTTGGCCAGGGATACACGTGACTTTGAGCGAAAATGTAGTTACATTGAGCCCTACGAGTGGATTGAAGGTTCTCGTTCATTATGCGATTCATTTTCTATGCAAAAAATGGACTATCCTTGACGTAGTGCTCCGTATACAAAATTACCATGCAAAAAAAAAAAAAAGTGTCATTTACACCCGTGAAACTCCATCAGGATTATACAAATCGAGTAATTCGCTGCCATTTCGACCGGCGTATAGAGAAGAACCCTATGGGTATCAAATGTCATACCAACACTCGGGTGGCGATGGTTCATAGCAGGTTTCCCGCGTTGGTTGGTGAAGATTTCGACACCGTGTTTTCCTCATCTCGTGAAGAAAACTATATTTCGATGTCCAGATCGAGATCCAAAGCAGCAATGTTCTCGTCATCCATGTTACGGTGACGAATACCTGCAATGCCACCCTTGACGGACTTCTTCTGGGTAGGTGTTTCGCTCCGCTTCGGTGTAGCTTTGCCAGGAGTGTCCGGCCCGGTTGTTGGTGTAGCATCGCGGCTGTCAACGGGTACCTCTGGCTTGGGCGGCGGTGCACTGCTAGTACCATTGGAATCGTGATGCGTCTTGGCCAATGTTCTCACACGCATGAACGGATCCTGCGCAGCCTCTCCACGGGCAATGGCAGCAGCAGCCTTCTTCGTTGCTTTCCTCTCATCCAACTGAGCGCGCCTAACGTTCTGGTAATTAAGCCGTTGGTTCCGTAGGTTGAGCTCGGCAAGACGCTCATGCTCAGACTGTTTCTTGGGTTGCGGTTTGTTGAGCGACGAGCCGATTGCCAATTTCGGTCCTGATAATTCGGACAATTGGGCTTGCAGCTTGTCGACTTCAGCATCGTCACCAGAAGCCCTAGCAAGGGCGAGTTGCTTTTCAGTCTCTATGCGCTTGAAGACAGATGTCTTCGAGTCCAACGATCCTTGTTTCCGGAGTTTCTCGTTCAACTCTTCGTTTGTAAATTTGTGGTTTAGCAACCGGTTAATGTCTCCCACTTTATCTGCTAGCATAGACTTTGTGGCCATTTTGCAGTCTTCGACTGCCATCGTTTGGCGGTAACGGTTGAATTCATGATCGGTAATAGGAGAGTCGGAACAGGCAACAAATGGGAACTCGCGTTCTGACGTTCCATGAACGAGAATTGCATATTGGTTTGTGATAAAAGGCCGCCCATTAGAACCTTCCATAGCATAGGGCTTTCCTTCGGAAAATCCTAACTCAAAATTAGTATATCTATGTGCTAAATCGTCTTGATTTCACTCACTCTTTATCAAGCTGAGACGATACTCATTGATGCCAGTATCCCTGTTGGGCCCAACATTGACTCGAACGTAGCAACCAGAAATGGCATCATCGAATCCAGGGTAGAAGCAGACTTGCGCAAAGTTGCTTCGTCCTACACGAGCACGTTGGATATCGCGTAACTCGGCAGGAGGATCATCTTTGGGTAGTGAAGGCGAACGATCCCGGTCGTCCCACTCGGCTTCGCTCTCTCCCCCAGCATCGTCTTCACTAGAACTCTCATCCTTGGCCCGACCGACTTCTTTACTAGGGTCACGGCGCCGCAGTTCGTCTCGCTTGCCCTTTTGCTCTCGCTGTCGCTTGTAGGCCTCAATAGCACCAGAAGCTTCTCCAACCTTTCGACCACCGAGTGTAGTCTTTTGCCTAGAGCTCTTGCGTTGGACATCATCTATTCCCGCCGAGCTAGCCTTCCGCTTGTTCTTCTTCGCCTGTCGAGCCTCTTCACGCTCCCGGGATGCTAAAAGACGACGCAGCGCGATATCCTGGTTGTGACGATCGACCTGCTGGGCACGTTCGGAAAGGATCTCTTCTCGCTGAATTTCCGGCATGGCCATAATCTCCTGCTTATCCTTCGCAGAATAGTATAACTTGTCGTACGGGAATATCGGACCCTCACCATCGACATCCGGCGACGACTCAGCTTCAGAATCTGATTCTGACATGCTGGCGGATTCTGCATCAGACCTGCGAAACGCAACTCATCAGTTCTCTGTCTCTAAAATGCAAAAATGGCGATGCTAGCAGCAACGACACATCGAAGAGTCCAGGAGTAAAAACATACACCTCTCCATCCTCCTCATCCCTCCGTGACTTTCTACCTTTTCGCGAGGATTTAGCGGTCCCTTTGCGACTCGCTGGTTCCGGAGAGCGAGATTGTGATGGTGCAGGCGACGCCGCGCTCTGCTTCGCTTGGGGCGAAGTCTCCTCGTCCGAGTCGTCACCCGCCAACGCGAGCAACTCGGCATCAAAATCATCGGCCATGGTGGATAATTCAAATCGAAGTCGTCTGTAATCTCAACAGGACTGTTGTATGCGTTGCAGGGAGCACCAGGTTCGAGCAAGTAACCGCAAGATGCTCAGTAAAGAGATCTCCCGGTTTCAAGGAATTGTCGAACCCCTGAACAGCTGACCAGCCAGGGCAAAGAAAAGGAGAATCTGTCCTCCTCAGTCGGAACTCGGACAAAAAGACACTAGACGGCGCGTATACTCGAATCAAAGCGCGTCGACAAGATTTCCGGATAAAATAGGGCGCGAAACCCAGCTTTTGCGATGAGAATAGTCGTGATAGAGAGAGAGGCTGGGTGGCGGGCGAGGGAGTTGGAAGTTGGAAGTGAGTGAATTCGACGCTGATTCGGCGTACCATGACCTTCCAGCCGAGTTAGGCGCCGAGTCCAGTTGCCGCGCGTTTGTGGCGGGGCCGGCATCGGCGGGCTCCGAGGATGCTCCGAAATCAGTCGATTCTTGGACTTGTTTTTGGACATTCTTGGACATTTAAAACTTCACGGATCACAATGTATACAAATCGAGCACTTCGGAGTTGTGCGCTGGCTCGCACCGCATCGCCATTATGTCTGGACTTTCTAGCTCCCTCGACATTGCGCCTCAACCATGCGCGATGCAATTCAACCACGACCAGCAGTTCACAAAAGAAACCAATTTATCAATTAAGCCAACGACAGCGCGAATTTCTCGATAGCGCCCTTCGTGTCAACCAAGCGGGCGAGCTGGCCGCGACCCTAATTTACGATGCACAAAAACCACCCATCGTGCGCTCACATCCTCACCTCCGGCCGTTAATGAAGCACATGTACGACCAAGAAGCCGGGCATTTCTCGACATTCAATAAATACAATGCGAAACACCGAGTTCGTCCGACGGCTATGTATCCGGTTTGGGAGGTGGCTGCGACGATGTTGGGTTGGTCAACCGCGGTTATGGGTCGTGAAGCTGCTATGGCATGCACGGAGGCTGTGGAGACGGAGATTGGGTCACATTACAATGAGCAAGTGCGGGAGATCTTGTCATGGGCGGCTGAAGCTGAGCGACGAGGGGAGGAACTTGATGATGAGCTGAAGGAGATGGTGGCTACATTCCGGAGGATCCGTGACGAAGAGCTGGAGCACTTGGACCATGCAGTCGAGAACGACTCGAAGGAGGCGAAGCCCTACGATCCTTTGGTTAACGTGATTCGCGCGGGATGTCGGGCTGCAATCAATGTCAGTGAGAGGGTATGATTCGGGATCATCAACTCGGCCGTCAATTGACTGATAAAATCTGGATATGTTATTGAGCGGTGCGTGTACAACTATTTTCTTCTTCTATTGTAAAATATGAATGCATATATTATAATGGACACGTAGCATTATGTGATGGCTGATACTAAGCAACCCCAATCCGCGTCATCCATCCAGAACTAGGAATGTCAGTTATGTGACCTATATGACAGAAGGGAATAATGTAACTCACCTGGTTAGGGGTCAGAAAAGCATAAATCGTCACGACCATTCGAATATGAGCCCAGCATGCCAAAACTGGAAGCTGCCACAAAGACTGTGGACACCGAGAAAAGTGTCAAAAGGTTACCGGTAAGTTCCAACAAGGCATTAAACCCCAAATACTGCAACAAAACTATCCAAGTACTGAGTATAACGGCTGTCGGTGATACGAAACCAGCTCCCCGAGCCACGAGAACGAGCAGGACAGTCAAGAAATCTGGAATGAGAAGATAGTCCTCCGTCATGACTGGAAAAACAATCGATCTGAGGCTGAGAAGACGATACCTCGATGGACTACTACCAGAGACAATAGTTCCTATATCACGAAGGATCAGTCGAATGCGGCCTCTCGCCCACAGCAGAACCAGCCCTAGGTGAATCCTGAAAGTTCCCAGTACCTGCTGGGCAATAACAACATATTCATCTTGGCATACAAAACCCATCCTCCATCCATTCTGGTACAACTAGTAAGTGATGGCCACATCATCTCCCGAAACAAGTGGGTATTTGTTCATCCACATATCCCGAGTGAAATATTCAAAGAAGTCAGGGTCTTGAAGAATCTCCGTGCGATAAACAAATGTCTTCCCATTACAGACAATGACCTGCCCGTTGGTGAAGTACGCCATGGCCGCATTAGCCATACTCCTGCGGTCGAGACGAGTAGCAGCAATAGCTCCGAGGGCAGTCGTTTCTGGGTTCTTGTTGTTCTTGATGGGCGTTACGCCTCCAACATCGCAGCTTTCCGAAAGAACATTGAGAAGGCCGTGTAGGGTATCCGGAGACCAGATGATATGGTCGTCGACAAGAGCCACAACGGGTGATTTTACTTGCTGAATTCCCCTCACAAGGGCTGGTCGTTTCGCTCCCCCGTCGATGGTGTGTATCGCGATGCGGGCATCGTTGACTCGTTGGACGAGTTCCCTCACCGATGGGAGCCAGGGTATGGTGGTTACGACCATGATTTCACGGGGATGGTTCGTCAACCATGATTTCAATTTATCGACTAGAGCTCCTTTAGGCTGGACGGTAGGGCAGATTATCGTCGCATCTGCGGGAGAGAAATCCCCGGCTTGTTTAGTTGGCCGTGTCCGGTGACGGTAGAAGCCATAGTATATCACAGCGATCCAAAGTAGTCTTAACCATCGAGTGTAACTAAGTTCAGTCAGCACACAGAGGCTTGATTGATATGATATCGGGTTAAGCGTTCCCTCGCGAAACATGCGCTGACGAACACGATGGAGTAACCCGTCGGATCGCTTCTCCGACACCCATGACCCGAAGTATAAGCTGTTCGATTAATTTGGGATGATCAAGAGGGCCAGGGAAGAGGAAGCTATGCAAAGCCAAAGACAGATACCGGAATGTTAAACCTTTTGCCTCGCAAACGAAGGAAAGAAATTACACTTTGTTAGGCCAGCGGGATTTATTTTGCCTTCTGGACATACCGAGGCTGCTTAGAAGGTGGCCATTGAAAAAACCATGCACGGAGGATTTGGCACTGGCGTCACATCCAGTGACCAGGAAGGCGAAAGGAGGTTGTTCATACATACCAAGGACTTCAATGATGCAGAAGATATGCACCGAGTATTAGAGAGACTGGATGACCCTAATGAATATTCAACGGGACAAAGCTTATTACGAGGCGGAAGCTTATTCCCGTCATGGGCTTTCTCTAAAGAACAAAGTTAGGTTGAAGACAGCCCTATTTTCAGGAAGGGAGTAACCCCGGCAAGGCTTGTCGTGCTTCCAAAGAGGGCATCAATGCGGGACTGACAAGCATTTTTTTGTTAATCTGCACTATAGTGTCAGTTGCCTGTCCAAAAACACATCCCCCAGGCCTTTTTCTCAACCAGCGGGGCATAAGGGTATTAAGCACCCATACCCTCCAGGATGGGTCATATGACCTCTTTTTCATCGTGGTGGGTAGGCTGTGTCGAAGAAGTATGATACCATCAAGAACCAGTGATGGGAATGGGGTGGATAAACCTGGATCACCAGTTGAATGAAGACCATTCAACGTTGACTCATTCTCACATTTAAAAACTGCACAATCTGCTACATGCCGGCATGTTGGAACATGCTGGGTGGACCGCTGTTGGAAGCACCGTGGGCTTGGCTTGCTCATCCTATATAGCATCGATATAGCATATGGCAACTACGTGAAGACAAACATGGTAGTCTATGGGTAGTATTCAGCTTACTCATTAATGAAACTGTCCCTTATGCTTCGCAGACAGAAATTTAGAAAGTCCATGGTTAAATCTTCATCTTAACAATACAAGTTCTCTACTTCAACCCTTAGACACGATACACAAGCTTAACACCGCTAACCCTATTCTGCTTCAGATCCTCCGCACCCTCCAGAATCTTCTCCAAACCACCCTCCCGCACCTCAGGAGGATGCACCTTAACCTTCCCCTGAGCCAACAGCTCCCTCGACAACTCCCAGAACTTAACCTGGAAGTCCAACTGCGACTGGTCCGCCGCAAACTCCGAACCGCCCTTGTGGTAGGTCTCGCCAATACCAGTGTAAGCAAGAGTACGTTTGTTATCAACGTCCGCGCGCGGGAACTCCTTAACAAGCAACAAGCTACTGTAAGTACCGCCCTTGCTGCTGATCGCCTCGGCAGAGATGGCGGCGGAGCTTTCGGACGCGATACAGTCGAAGACGTGGGCGAGATGGTCGTTAGTGGCAGCGCGGATCTCAGCGCCAACGGTGGGAGAGTGGTAGTCGAAGACCTCATCGGCGCCGAGGGAGCGGAGGAGGTCGAAGTTATGTGGGGAGGCAGTTGCTAGGACCTTGAAGCCGGAGAGCTTAGCGAATTGAACAGCGAGCGTGCCGGTTGCGGTACTACCGCCATAAATGAGGATGGCGGGGGAATTCTCTGTTGTGGTGGAAGTCGTGGAGGGCCATGGTAGCTCGAGGGACTGGTATAAGCCCTGGCCGACGGTGGTAACGCCGACACCGAGGGTGGAGGCCTCCTCAAAGGAGATATTATCGGGGATCTTAATTTGAATGGCGGCCTTGGCCACGATGTGTTCGGCAAAAGCGCCGTCTTCGATGTTGTCGCCGTTGCCTGCATGAATTAGCCGACTATCCTACATAAAACGTCCCCGGGAAACACTCACTGCCGTGAACAAAACCAGCAACCTTATCACCAACCTTCAGGTTGGTCACTACGGAGCCGACCTCCTCAACGATACCACTGTAATCACATCCGACAATGGCGCCCTCGGTGGCCAAAAAGTCGATGTGCTTCCAGTCCGTGGGGTTAAGGGCGACAGCGACAGTCTTAACTTTAACATAGTCGTCGCGGATCTTAGGAATCGGTGCGTCGGTGACCAGCTTGGCCACTTTGGGGCTCTGGATCTGGATGGCGCGTTGAGACATGGTGGGTGATGCGGTGTATGCGAGTGTGTGTGAATAGACGAATTGCGAAATGAAATAGATGAGTTTTCCGGTGCGACTTGGTATGTCTTTTTATATCCCAAAGAACGAATCTAAATCCGATCTCTAAATCCGTGCTTAACAATCAATTCAAAACAGACATAGAAAAGGCAAAAAGAGCCCTATACGAGGTGAGCTGCAGGGGTCATCTAGCGCTTATTTTAATCCCGCTATACGGGCCTCCGATTGCGATATACCACTCGGAAATAAGTACCACAGTAAGCAAAATACACTGCGTATTCCGAATTCTGGAGGCTTAATGACGATATTCTTACACTTGATTTCTAAGCCTTGTCTTGAAATTTCTTGAATACGGGAGAATCTGGGGGAATATGGATTGGTAAGCTATGTGATTTCTTTCTTTGTTCTATTCTTACTCGGTGATTAGTCTACGGACTTAATGTACCTGTCAGGTTGAGGCTGAGGGCGCTGAGGGGTTTTAATGCATAGCCTGTTTGGAGGCATGGTGATATGTGCTCGTGCTCTCGTGTCATCGCTACTTCGCTACAGCGACAGTGAGCCATGGGGCCGACAAGATTAGATCAATCTACAGACCAAGGCTAGCCTGACAGGGTCCAAACCAAAGTCCAATTCTCCAAAGGAAAAAGAATCCGGACAAGGTTGAGCATCTCCCGACAAAGAGACATGACTCGTCGGTCCCGTCAAGGCTTACGGAGTACAACGCATACGCTTACTTATGCAGGACGAAGATCATGTTGAGAACATTCTATTCTATGCAATGCAACGCTTTTCCAATAAGATAATACCAAACATCACAAAAACAAATCCACAGTCCATACCAAGCACACCAGTCTATGCAGAATACACATCAAGACCACCCCTTCGCCCACCTCGCCACAGACAAAAGCACAAACCCAAGAATAACAGAAGTACCCCCAAATAACTGTGCCCACAAATAATCACCACCCTTCTTACTGATCAACACCCCTGCAATCGGCGGTCCCGTAAGACAAGCAAAGCTTCCCACCGTAAACACCATTCCAACGCGGGAAGCGACCTTACTCAGATCTGTGGTAAGCTGAGACAATGCAGATGGGAAGAGTGTCTGCACGGCATTCGCGCAGATACCGTATATTACAACGAAGCCATAGAAACCGCCCGTGGAATCTACGCCAATCCAGCCGTATAGAAGGACGGAAACGGCGCAGACAAATGGAAGAAGGGTATTGAAGGTTCCGAAGTAGTTGTCTGCTAAGAGAGAAGGGATAATCCGGCCTGGAACGCCGACGGCGTTGAGGATCATGAGGAGGGTGAGGGAGCCATTCTCGGAGATGCCAATTATTTCCTTGCCGAAGGTGGTCGTCTATTCACGTTAGTCAAGAAAAGCATCAGGAAGGATGAGACAGTCATACGTAGAAATAAGCGATATAAACACCCCAGAGGGTGAAGAAGATCCCAATGGCAAAGAAAAGGTACGTCGGCTCCTTGAATGCTTTCGGATCGACCAAAGGCCCCTTGGTACGCTTAAACTGCCGTGGCCGGGCCAGGAGAACGATGAGCACCGAGTCTAATATAATAATGAAGCCCATCACCCGAATCGCCCAGGGATATCCGATCTTCGGCGACAGCTGTTGCGCGATCTGCATCTGTCAGTTAATCACCCCGCCATGATGACAGGTGCATAAACTCACAATAGGGAAAACGACACCTCCAACCGGTGCCCCGCAAGCAGCCAGACTGAGCGCAAAAGCTCGTCGCTTTGTGAAATATGTCGACACAAGTGCGATACACGGCGTGAATAGCAAGCCATTTCCAATGCCCTGCACAATGCCCTGCGAAAGCACAAGCTGCCAATACTGCGAGACAGCCGAGGTGGTAAACACGCCCAATATCTGAAATCCGCAGCCAGCTACAAGTAGGTGACGCAAATACCCCCGATCCATAATCGGACCCGAAAGGGTACCCAGGAAGAACAGTAAAAAGAGCGAGAGTGATCCAACCCATGAGATGTCAGAATTCGAACGGTCGAGAGTATCAATCCAGTGTGATTGAAAGATGCCGAAGGAGGAGAAGTAGCCGAAGCCATTGACCACGATAAGGTGACTGACTAGGACTTGGGAGCAGGCGAGGAAGGATCCTTCTGAAACTGTGGTTTGGGTGTTCTCGGCGGGGGTCTCTTCGGGCTCAGAGCTCACGAAGGGTTCCTTTGCTGCTAAGCTGCTGCTGGAAGTAGAAGTAGATGCCATCTTTGAAGATTCGAGAGGGAAATTATAGATAGAATAAAAGAAAGAGGGGTGCCTCAAAGATTGAAGAGAAATCAGAAGTGGGAGAGAGAGTCCTAAAACATAGGATCTGCTTTAACCGAGTCTTGATCTCGTCTTTTCCGGTCAGCATTGTAAGCTTAACGCTCACCGGTCATGATGACTGTCGCACGCCATTATACTGCAGGGTTTGATGACGCCTGCAGGGTGACTCTGCCCGGCAAAGATGACCGATGACAGATCCCGAAGCATCGATTAGGGCTACCACATGTTGTATAGTGTATCTTGTATGGTAGGATTGGAATACGGATCCAAGAATAGACCAGAATCAGGATGGAACGCAGAGAGGCTGAATGAAGAGCAGTGTCAGAGAAATGACAGACGTGACAGAGGTGACAGAAGTGATAAAAGTGGCGGGAGTTGGTGGAAGAATAGATATTTAAACCGTGTCAAAGTGGACCATTTCGTTAAAGCATCAAGCACAATCGTTCTGTTCTCTTCTACAAAGATCCAAGAATTAGCAATCGCCAAAAATCTGCGAAATTTCGGCACAATGGCATCTCTTTCTCTTCCCGTTGAGCGAAAGCTGTTCAATCCGCTGTGGTGGAGAGAGATCCTCTTCAGGTGGCAGAGTCAGTCTCTCAAGACTTCCTCCGTGTCCGACGTCGATGCCGGCATTCCGGTCTCCAAAGTGGTTGAAGTTCACCAGGCCAAAGCACCAACGAAGGCTTCCTCGGCAGATGACTACATGAAGGTCCCTAATGATGGGGTCACCATCACCGTTACTGGTATATATCCTCCTGCTATGCCTTTTCGATGCGTCTGCTAACACCCATTCAGAACTTGAATCTGAAGACGACCTCGATGTTGAAGAAGACAGAGCAGTCACTATCATTAGCGAGCCAGAGACCGACTCGGACAAACTTGCCAGCGATATCCTTGATGTTATTGGAGGCTATGGTCTTCACACCCAACCCAAAGATGCGGACGGACCGGTCACCGGTTGGACTGGCAAGTCGTTCTTCATGGACCGAGTAAAGACACAGGTGGCAAAGGGACATGCTATTGAGATGATCCTCCCTGCTTTCCCCTGGAAGAGTGTAAGGCAGACCTAGGTACTCATAGACAAAACAAGACTAACGCAGGGTTGTGCAGATCAACCAAGTGGACAAGGTTACCGGTGTCCTTCCTGACTTGGGCGAAGAGCTGGCACTGTCTCGTCTTCATCAGCTGTGCGAGGATATAAAGGCAGTTTACCCACCAGGAGGCCAGGTTCATATTGCAACAGATGGGTTGTTGTTCGATGGTATGTTTCCCCTCCTCTCTCGGGAAAGAGTCCTGACTAACCTCAACAGACGTGGTCGGAATCTCCGACGAAAACACCTGGGCCTACGGCGACGGTCTCGTCCAAATGGCCAAGTCCAAGGGCTACGATAAGTCCATCAAACTCTTCCGAGTCATGGATATCCTCGGCTACACAGCCGACACACCCCTCAACAAAGAATCCTACCTCTCCCTTGCCCAGAAATGCCGCAACGAGATTCTTGAGAAATACGGCCGCACTGAAGAAGAAGTCCGTGAAATGATGCGCGACGACCCAGACACCCTCCTCACATACTGCGGCTTCATCCGCTTCCTCGAAACAGATCTTCGCCACAGCCCGGTAGCAGCGAATGCCACCAGTGGCCAGAAGTACCGCAAGATTGTCAAGAAGGTCGCTATCAACATGATGATCCGGGCAGAGTCGTTCACAAAGTTCTTGCAGGCTATGAAGCCCAAGCATGTTCGGTTGTCCATTCACCCGTCCAGCGGTACTGTCAAGCTTTCTATTCCCCTAATTGTTCAAGGCTCGGGTGGCTTCCCCAAGTCGCCCTGGCACAGCTCCATTGCTATTGCTCTTGACGGGACTTACACTACTGTCCATTCAAAGGCTGTTCGTGACACGCACAGGCTGATGTACAAGGACGGACGGCCGTACTTTTACCGGGAGAAGTCCGAACTGTGGGATTGGGAGGATGAGGATGTTGCCTTCGAGGCGCAGTATCCGAATATCATGCTCATTTACCCTAGGGCAGATATTGAGAAGTCGCTTACTGAGGCTCAGTTGGAGAAGGTGCAGCAATTGAGGGAAGTGCACAGGGGTCCTGTGAAGGTGATCGGATTTGAAAATGCAGCAGCAGCATGAAGGATTTGTCTCGGGTTTTATTTGTATTTGGTTTTCTGATTGCATTTTTGCTTGTTTGCGTCTAGTGTTTGTTTTTATGGGATATCATGTCAATAGAGGAATTTTTATTTGGTTATTCGAAGAGCTGTTTTATACAGGTGAACTTTCTCCTCGGTCTCCCTCAATGTGTGAGGACTCTTGGAATGACGATGTAAGGTTGGAGAACGATAAAACAGCGTGAATAACTTTTCAGTAATGAAAAGGGTGAGAGGGTCTACTTGGGGGGGGGGGGGAGAGGTGATATATAGTTTTCCGTTAGTGCGAGCGAGATAGGCCTACTTTGTAACAATTATATATATCCGTGGCGAGACTCATTCCATTGCCTCGGACCGTGAGCCCGTGAAAAATAACGACAAAACTCAACTGAAGAAAGCAGAATCCGTTATCATGATGACTCCTCGGATATTATATTTCTCCCATGGCGTAAGGCCAGTCAGTGCGACAGCATTTAGCATACTGGCGGATAATGCCGAAGGGTACGCCTATTAAAAACCAAAATAATGACTTGAATCTTGCAAAGTAAAATCACTATGCATTGTCGCTCATAACTCATAATCTATATCGCAAACAAAGACACAAAATCTATACGCTAATTACAAGTCCCATGCAACCGCCCAACTCCAATATCAACCCATATGCACTTCCCATGCCGACTTAAATACCGGAATCGATCTGCTCAACCACATTATGCTTCGACCACCGATCCCAATCCCTACACGTCTGTCCGATATAAACCGGAATCTCCACATCTTCAATATCTCTCGACTGCTCTAGAATCATAATATTGTAACCCATACTGGCGTGCCACGCGATGTGGCAATGGTATGACCATACACCTGGGTTATCGGCCTCGAACTGAATTACCAGGTGTCCGTAGCGGCGTTGCATGTGCGTATCACGACGAGTTGGATTATGTGGGTTGACAATTGTGCCATCCCAGGGGCCATCCCCTTCGGCAAGTACTTGAAAAGAGTGACCGTGAAGATGCATAGGATGCGCGGATTGGTAGACAGTATTCAGCACGATGCGAACCGTTTTGCTAGTTCCGAAATCATAGACGTTCCAGTCTGGGTCTGGAATGGAGAAGTTGCCTTCGTTGGCGAGGAGGAGAAGCGGATTGTTATAATCCGTTCGCTGTGTTCGGTTGTTCATGGTCCACAAATGGTGGCCTGTTTCGTTGGTGTACAGATCGACTTGGATCGTGGTTGTAATGTCAGGTTCCTTCAGGGCCTGTGGGTAGAACGGGACTGTTTTGTTCAAGTCGTCCTGTAGACCGTTAGTAATTGGGATTTCAGTGAGGGGCGTTCTGGACCTACATTCTTACACAGGAAGTCTTTGCGGTCTGCCTCTTTCACGGCATCGGTGCTATCGCTTGTCGGTTCCTGAATATTATCGTTCCCATCGTAGGATAGAACTGCCCAAGCCATAGAAGTGTACGTATTGGAGCAATTGGTCGAAATGTTCGACCGGATCCAATACGTTTGGTCCGGATCGGCATCTCCCATCACCAGAACATCAGTCCGCTGCGCAGCACCCAAGGTAATAACGTCTGCTTCATACGGCACAACCGGTACAAAGTCTTGCGCAATAACCTGCATCTTATGCCCGTCAATGCTAAAATGAAGCAGCGCCGCAGCACCAATATTCATTAACCGCAGACGATGGACCTTTCCTGGTTGGAACTTGAACTGCGCCAACCCCGCATCGTCAACGCACGTAGCATTCGTCTTGGACATGGAACAGTTGTAATTGTTCTTGCCGTTAATCAAGTTATTGTCGGACCAGGGTGCGTAGACGTTGAGATCGGTACTGTTGCTAGCGGCATCTTCCACGACTTCAAAGTAATCACGGTGATGATAGTCGCCAAGCATGACGGGTCCGACGTCGATATCATACGGAATATGCTTTGGGCCGTAGACAATGAGTGGACCGAATGCCCCGGCTGTCCATTGGGCGGAATAGTGCGAGTGCCACCAAGAGGTTCCGTATTCGCTTGCGCGGAATCGGTAGGTAAATGATGAACCTGGGGCTATAGGACATTGGGATACACCGGGAACGCCGCTAGCAGTTGTTAGTAAACTGGGTAATATAAAGGTATTGTTACCAGAAGAAACTGCTTACTCGGCCCATTGTGTTCCCTTTTGGGAGATACCGTGCCAATGCATTGATGTACCCTCTTCAGGGCCGGTGATGTTATTATGCACCATTACTTCCACCCAATCACCCCAATTTGCTTCAATTGCGGGACCGGGAAATTGACCGTTGACAAAGATGCCATTCTTCTCTGTGGGATGTCAGTTAGTTTGATCTCAATGACCGGCTCGTCTTTAGGACTTACCATAGCCATCGGGTGAGAGGACATCTCGAGCAACTTCAAAATCATAGTATCTTGTTACTCCCGTGTAAGGGACCTCAGGATATGGGTCATTATCCCGACGCTGGTTGCTGAGATTCTCCCATGGGTCTTCCGTGGATCCATCATGCGATGGAAGGAAATCGGGGAACTGTGGGTTGTCAAGTGTGCCCCATGTTGAGAGTCTAGCGATCATCAGTACTCTGACCAGCTCGCAACATAGCTGAAGGAACTTTACCCATTTGTTTGTGCCTGGGTCAAGCCCTGAGAGAGTCTGTCTACATGTTAGTCCACGATGATGCAAGGCATTGCCGTTAGTACTTACTCGGTTGCACATGCAGCAGTCGCAAAAAGCAGGCTTGAAAATAATTGCTTCATGTTGAACAAAGTAAAGTTATGCAAGTTTGTCTATATCTCGTTTCACAACAAAAGCCTTGGCCGATCGTCGCCCTCTAGATATATATACTACGTGGAATCAACCCTCATCCCCTCTGACATTCCCATAACCCGCTAAACACTTTATCCCGTTAGCATTCTGAAACAAAGCTATTCTAATTCCATAGATTAAACAGTCGTATAGTAACCACAGCCCTAGGGCTGAGTCGGTTCCTGCCAGATCAGCTTACGGGCTGAGCCCTAACGGTGAGGAATGCTGACACCACAGCCGTACGCTTATTGGGCGAAATGCAGAGCTTGTACCCTTATGCTTTACTCTTTATGGCCCCAATAGTGAGCAATATTCTAAATATATTGCAGGATTTGAGACGTGAGTCACTGTTTCGGGTATTTTAAGGGCATCATGTCATTTTGACGCTACGACGGCGAGTGTCATCGTAAACGGTGACACCGATGGGATTCCAAACTCAATTTTTGATGTACTTTAGCATGCAATACAGAATCAGAACTAAGATTAGTTCGCGTGGAGCCTCCTGCTAACGCTGTAAAAGCCGCAAATCATGAGATATCGAGTCACGATGGAGAATATTCCTGCGGAGATATCATCAAAGGCTGTACGAAGGGTGCTAGGCATCTAATTAGGCTAAGGAGCGTGAGTTAAATGAATATGGCAATTGGATCGTAAGCCTGTAGATTTAGCAAGGCGGCTCTTACCGTCTATAATGAAAATGTACTAGGTCTAGCAAGGACTCTATATTATCTCCATGCCTTTCTCCATTTTGTAGTCTTCTTCCGGATATTAGTAGTAATTCTATTGACAGGCCCTATCTTGTAATCATTTAGAAAGCTTCAATGAAAGGGTCGCTTCACATGAGTTGAGATTAGAGATTGCCACACGCTAATAAACAAATTTTTATAATGACCATCATGATCTATTCTCATGCCGCCTCCATGGTCTTACCAAAGCCCTTCTTCAGATTCTCCAACTGAGTAAACATATCGTTGTCCTGGGGTACCAGCTCCAGTTCGATACCAATATCGTAGAGCAACGATAATTCGTCTAGTGTCTTTTTAATGCGCTTCGCTAAACGGTCTGCATTTGTATCTTTTGAACACAGCGGAAGAGGCGATGACTGTTCAAAAATGTAAGTAGAAGCTAGATAATTTAATGACGACTCTTCATACCTGGCAATTACGTTTGGGTATCCCGACGGCAAGGAATGGATCATCAATAGGCAGTGCCCCGTGGAAGCCCCGCCCGCTCTGCTCCAAAAATCCTGCATCTTGAGGAAACGCGTTTCCACTAAGACAAGAAGATACCGACGACGGACGAGAATGGTCACCAGATGGCGGAAAAAGTAATTCTTCTGACGGATGGCATTGCCATGGCTCATTCGGCGTCCCGTTTAAAAACGCACATGTTTCCGAGTTCCACGATAGCGCCGGAGTGTGCTCTCCCGTTGCTGTCGGATTCGGCCCCTGTGCAGAATCGGGATACCAAGGCAGATCGGAGGGAAGCTCCATCGCTAAAGGTACGGGGCTTCGGTGCCCCGCTGTGGATGCTGCTTGTTGGTCTCTCATTTTGCGGCCTGATTGGTACTTTTGTCAGACATGCAATGGAAAACTGGGAACTGGGGAGAGGACGTACGATATCTTCGTTGAGCGGCCTTGTTCTGAATTCGTCTCCGCAGAGCCATGTCCTCGACGTGAGACCAGCTCTCGTCGGAGGTAAATATGAATTCCACATTGGGCTGTAGAGTGTATTGGTCCGGGTAGGGGGTGGGCGATGTTTGGGGTCTTGCCATAGTGATTGTTCAAGTGATAATTTTGAAGCTATCAACGGGAACAGAATTCATCCCATCTATATTATATATTAACTGTCAGCCGTTAAGAGAAAAATTCCGAGTCTTCACATTACTCGATCTGCAAATTTGTTCCTCGACCCCCCCTTCGTATTGCACCGCCCCTAGTTTCGGGCCTCATGCAGGAGAAAAAGCAAGCATATATATATATGATTAGCTGAGCCTCATCACACAAACTCGATGCTTAATTGGTAAACAAGAACTCGCCAGAATCCTGCAGTATGAGAAAAATTGGAGAAAAACACGATTATTCGCTCATTCGCCGATGAGGCTCTGCTCGAATACCTTACCTTGCAGACCCTTGGCAATCGGATACCAGCTGTTCAGCACCGATCTCCACAGAATTCAACTGGACTCTGGACTCATAAGGCTGGTCAGACGGGGCTTTTGCGTGGGATCCTTGACATGCTTAGTTGGATCGCTGCCATCCCCGGTTGGTTGTGAGGTTCAGGCTAATGACTCGACACGCACATGTACCCAGGGCGCAGATACGGTATTTCCCATTGGCTTCTGATCAAAGTAAAGAATAGGCTGCGACCTGCCGTATACGCAAATCAATCCGTATTGATCCTCTACAGCCCGGATCTAGGCTCTACAGCCGGGGGGGCTAACATGGTAGTTCGTACGCCATTGAAGTCATATTAACTATCTGTTCGATACTTATATAATACAAACATAAATGGTCGGGTTTCAATTGGCATTGTCTACCAATTTCACATGTCCTCTGTAGCTTACCACGGAATTTCATTACCATTGTATTGGTTGATGCCCGGGGCGTTTTCCCATCCGGGCACATGGATGTTCAAGAATTTTCCGTTGTCTGCCTGAGTCGACTTGAATATATTATGCAGTATTGCACTTGCACTTTGCTCCACTGTCAAGTCGGCATCCTCGCCCCCAAGATCCGTCTTCACCCACTAGAAATTAAGTGTCAGCATCGACGAAATCCCGCATCATGGTGACAAACCTACACCAGGGCAAACGACGAAGAATGTGAAGCCTTGATCCGCATAATCCAAGGAATACTGCACCATGAGCATGTTAAGGGCTGCCTTGGATATCTTGTACGCTGGTGTAAGCATGTGCGTGTGGTATATCTTCGCGCGTGCAATCGATCCAAGTGTCGTGGAGCTAAAGATGATCAATGCTTGACCCATTGGTGTGAGCATGGAGACTTACATGGTAACAACCTTCTTCAGATTGCCCCTTTGCAAAAACGGCAAAATGTTCCTGGTCACCAGGTGGGCGCTCAACACATTGGTGTTCAAGGTCGAGCCGAGATTATTCCTATTCGAATCAGATGGCTATCTCAATCGAGACACAATAAAGTTGTATACACACATTGTGTGAATACCCTCCGGTGTGAAAGGCATGACTCCCACTCCATTGATCAAAACATCCAAACCCTTGCCCCCGAGAGATTTCTCAATCTGCTCCGCGGCTTTTTGGACACTCTCCTCGGACGTCACGTCCATCGAGACAAACTCGACACGCCCGGGATACTGTTCGACCAGGCTTTTCACGGCATCGGTGTACCTTCGCGCGGATATAAATACCTTTGAAACCTCGGAAGCAGGCTTGGAAGCAAGGATATTACAGATTCCCAGATTGAGGCCTTTGGAGCTTCCAGTGACGAGGTACGAAGCCATTGTTTTTGTCCCATTGTGAAGCAAAAGGTGAATAGAAGGCTGGGATTGGTGAGGTATGGAGATAGTAGGAAATGACCGTGTTATGGCATCACTGGTCTTGCGTCAGGGTTTCTTGCTATCGGAACTCGAAGCCGAGATATTTTCAACACTATCGGATAAACTTTTGAGAAAAGCTAACTACATTAAGTCATAGTCAATAGTTCCTGGACTCTGATTGCCGTTCCTGCGTAGACTCTTCAGGTAATTCACAGCCTCGGTATTCTTATACAATTGAGCAACATACAAGGCCGTCTGGCTATGTTGACCCCGTTGTTCCGGATCCAAGCCATTTTCCACCAAAAGACGAAGTAGATCCTCGCTTCCTTTAATGGCCGCCAGAACCAGCATTGTGTCCGCTTTGAACGTTAACGTGGGATCAAAGGTCCCTGTTTCTATCAGAAGCCTCATCACGTCTGCATTACCGCCCTTCGCCGCATTCAAAAAGGTGCCCTCTTCACATATGTCTCGCGGTGGCATCACTTCAGCGCCCTTGTCCAACAGCATTCGAACTATTGCTAGGTCCCCGTTTTCCGCTGCAGCGCATAGGCATGATTGGTAAATTAGGTTTTCCACTCTTGGATCAACGCCTCTATGCAAAAGCATCCGCACTATCTCGGCATGCTGGTGCTTGACCGCAAGGTATAAGGGAGAAGAAGCCCGTCGACGGCCAATATGGTGCTGTCTTGAGCACGGATCCGGATCAATTCGCGGGTGCGCGAGTAAGATCTTTGCCACATCAACGAGGCCTTCCTCAGCGGCCTCTGATAAGGCAGAAAGACGGGATAAGTCATATGCGTTCGGCCACGCGCCCATGTCTAGTAACAGTGAGACCGCATCTGTATGCTCAAATATCACAGCATAAATTAACGGCGTTCTATTGTAGTGGCCTCGGGCATTTAGGTTAGCACCATGCGCGAGGAGTATTTTCAAAACACCTATATGGCCCGCCTGCGCAGCCACGCAGATAGGTGGGCTTCGAGGTGGTTGCCGGTATGGAGGAGGGGGGCGCTTGTTCCTTTCTGGAGACGTCACGTCTGAATCGGACTCGCGGTCACCAGAATCGCTGTTTCCAGGTTCCTTGCCGTTACCCACTCGGAACGTGTTATCACGCAAGCATTCATACTGTCGAGCCACATCGGTGATCTCTTCTGTGCCCGGCTCGTCTTCCTCATCTGCACACTCCTCATGCGGGACATAAGGGTTATAGTAAAGTGATCTGCCCACCCGTTCCATAGCGCACGGGTTGGCACCTTGCTCGATGAATTTTGACAGCGCGGACTCATTTCCTAGTTCTATGGCCCTCCACATACCCCAACCGTTATGATTGTGGATATTGTGTCGATACAGGAAGATATTCAGTCGCCCATAGAGGTTGCTGCATGTGCGGCTCAGGGCGCTGATTTCGGGATATTTCAGTTCGTCGGCAATATTGAGGAGAACCTCGATCGGTAGATGTAAGAGGGACATGGTCAGTCGTGCTCGTCAACGACCACCTTGCTGTGGCGTGATGTTTGCATAGGTATGGTTGCTTACGGAGGAAGGAGCTGACAATAACAAAAGGGTGTCATGTGACTGCAGAGAGGCAACCAGCCCCAACATTCACTTCTAGGCACGACGGAAAACAGACGTAAATTTGAGATATTGATGCTGCTCTAGACCTATAGGTTACAGGTATCTGCCTGGTGTGGATGGATATCTTCTCCACTCCCTCGCTCTTTTTCTTTCCCTTCCTCTCCGTATACACTTCTCATCACACTTGAAACCAGCTTCGAACATTCAAAATGCCACTCAAGACGATTCTCATCACCGGCTACGCCAACGGCAGTTATGGCAATTACCTAGCCAAAGAATACCTCTGGGGTTCCATGTCTACGCGGCATCTGCCAGGCTCTCTGACATGACCGATCTGACACGGGTCTCGAGCCGCATCACCTTCCTCCCTCTCGATGTCACAGACCGCTACTCAATCGAGAACGCATACAGATCCATCATCCAGGGATCCGGTGGAAAACTCGACATCATCTTCCACCCAGCAACCTTTCGAAACATGGGCATGGCGATCGAATCGTCTCACATTACGCCAATGTTGCTGGTACCATTGAGCTGAACCGTGTCTTTGCGGGTATGGTGATTGTAGCGAAAGGGTGCATACAGTTTATTGGCAGTCTGTTGGCTTCCTGGCCCGACTCGACCCACCCGGAATACTGCGCTGGTAAGGCTGCTTTGGATGTGTATGTTCGTGATACGAAAATCGCGATGCGTCCGCTCGGTGTCGACGTTTTCATGTTCAGTCCGAAAAGGCCTTAAGACAAGCCAGCTCAGGGAGCTGCATTTGGGCCAGGTATGTGGTCTTGGTTTTGATGCTCATCTTGAATGACTGAAAAGCTAACCTGAAGTAGTTTCCAGGCTCCTCTATTGGGCAATCTCAACAACGTCTGCATAAACCTGTTGATTTGGTGTTGTCCTTCATATCAACGTTTTTGGAAATGTTGGGTATGTTCTGCGTCCATAATTTTACATCCTTCTTACAAGAAAACACTCAGTGAAGCACACTTTTTGTTTGTCAGATGGGCTCTTTCTCTGGTGAGCTACTACGCTTCTTGTAGAATCTGCATAGTAGGCCGAGTAGGTCCAACTGCAGTCCTACGGGGCAAAACCACAAAGGATGAAGAAACAAATGAAATTGCAATAGATTACCTGGCCATAGAGAGGACAAAGAATGGAAGTTGAAGCTACGGATCTATAATATAAAAGAGGATAATTCCTTTGGGAAAGCAAACATTTCGTTCAAACGCCACATCCAATTCTCTCCACCTGAACTCAACAGCTCTACAGTATCCGACGTTCACTCACACTTACTGGGCCAGTTTTTCCTGATACAGAAATTCGAGCGAACTCTCGCTTTCTGTGTACATACACTTCTGACATCGATGCCGATACAATAACCAGGCCACCATCGACTGCCGAGGTCTGCGACAAAATGGAAGAGACGACCTACTATACATCGTTAGTACCATTGAGTACCATATCATTACACATTCGCTAACGATCCACAGAATCATCCAGTCGCCTCAGTTCACCTTCCTCGTTGGCAAAGATCAAACCCCCATGACCATCCATGCGAGCATCGTTCAGGAAAAATCAGATCCCCTAAGCGCTATGATCGGTAATGGCTTGATGAAGGAGTCGACAACGGGCCTCGCGATACTTGACGACGTCGATGTCGATGTATTTGGGGGGCTTTGCGAACACCTATACACTGGCCGATATACGACACCTATTTGCACCGCGAATGACTTTGGGGAAACCCATCCGGAAGACGGCACAGTTAGAAAATCAAGGTTCCCGTGGATTCTGCATATAAACCGCCCAGTGATAAGGAGTAACGAACCGTGGCCCCCCAGCTTTCAGAAGGATGACATGAGACACGCCCAGCTCTGTATCTCCTACTATCTAAGCGTCCGTTTCCGCAAGCTGCAATTCGATGATTGCAGATGCGCGTCATACACTCCGAGCCCTGACATTATTTACCATGCTAGACTGTATGCGCTGGCAACCAGATTCCTGGTTGAGTCGCTGCGTGAACAGTGCCTCGCGTCTCTCCACCAAGATCTCAGACAGCTCATCGATAAGACATCGGATATTAATCTCATCATTGACCTTCTCAACGTCACTTACAGTATTACTGGGAAGAGCGAGCCTGGAGGGGGGTCTCCGCTTCGAGAATTGGTCAGCCATTATGCCGCCAGCAAAGCTCCGGAGCTGGCCAAGCACGCTATGTTTCGTGAGTTATTGGAATCGTTTAGTGAGATCGGAGCGGATATTCTCATGAGCCTAACGACGTGAAAGGGTACTGGGGGTGGGGGGTACGGAAATTTCTCTGTTGATCTTTTCGCCATTTAATCTTAGCTGCTTTTCATGGTTACCGTCTGGAATGCTTTGCCCACAAAGGATCGTCCATATGAATGTCAAATAAGATAGCCTAATACTAAATGCGATTACCAACCCCGACTGGCTATCACGTACTCCCTGGGCCCGAACCCTTCAGGAGCTAACCTCCTTCCAAGTCCATGCTAAGTAGGATATCTTCCCCCGCCAAGAAGAGGTTCCCGGCATTCCCACCCACTTTAGTCTGGAGTATCCAATTGAATAGGAGCGTTATAAGCTAGCCTTTGGGAATTGGCACGGCTTGTTTCCTCCAAGGTCCTTGCTCAGCCCTTGGCGTTCTCCGTTCCCCCTCGTATATCGCGCGGGTTCACGCTGATAATCGCGGAACACTAGATGCCGTACATGCGTCTTTGAGTGAGCGCATGCAAGTCATAGATGGCGAGAGGAATCTTTTATGTTCTTTTGTATTAGATACTCAACGATAGTCTCATAATGAATTGCGTGCCCGTGATTTGAGATCTTTAGGGTTATCCGAAGCAACACTGACCTCATCCGCAAGGTACCTCTTGGCCCTAGATACGAAAATGGAGACATGCCCTAAGATGGATCTGCCTACGAATGTCACTTACTTGGCAGCTGTCACGCCAAGGCAAACCATCCCGCAAAGCAGCAATATAAAAACCCTACGTAGTCCTGATGCACAACAGAAGTTACTCATCACAGATCCCCAAAACATCTTTATCAAAATGGCATCCCTCTTCCCCTTCCTCCTCCTCTCCGCCGTCTCAGCAATTTCCACTCCCGTGCAGAATCAAACCACCTCATCCCCATCCCCCTGGGACGCAGGCGCGATAACCCAATACCCAATCCACTCAAGCTGCAATGCCACTCAGCGCCTGCAAATTGAAACCGGTCTCAACGATTCCATTGCCCTAGCCGCGCACGCAAAAGAGCATATTCTCCGCTGGGGAAATGAAAGCTCAATTTACCAGCAGTACTTCGGAAACAGACCTTCGTTTGAACCGATTGGTATTTATGAACTCTTGAACAGCGCAGATAAGGGCCATGTGCTTTTCCGGTGCGATAATCCGGATGGGAAGTGTGATAATGAAGGTATGTCTTCGTTCCTTTTAAATGTTCAGCACATCCAAATTAATAATGGTTGACAGGCTGGGCGGGCCACTGGCGCGACACAACCGCCCCCAACGAAACCGTCATCTGCGATCTAAGCTACTCAACCCGACGGTCTCTAGCTACTATGTGTTCTCTCGGCTACACAGTCTCCAACTCCGAGACAAACACCTTCTGGGCCGCAGACCTTCTGCACCGGCTGTTCCATATGCCTCCGATTGGCCAGAACTGGGTTGACCATTTCGCGGAGGGGTATGATGAGGTTATTGAACTGGCCGCTGGTAATAAGAGCGTTTCGACGAGAGATTCGGAGACTTTGCAGTACTTTGCGCTGGAGGCTTATGCTTTTGATCTTGTAATTCCGGGTGTTGGGTGTCCTGAAGAGCAACATGAGCATGAGCATGAACACGATGATGCTGAGGATAAGGCCGATGGTGGTGATTTGCCTGAGGTGAGCGAACTCCCCGTGAAAGATGTTTGCTTTTGACTGACGTGCTATAGAACTGTCACACTCATGAGGGAGGGGAGGTGCATTGCACTTAGCTGGACCAAAGTGTGGAGTATTACGAGCACACTCATGCTATGTGGAAGGAGGGAGTTTGAGAGTCATGGATAGCTATCCCCTCTGTCCCCATACCTACCCAGTAAAGGAATCAATCAGAATGCGTTCTTTCAAGTCTACCCAGACTTAAAATGAATCCCATGAAATGTTAAAGATGGCAGATTACAGAAAATTCGTGTTCCATATGAGAGGCTCGCGGCTAGCTACTACTAACCACTTCATAGGATTATCCAGTCACAGCACTTTACCTTCCTGGTAGGCGAAGAGAGCTTTCCTATGACCATACACGCGGACGTTGTTCAAGACGTCCCGGGGCCCCTTCATACTCTAATAAGCAACGGAATACAAGAGTCTACCAGCCGGGTTGGCGCTCTGGGCGATGCGGACGTCGACACCTTTACTGCTCTCTGCGAGCATCTCTATACCGGATCCTACACGACCCCGGGCCGAGCAACCAGTGATGCCAGTGACAAGACGGAGGAAAAGAACCAACCCCAGACGACCAGCGATGTGATCTCCAAAAATTCCCAACCCTCATCGTTTGCCTCTGCCCTCTCCGGTCGACCAGACACCAAACGCCCGAGCCAGTTCCCTATACTCGTTCACCAAAGACCAGCAAGATATAAAGCGAAACGGCCAGAAAGCTGTCACTGACGAGCTCACCAAGAGCTTCTTCAGCCTGCGCTTCGACGGAAACCTTGCATCCATCAGATGCTGTTGAACCAGACCTTCTCTTCCACATCCGGCTGTACGTCCTTGCGACCAGATTCCTGGTTAACTCGCTGCGCCAACAGTGCCTCAAGTCTCTCTATAGAGATCTCAGCAACCCGTTCCTGAGGAAGAATGGCCGGATGGTCATCGGTCTTCTTGAATACACGTATAGGCACACTGCACGGGCTGAATCTGGAGGGGGGTCCCAGCTTCGAGAACTCATGATTCGTTATGCGTCTGGTGTGGTGGAGAAGATGGGTCGTTTGGGAGCATTTCGTGAGCTGTTGGCTTCGGATGGGGAGATTAAGGAGGACTATGACTTGAGGGTGTTTGCGGAGTTGTTTATGTCCTGACCAACGATGTTCGGGGTGCGTCCGTTCCTGGAATGGATCGTGTGGTGTACGATTGTTGGATGAAGGAATAGGATACTCGGATTATTCCCGTGGTCTCTTTCTATTATACTCATTGCATAGCTCGAGTATAAGTAGGACGCAAGCAAATTCCCGACGGAGCTGGGTCTATGTTCTGTCGAGAGTATGATGTATACCACAGTCTATTTCCCTGGTCTTCAGACAACTGCCCCTCAACCCACTCCATTCTTCCCATAAACCTTGCTCGCAGTTATAATCGAGAGCCGAAAGAAGCAACAAGAGTCAGAATAGCTGACTATAAACAGTTCATATCCCAGCTTTCACCACTACCCATCATCCACCCCGACTAACAACATCCAGCCAGTCACTGCAATTCACCTTGCTCGTCGGCAAAGACCAAATCCCCATGACCATCCACACGGATGTCATTCAAGGCAAATCAGCTCCTCTCGATGCCCTGATGACTAATGGCCACATGAAAAAATCGATTGATCGAGTTGCAGTACTTGATGATATCGATCTCGGGATCTTTGCAAGGTTCTGTGAATACTTGTACGTTGGCAGATACACGACGCCTGATGTCTTGAGCAGTGGGAAGGGCTGGAATGAAAATGGCGAGCGACAAAGGGACGACGAGGTAAGAACAGTCTCTCCTCTCGAATACTCGTCTGATTTGTGAATATAGGACACGCTGCCAACTGGGGCCTTGGCTATCCCCGGCAATTGGGAGCATGATGCCAGAGAGTCTATTAAGACGGTGCTATATTGCCAATTCGCTTCATTGAAGTTCAGCGGTGATCCAGCAATCGCCTCTTCATACCCTGACATTCTTTTCCATGCCCAATTGTATGTCCTTGCAACGAGATATCGAGACTTGAATCTCCGAATTGGTGTACACGGTTGACGCTGTCTATTCTATCGAGGGTATCTGTACAATCATAAATCATCCCAATCACAAAAAACCTACTCCCTCTTCTCCACATGCTCCAAAAACCCCTGCGAAAACCTCACCACCTGCTGATAAACCTCCTCAAACCCATTCGTCCCCCCATAATACGGATCCTGCACAACCTCACCCCCACCGACACGCTCATGCACAGCACCTCCCTTCCCAAAATCCCCAAACAACCGCACCTCCGCAACCTTGACATCCTCCCCATTCGCCGTCGCCGCCGCCGCCGCAGCAGCAGCCTTACTCCCCTTCTTCCCGCCACCCTTACCCAACGTCGCAAGCACAGCAGCCCTCTCATCCAACAGATCCCGCAAATTGTACTTGTCCATGGCGAGTAAGTAGTCGAAGGTCAGAAAGTCCTCGCGGGTGACTTTGCGGGCGGCGTGGTTGTAGTTTTTGATGCCGTGGGAGCGCAGGGTGGTCATTGTACGCGGGTCTGGGGGCTCCATGACATGATAGGCGCCTGTGCCGGCGGAGTCGATTTCGTTGATTTGGGAGTGGGAGGAGGCAACGTTGCGGAAGACGCCTTCGGCCATGGGGGAGCGGCCTGTTTGTTAGTGTTAGTGGGGTGTAGTATGGCGGGGTAGTAGGAGGATTGGGGATGGGGCGTACAGATGTTGCCGAGGCAGACGAAGAGGACATTGACGGGGTTGTTGGACATTGTGACGTCTCTGGAGTGGTATGATACTGTAGGTATGTATGAGCAGTCCAAGCGTTGAAGCTGGTCCGTTGATAGTGAGGTGGGGTAAAGAGTGAAGAGCTTTATCGATAGTGGCACGTGCCTCACGTGAGATGCGGAGTAAGATACGAATACGGGGGATAGGATAGATTCATAAGAGTCCATGACTATGCGAGACCAATTTCTATAGGCCAGGGTGAATAGCATAATTAAAAGAAACTAGTACTACTAAATACTAGATGATCGATGTTGCATTCTCCGGTACCTGTATGTATGTATATGCAAGCCGAAGTATATCCGTGGTCCATGAACACCAGACTAATAGTCTAGCTTCGATACTAATACCAATGCAAATAGAGCTACTGCGCCATTCACATGATTCATTAGGCAGTGTAATTCTTTATTCTACGTACTTTATTCTATTCATAAAGTACTTGGAGTGTACTCTGTAGTCAAACTCTGCAGCCTGTCTATAAAAAGAGTGTGGCTGGTGAGTGGCACCTGTGGCGGTGCATTGTTGTCCCAGTGACGCTGCAATTGGATACCGCTTGGCAGCCAGCCATGGACGCTTTTGATTATTCCATCTCGGTTCCTTTTCAGATCCATTTTTTCACCTAAAAGGTCCGGGGATTCTTCTCTGATTGGACATTGACCCAATAGTGGACTGTGTTCTCCCGTCCTCGTGGACGCACCGCCATCTGCATCGTCATCGGCATTCCGAACAGACACTTCTTTCAGCTTTTTCAACTATTTGGACTCTTTACTCTTCATTCTCTCTATCCTGCTACTACCTTACGAGTACCTGATACACTACTTGTATCCCATTCCCCATAATATCTTGTCTCAGGAGCGTCTGAAACACCGAACACCGAACAACGGCACCGCTGCTCGTTATTTCGTCGCCCTCCTGCCAATCTCTCGGCTCCCCTGGTTGAAACTTCGGATGAGACTGTGATTGGAATAGCGTATTAAGTGCGACCATGTCCTACAACCGCTTAGATCCAGGTCAGTTGTTTCTGTGGTTTTTTTGTTTTGTCGTGATACCCTGTCGCATTCTTGCGCCTGTTCGGTGCATTCTTCGGGGTTTTTTCTTATTTATTTGTTTTGTTGTTTTTTTGACTCAACAAGAGCTCCTCTTCAATTAATATTGTTCAATTTTGTACTTGGGAAATGCAAAAACTAACCCCCGCAGACCCCTACGGGGATGAAGACAATCATATGATGCATCCTTACGCCCAGCGCACACCCTCGCCAGGACACCCATTGAACGGCTACCAGCTGTCAGATAATCCCTATGCACCTCATGGACACCTGGAAATGCCCTCCAGCGACCGTCTGGCCGAGCAACCAACGGTGAGTTTGCTCCGCGACGATCACCACAACAATACTAACAACCGCAGTACTCGGTGACCAGATTGCCCGATTCCTACGGACGCAATGAATCCTACGAAGAGCACGGTCCCAATGTCGGTTATCCTGGTTACGACTACACCCTCGACCCCGAGGCCCACCATGATGCCTACTACACCGAACCGTACCGACCTACGGCTACGCCAGAGGAGGACTATGATCTGGGACATCAGCCAAACTACCAGGACGATCATACTCCCATTTTGCAGGACCCAGAAAACCCCTTTGGTCCGGATAAATACAGTGACGAGTACCAAGACGACCCGGGGCTCGCGCACACACCCAGTCCGGCTCCGCTCCGGCGATGGAAGACCGTCAAGGAAGTCCAGTTGTTCAACGGAAACCTCGTGCTCGACTGTCCTATCGCACCGCGACTGCTCTCGCAAGTGCCTCACGCTGAAGCTCCGGGGCGTGACGAGTTCACGCATATGCGTTATTCGGCTGCGACTTGCGATCCGAACGATTTCTTCGAGGAGCGCTTCACGCTGCGTCAGAAGCTGTTTGCCAAACCGCGACACACGGAATTGTTCATTGCCGTCACTATGTATAACGAAGACGACTTTCTGTTTGCGCGTACGTTGGGCGGCGTTTTCAAAAATATCGAGCACATGTGCTCGCGCACGAGCAGCAAAACCTGGGGCAAGGATGCGTGGAAGAAGATTGTCGTCTGTGTGATCAGCGATGGTCGTGCTAAGATTAACCCACGGACTCGCGCCGTGCTGGCTGGTCTGGGTGTCTACCAAGACGGAATAGCCAAGCAGCAGGTCAACGGCAAGGACGTGACAGCTCATATTTACGAGTACACCACTCAAATGGCTGTGGAACTGAAAGGCCACCACGTCTCGATGAAGCGCGGCGCAGTCCCGGTGCAGATGATCTTCTGCTTGAAGGAAAATAACCAGAAGAAGATCAACTCTCACCGTTGGTTCTTCCAGGCTTTCGGTCGTGTGTTGGACCCCAACATCTGTGTTCTTCTGGATGCAGGAACAAAACCCGGCAAGGATTCTATCTACCACCTGTGGAAGGCCTTTGACGTGGAGCCCATGTGCGGCGGTGCCTGCGGCGAAATCAAAGTCATGTTGTCGCACGGCAAGAAGCTCCTTAATCCGCTTATCGCCGGTCAGAACTTCGAATACAAGCTGAGCAACATTCTCGACAAACCGCTCGAGTCGTCGTTTGGTTTCATCACTGTCTTGCCTGGTGCCTTCTCCGCCTACCGATTCGTCGCTCTGCAAAATGACAAGAACGGCCAAGGTCCATTGGAGCGGTACTTCATGGGTGAAAAGATGCACGGTTCGAATGCGGGTATTTTCACGGCCAACATGTACCTGGCCGAAGACCGTATTCTGTGCTTCGAGATCGTGTCCAAGCGGAACTGCCGTTGGTTGCTGCAGTATGTCAAGTCGTCGACCGGTGAGACTGATGTGCCGGATCGTATGGCGGAGTTCATCATGCAGCGTCGTCGTTGGCTGAACGGTAGTTTCTTCGCTGCTGTGTATGCCATTGCGCATTTCTACCAGATCTGGCGGAGTGACCACAGCCTTATTCGGAAAACTATGTTGCTGATCGAATTCATTTACCAAACCATTGCTATGCTCTTTGCTTGGTTTGGTATTGGCAATTTCTTCCTGGTCTTCCATATCCTCACGACATACCTCGGTGACAAACAACTCCTGGGTACGGCTGGTAAAGTCTTAGGTGTTGTGTTCGAATGGCTCTATCTCGCAACTTTGGTAACCTGTTTCGTCCTTGCCCTGGGTAATCGACCTGGCGGTTCGAACAAGTTTTACATGACTATGGTGTACTTCTGGATTGGAATCATGATCTACCTGGCGTTTGCCGCGGTTTTCGTGACGGTCCGATCTATCCAGCAGGAGGTCCAGGAGGAAAGTTTCACGTTCTCTAAATTGTTCACAAACTATCAGTTCTTCAGTATCATTGTGTCACTTGGTTCGACCTATGTCATGTGGTTCATCGCGTCGTTTATCTTCCTTGACCCATGGCACATGTTTACTTCCGTAAGTCTTCACCTCCTCATCTCAACGGGCAAACAAGCTAACGAACCAGTTCATCCAATACATCCTCCTCACCCCCACCTACATCAACGTCCTCAACATCTACGCCTTCTGCAACACCCACGACATAACCTGGGGCACAAAAGGCGACGACAAAGCCGAAAAGCTGCCCTCCGCAAACCTCAAACCCGGCGGCAAAGTCGACGTCAACATCCCCCAAGACGATGGCGACCTCAACGCCCAATACGAAGCCGAACTCGCCAAATTCGCCGTCAAACCACCAAAGGAGGAAAAATCCATCCCCGAAGAAGAGCGCCAGGCAGACTACTACAAGGGTTTCCGGAGTGCCGTCGTGCTGGTGTGGGTGTTTTGCAATTTCGCGCTTGCTGCGGCTGTGCTTAATTCCGCGGGTATGGAGGAGTTTAGTGAGGATACTGAGGCTACGGAGAATAAGAGGGCGACGATTTATATGGCTGTGATTTTGTGGAGTGTGGCGGCGATTTCGATTTTTAAGTTTATGGGAGCTATGTGGTATTTGGTTGTGAGGATGGTGAGTCCCTCCCCCCTGTGCCCAGGATTCGTTCTTTGTAAGAAGTTTGCTAACATGACTGCACAGTTCCGCGGCGTTTAATGGATACCCTTTCCTTTTGTCTACGACTTTTCTTACCCTACTTATACCACTTACGACCCTATACCACTGCGGGTTCAGTGATGGTGATACGCTACGGCATGATGAATGATGATTGGTTTGGTTTTGTGCTTTTTTTTTTTTTTTTTTTTTTTTCGACTTTGGGTGGATTGAGTGCATGCAATAGAGGTTATACGCTATGTAGATAGATCACTTATGACAGATGAATATGATGATACAATCGAGACCTATTCCCTATACTATCGGGTTGCCAGGAACAAGCAACCAAACAAACACCCTTCTACTTCAAACCCAAGCACACTCTCTACTCTCTCTCTCTCTTTCTCTCTCTCTCTCTCTCTCAGACCACTATACTTACACAACCCAACCCCAAAATAACCATGACCTGCCAAGCAATCCTCTCCTACCCAACCCACTTCATAACAACCGTCTCTTCCATCCTAACAACCTTCTTCAGCACAATCTTCGCCATCCTCGGCGTATTTTTCAACATAATCCTCCCATGGCTCACGGCGATTATTATCATCGTTGCAATTCTGTTCGGGTGTGTGGCTGTCTGCGCTGTAGTTGCGGAGGGGCTCGGGAGGAGCAGAGGAGAAGGAGAAGGAGGAGAAGAGGAAGAAAATGCAGGGGCAGAGGACTGGGTATTCTGGATCTAAGGTTAAGAGAGATTGGAATCGGAGTCGGAGTCGGAGTACTAGTGCTGTGGACGGGATGGATGGTGAGGCAAGGCTGAGATTCGAGATGCAAATTTTGGAGGAACTATTTGAAGGAGAAGAGCGACAGGCTTTGGGTTTTGGGGGATGACATGATGAAAGTGAACCAATGGACTAGGTTTGCTTTGTTTTGGAATTGGTAATTTTGTTTGCTGGATAGCTGGGGTGATTACTGTCTATTAAGATGCCCGGCTGGTGTCTAGTAGGCTGAATAGTTGACGTCTAGCTGGGCTGATTTTCTGTTGATCCTCGTGAAACATGCTATGCCATATGATATGATACAATGTACTCGGATACATACACACAGTGATGGTTATCAGGAGCGCGTGCATAATTGGGATGTAAAAGTCGTTGGTCGCGTTGAGGATGGAGTGGGTGGGGGTTCTGGGGTGCCATTTTGCTTTTGGACCGATTGCCAGCGTAGGGGTTTGAAAGGAGATAGCGAGGTTGATGTTGTGCGTTGGAATCCATTCATCTTCAGGGACACGAAAGACGTCTTTCCATTCAGCATCTCCCAGCTTAGCTCTTGTTAAACTCCTCAAGCCTCTCCTTTTGCGCTTTCAGGATCCCCTCCAACATATCAATATTGACCCTCAGCTTTGTCTTCTCGTCCACCTCTGTTCCCTCCCCGGAACCCCCTTCCTTTCCCCCAGTCCCAGAACCATCACCGTCACCATCACTGGAGCCCTCTTTCCCACTCTCCCCCTGACTTTGCACCTTGCTCTCACCTTCACTCTGACCCTCACTCTTCTCCTTTAATTTCTTCTCCTGCTCATCAAACCCAGCATCATACCCCAACTTCTCCGCAACCATCATACAAAGCACGAAGCAAACAAGCATAACCCCAAAAATAATAACAAGCGCCGTAACAAATGGAAGAATGATATCAAAGAAAACCCCGAAAACGGCCAAGACCCCATGCAAGGAACCCGAGAGGATGCCACCGACAGTTGAGACAAATCGTTTATGGTAGGGAAGCTTGACTTTCGGTATAGGGGGTCGGCAGGCCATTTTGGTGATATGTGGGATTTTAATATGAGGAGATGGAAAAAGAAGAGAGGTGAGGTGAGGTGAGGTCCAGGATAAAGGCGTTTGATTACGCCCTTACGCCCGGCACCCGGTGCAGTGCCCCATTAGCCGCCGTGCCGCGACATACGAGGTATGTGTGAATTATTGGTGGCCAATCATGGTTTGATATACGATCTCTGTTCGTTTCGGAGTATATCCTCGGATATGCGGGGGGATAATCAGCACGTTCAAGCCTGCACCTGCGCTCCTTAGCCATACCCTCCAACATCTCTATTTCAATCTACAATCGCGTCTTCTAATCAACTTCCAAGCCGTCTTTCTTCTGCGACTCCTTGCTGAAATTTGTATGTTCCGTTAACACCTCTACCAGTAACAGAAAAGTACCGATGAGAAACCATCCGATGAAAATGGCGAGGAGCCACTCTCAATGGCGGCGTATTGGTAGACTATCTACTGAATGCTAGAATGGAGAAAGAAAATAGGCAGAGCCAGCCTGGCACGGGCTGTATGCTGTGTGTGTCCAGGGTTGTAGCCCTGTGCCAAAGACAAAAGGCTCAAACATATCTGATATCGCCAATATGTCGTGTCACTAATGCTCCTCTTATCCCAAAAACAGATCATGCCTGCGTATATGTATGGCTTATTTTGTAACTCTCAGAAGTCCAAAATGCCTCTTGTGGAGAACTGGGGTGTTTGAATACACTGTCATCAGTCTTTATTATAGAGTGGCCATTAAGAAATATGTACATACATGGCACAAGATTACAATGTTTCATGATAGCGAGGCTGAATAGTTAGCACAAGTTGCACTGGTCTTAACTTCACAGAACAGTGATAGGTAGTAATTATTACTTGCAAAGTGGACTATACTAGTATATTCTGAGTAACATGGAGCAAGTATTATTATCCGTGATGAATCTCATTGCGGATATACATTCTAGTTCGGCTAAAAGAGCTACGGACGAGCAAACACGGCGATCTCGAAGTTGATGACAAAGATGAATCAAGCTCAATATCGCTCAAAGAAAACACTGATACGTGACGACTAGCTAGAGTACCTAGGCAAATTCTCCCTCATCCAATTTCATTGACCAAGTGCTTTGTATATCTCGGCCTCGATTGCTACCCATAGACCAAGCACCTGGGCGTCCACAAATGGTAGAATCTGCGTGCAAACAATCCCCGCAACGCCCTTCTCCCGGTCCGCCCACCACCACAAATTCGGCAGCCCAGCCCAGTGCACAGTGCCATTTGACCGCCCTGTCGCGCCGCCGTTGCTCAGCATGAAAGTGAGGCCCCAGCCCTGTGGCGCCCCCCCAGGAACTGGATACAGTTCAGGAATGGGGTTGGTCAGGTCCGGTTTTGCAGCTGGGATGCCCTGGCGGCCGTAGTTTGGGAATTGGGGGATTTGGTTGGAAAGAATTTCGTCGACGGTTTCCTTGCGAAGCAACTTGCTGCCCGTCCTCGGACACGTTCCGTCGTTTAACAGGACAGCTAGGACCTCTACGGAGACAAGTCAGTGTATGGAATCTCACCAGGATTCGGGTCTACTCACTGCAGTAGTCCTGCGGCTTGGCAAACATGCCTGCGCCGCCGCTGTTGAACACCCTGGCGACTTCGGCCTCATTGTCCGGATCAACAACCAGAGGCGCTCGAAAAAGATGGTCTCGGGCCCTCAGAGTGCCGTCTGGGTTTCTACTGTTCATATACGCCAGCCTCCGGCGCATGTCGCGGCTCGGAATCATGGACATCTCCTTGATCCCAAGGGGCAGGAAGACATTTTTCTGGAGATAGGCGTTGAGCGTCAAGCCAGTTGCGCGCTCCAGTGCGATTCCCGCCCAGTCGATACCAACCTATTTTTGTTTTCATTAGCAATGCGTTTCATGGCCCCGAATCAATGACCCTTACGCCGTATTCCCAACCTTGGCCGGGCTGGAAAAGAAGAGGCAGCTTCACATCTTCAATCCGCCCAGAGAACTCATCCACGCCAACCGGATACGACCACTGTCTCAGTCTCTCGTTAAAAAACGTATACCCGAATCCGGCAGTATGGCTCAACAGCATTCGTAGGGTAATTGCGCGCTTTTTCTCCTCGAAATTGCCATCTGGCCGCAAAACCTTGAGACTTTTCAATTCAGGGCAAATACGCTCGGTCTGCACCTCATCATCCAGGCTGAGAATGCCTTGCTCAACCAGTTGCATGCAGGCGACACCCACCAACATCTTCGTACAAGATGCGATCCAGAAGATGTTGTCCAAGTTCATGGGGTCTTCGGATCCCGTGCCTCGTTTACCGCCGGAGTGAGCGAATAATTCGTCGCCATCTTTGCCAACGACCACGACCGTGGCCCCGGGGATACCGGACTTTTGGTCCTCACAGGCCTTGTCTATGATGCCACGGAGATGCGAAGTCACTTGCGCATCAAGAGGCATGTTGGTGGCTGTATGAAGAAGGAGGGGGGTTGTGTGGGAAATCGTGGGTATTGAGTATATGGGGGTGAATCTACCTTCAAGGTGACAGCGAGGGTACCCGGGGGCCTGCAAGCGTGGCTTATATAACGAAAGGTTCAACAGCCCGTTGACATTAACTTCTACAAAACCCCAGTCTCCCTGTGATTGATGAGGAGTTCTCCTGGTTCCGAAGCGGAGATGCGGAACCGCTGCGGATTGCGGATTGCGGATTCCAGGCGCCAGGAATCAGGATCGTTGCATCCGGCTCCGCAACCGTAACTAAAGAGATCAAATCAGCGACTGGAGCAACAATGATTGACCTGCGGAACGCGGGGAAGAGGCAGAGTGTATGAGGGCGGGGTCCGGGTGTATTGATTGGATCAACAGAGCTGCGGCACCCGTATTGGGATGATTAATGTGGTACTGTTGAGAGCATATGCTAAGCAGCAAGACATGTATAGCAATGAAGACAATATAAATAGGAGGTGTTTGAGAAAGAAAACCCTGAAGAACATCTCAGACAGTCAATCTTCGGACGAGTATTACAACAGCTGCACTTGACATCCGCTTTGTCCGTTTAACTCTTGAACTTCTTTCGCAAATATTTCCTTCAGTAGCTAGTTGATGGCCGTCAGATTGTCTATAAATAGGCTCTTACGTTTGATAGTCTTCTCAATTATAATTCTTCCTCTATTTCATTCGAATAGTGCCTGCGACATTTTTCCGTGTCATTGTAGTTGACCACTCCCATCCACATCTGAATCAGACAGATGAGGTACTGGCAGCTCAGCTTTAATTTGGGACAGGGCTCGGTCATTGTTTGAAATCCAAGAAATACCATTCTGATTTGGACGGAAGCCCAATTTCGAGGATTGGCTCGTGGAGATGAAGTCAAAGTTTGAGGCTAATGCGGACCAGTTCAACACCAACCAACTGAAGAGAGCTTACCTGGTTTCGCGCACAGCTTGATCCGCTCGTCAGCAGCTTTTATAAACAACCTGGGGGTTGTACGGAAAGAACACCTCCTTATGCTTGTATAGCTTAACGACGAGAGATAATATCAGCAGCGAATCAGATAGTTCAATGGTTATCTGCTCTAGCATCATTGGTCTAGTGGTAGAATTCGTCGTTGCCATCGACGAGGCCCGTGTTCGATTCACGGATGATGCATTATTTTTTGTTTTTATTTTTTTTCCCTCATCTCTCAATTGAGATGTCTTTCCCATTATAATTACTGCCTTTCTACTGAATATTACTGCTTCGACTGTACACACAATGCAAACCCCCCGAGAACCAACCCCATCCCCAACCACGTCTCCTTCGCTATCATCTTCCGCTCCACGTACCATTCACCGAGCACCGTAAACAAGAATGCGCTCGAATTCGCCAATGGGACGGTTAGGGAGAGTTCTATAACCCGGTGAGCACCTTCACTGTCGTACAGATAGACGGGGAACGTACCATGCTTCCCAACAAGGAGAAAGAACCAAACACTCCCGGTTAAGTTAACAACGAGGGGAATGGAATAGGCCGGTGTGCGGAGGAGATTGAAGAGGGTCCAGAGGAGGGTGGTGAGTTTCTGTTTGATCCAGGATGGTTTGGATGCGGTAGTATTCATCCATGCTGGTTGTTTCATTAATGGTGGGGGGTTGTCCTCTTCCTTGCTCTCTGTCTCGTCCTCGTCCTCGTCCTCATTCTCATCCTCAATATTCTCCTCGTGCTTAACTTCGCTATCATCCTTTTCTTTATTGTCTTCCTTGCGACTCTTCAATGGCACCTCCTTCTCCTGTTGTGGTTCCGGTTGTGTATCCCGTTGCGCCTCCTGTCGCGCATTAAAGTCCGCCGCCGCGCGCCGGATAAACGGTGTCGTGAAGCCCCATGCTACACCGACGAGAAGAAAGGAGAGGACGTAGTTGAAGACGGAGGGAGGTGTTTCGAGGATACTGGCGTCGGGATCCATTGCATGTGTTGTGGTTGTCAATCGTGGTTGTTTGGGGATGTGTACTCTACGGAGTTTATGCGGAGGACAGACGGAGATAGCGGGATTCTTGGCGGTCAACTACATACAACAGGTAACGTCACCAAAGACACATTAAGAGTAAATAGAACAGTAGCGGCCCCGATATCAAGCATAGAATTAACGACGACAGATACTGCCCCTCCGGTGGTGACGTCCAGAGCAGGAATGCGTGTGTGCTAAATGTCACCAACGCCGCTGCGGTCCATTCCCCTGTCTGTCTGTCAGCGTTGCATATCTTCTGCTTACTATTTTCTAATTCAGGGATAACCGACAGACTTGGAGTTGGAAATTATCCGTTTGAAGGGTTGATAGGATTAGAAACACGCTTAGAATGCCGGATGATGTAGTCAGATCTGTTTTGTCTGTCAGGAACAAAAAATATATATATTGTTTGGAAAATTACCTGGCATTTTCATCGATATTCAGACCCAATGAGCAACATTGGAATGGATCTAGACAGAAGAATTCTATTTGAAGTAAGAACCGTGGGAACACAAGAACACGGATCTCTCGTAAGAAATAAGAAGCCACCGGAAGAAACACAAAACCCTAAAACTACAGTTCCACAGAATCATAACCATTGGTTCCGTCCATTCACTCCACGCGTCGGGTATTTTCCCCGCCGATGCTATTCCATGTTACAGGATCGGAGGCTGAAATGCTGAACTGAGGAACATGAGAAAACTTAACCAACCAAGTTCTATCGGGGAGTTGGACACTCCATTGGCTAAGTCTTATATCGTATAGTTCGTGTAGCGTCGGATTGGCCGTAAATAATATTCAATTCTGCTCCTTAAACTGAGACATTTACGTACCTATCATACAGAAGGCGAATTTTACTCTTCAGAGAAGATAGATAGGTGCGCGCAAACAGATATAAATCGCCCCAGCACACTTGAAAATGCAAGAAACCAAACAATCAGATCACTCCTTTCTCATCACAATACTATAGGAAGAGCATCATGAAGCTAAACACATTCACAACTCTCCTCCTATGCACCAGCTCCGTATCCGCGGACTTCTTCACAGCCAAATCCCGCGATGTCGGCAACAACATCGACCTAGGCCACTTACTCTCCATCACCGATTTCCACACCACAATTGACCACAATGGCACTTGGGAAGATGTGACTGAGTACGAGACCTTCGACGAGGAAAATGGAAACCAACAGGAACAAAGCCTCAACCCCTTCGCACCCGTGGCTACAGGCCTCGTCCGCCGCACAAACTACTGCAGCGAAAACACAGGAATCACGAAGATGGTGTGCGATAACGTGCCTAGTCGGAATTGGTTCTGGGGTGCGGGTGGTGCGTTGGCGATTTGGTATGCGCCGAAGGCTATTACGACTTGGTTTAATGTAAGATTCATTATTATACCTTTTTTGTTGATGTATCTGGTACACTGCTGATATCGTGGACAGAATGTCGGGGCTATGATCCAAGCTGGACGGAATCTTAAGCAGATCTATTACAACAACGGCGGCCATGATGAGCTGAAGAGTCTTGATGTTAATGAGACTAACGCTATTGACTATCACTTTTCCCTGCCATATTTGCTGGACCATGAGGGCAAGCCAGATGACAGCAGTATGCCAAATGGTCTCGAGGCGCGAAGTGATACAGAAACGGACGTTGATCTTAAACACGACTATGTGTATAGCCAGCTTGATCGAACGCTCTGTAAGTACCCAGCCCCTGTAACCAGGATTGAACAACTGACTTACACCACAAAGACTACAAGGCCACATCACTTGCGTTCTCTCCTAATACGGCAGCGGAGGAACCATCAACAACCCTGACCAACGACACTACCACCGGCACACGCACTCTCCAACCCCGTGCAAGAACCAGCGACTACACGATCAACATGATCATCTCCAAGCACAGCAAAGCAAATACCAAAGCCGAACCATCGTGTCTCGCGAAGATGCTTAAGTATCACCTTGATGCGAGTTCCGAGAGAGGTCGTTTCTCCTGCCGTCCGGTTGATAATAAGGGTAGTTGGCATGCTACAATGCATTTGATGATTAACCATGGGAAGAATAATAAGGGGACGTATGGGACGTGTTGTGATTAGATTGTTCGGAAGTCGAGCAAATTGGGTTGTTGAAGTGTTGTCGCTTGTATGTGAATTTGGAAGCTAAATTGACCATTTCCATTCGAATCATGGTACATGTAAGATCCTTTCACGCCCAAGCGAGACTCAGACAAACATGACCCGCTTCACTTCCTCACTCCAGAGTAAGTTCCCGGATCGTATATGGGAGTGCCTAATGTTGGCTCCATAAACTTCTCTCAGAGTTCGCCGAGATTATGACTCAAAACATGAATAATTCTCATTATAATATAACACTCCCACGCATATTATCAGCAAAAAATGATAGTATCGCAGCATAAGTCGAGAAAAACACTCTGTCCCGCAATGGTTATATCCCAGATCCCATGGTACTTTCACACCGAAAAGTCAGTGTGGCCAAGTGGTTAAGGTGTGAGAGCCAAATTCGTTAATCTCTTTGAGTTCACATGTTCGAATCCTGCCACCATTATGGTGTAGGGCAGTGGCCAACCCCGTGGTGAGTTAATCCTGGTCTCACTACGTACTGATTTGTAGATTGCATTCTTTTCTTGGGGGGGCGTAATCTGTACTCATGCGGGGTGATTTTCGATTCGGTTTCCATCCATGGGTCTGTTTCGAGATCCGTCTCCCGACCCAAGATCTCATATATCAGCCATCTTCTTTATATTTCCAAGCCCTATAAGAGGCTGCATGTCGTGGTAGAATTGCATGAGAATGTATTCGATGTCATTTGCCATGAAGGTATAGCTGTATCAAGGTCATCACATAGTTCATTCGTTCGCTTCGAAGTCAGTGCCATTTGGACTCGAATGTAGATATCCCTATGGTTAGACAGCTGTGGTAGTCACTCATTGCCTTGATTCAATGTGAGTGAATGGGGCCTTGATCTTGAACTTTCTTAACTATTCATTTTCCTACTTGTGATCCACTCCGAGGGATGAAAGCATTCTTCTATCTAACCGGAGTGGTCCATCTTCGGAAAGATGCAATGTGGTGGTCCATTCATCTGGAATCGAATCTAAGCAACTCAAATAAGAAAGTATATTTCGAATCCTACCGAGAGCAATTTGAAACATAACACTCGTACAGTAGGTGTACAACATCGCTCCGACGCTCAAAAAACATCCACTTTTTTCAACTCCTATTAATCAACAACCACGAGGTCTTTTGGAAAGGAAATTGGTGATAGTAGAAGGCCTATGCAAGACATTTTTCCTTCTATGTGTTCTGCTATTTTATTAGGCCTAGAGAATGGCATGTCCCCTACCAAACTTGTTCAAGAATTCTAGGGTTTCATGCCAAGCCTGTCTTACTGCCCGAGGACACTAGGGCTTGGTCATTTGTATGATATCGGCCATGGTCAATGACCGTTGATGGTCATTTGTCGACTGTCACAGCAACGCCTGCCCTGGAAGCAGAAAATCCTCTGGCCACGGGTCAAGACCGAATAACGACAGTCCTGATTGAAACAAGTCACCCTCAGGCCATGATGGGTCAGGATTGTGTAATAATAGATCATCCCAGTGCTGATTGCTAACAGTATCCGGCATACACGGCGGTGCTGTGGACTGTTCTATGGTCCCTTTCGGGAGGTATGCCAGCTCATTTGCCATCAAGCCCGCATAATCCTCCGGTACCCAACGATGCGCGACCAATTTGAGTAATCGGATCGCTCGAAGTGCCCATACCCACGCAGTGCTCAGCTGATTGAGGCTGTATATAATATGAAGAAAGTGTTTCTTTGCTTTTGACTTTGCGTCGGGATTGGGCAGAGTCCAGTTGCATAGGTGAATTAGGCCTGCTGTAAGGCAGGGGTGTATAACTGACATAGTCGCGGTTCTCTTTGCAAACCGGTCATTATTCAATTATCCTCGAGTGTGAACTGGGAATCTCAGCTTACCAGAGAATAATGTTTTTCGACATCTCTCAGTATCATCGTCAGTGTTTCAGCGGACCTGGTGCATTCTGCAAGGTGCCTGCAAGCCGTGCCCGCTTCATTTCTGACCGTTGGAGAAATGGCCTGTCTCGAGATGAATGGTCGATGAAGGAGAATATTAAGGCCATGATAATGAATACTAGACGGGTTAGTTGAAATCATAAGATACACATATCGGGTGGGGACATGCTGAAAATAGTAAATATGTACAGCCACTGGGCTACCTGAGGCAGAGGAGGGCAGCCGAATCACACTTGGGATTTTGTCGTAGAATGCAGATAATGCAACAGAAGTCTTTAGAACGATTTCTATCTTGTCATCAGGCTTAGTCTCGGGGCCTGGTGAGTAGCTATGGCGGCATAAGCTATCTTCACCCGTTGCATTCGTCCTTCCTTCAATACTGCGCGGACGATGACTTACATATCATCCAAAGGACTAGTGACCAGTCTAAGCATCTTGCACGTGTAGCGAAAATTAGTTATGGAGTACCCCATGGGCAAATGAAGTTCGGATGGTAATCTCAACGATCCTTCGAGGCCTCTGAACTCGATCTCAGGCAATACGGCGGGCAAAGGAGTGTATATGTCCCGTTCGTTGCATGCGCTCGGCCGACCCAGCGCAATGCTGTAAAATCTGCCCCTCAGAGTTAGTTCCATGGAGAAACTAGTGGAAGTTGTAGTATTTTCGACAGCAACCGACTCACTTCTCGATCATATAACAGCCCCACCAAGCGATTGAGCGAATTTCCGCATCTTCAGCGCTCAGGCGACCAGATTCGATCCATTGACGAGGGTCAATGTGAAGGCCCAAGGTATAGGCCATCCTCAGAGCGATTCCTCCATTTTGTCAGCAGAAAGCAGAAGTCAGAGTAATTGACATACCGATATATGTCCATCCTGCGGGCTCAATATCCAAGGACAACTCAGCTACTGATACCAATGCAGCTGCTACCACCGTTGAAAGGCGAGGCGCTTCAATCTCCTCGAAAATCAGTTGCTTTGCCTTTGAAGAGAAACTGATACCCGCAGTGCTCGGGCCGTAATCATGTGAAAGAGTTGGCTCATCGGAGTAGCGAGCCGCCACTGCCAGCATCGCATATAGCAGAACAGGAGTGCAGTAATTATTATCCCGCGCTTCATAGCTTCGACGCCAGGCACTCTCGTGGACTAGATATTGCCATGAATTCTGCCATCTCCAAAATACACTCAACAACTCCTCTTGGGTTGAGCGATCCACTTCGACCTCGCCAATTCCTGGTCGCTGACTCCGGTTCGCCGAGAATTTCAGCAGATGATCATGGCACCTCTCATCCAGTTGCTCGGCGACTAGAGCCAGGTTACTGCGGGAGTCGAAGAAGCGCAGTTCTTGCCCCTCTCCCAGGCTTAGTCCGCCACAAAGATCGACTAGTTCCTGGACAGAGTCTTGGGGAGTTGAGTCGCTGATCAAGTGACGGCTCTGTTGATCAATCGGTATAGAGCTTTGGGATGGCACTTTCCGCCCTTCATAGTCTGCTACTTGTCGCTCGAGGCTTTCTATACGCGAAAGTAACGATTGGATATAGCGCTTGCTCGGTGGTCTGCCAGGTTTATCACTGTCTGTACATGTCGAAAGTAAGATCATAACGTACTTGCGCTTCTCTTCGGAATGTTGATATTCGCAGGGCTCTTTCAATGTGGCGCATCTCGAACAACATGGTTTGACCCCGTCGCACTAGAACCCGTTAGGCCGATGCCCTTCAACCTGCATCACCGGATTGTGGATTACTGACTTTAACGCGTCTCTTTCGACAGGCTTGACATGCTACGGACACGCGTTGACGAGGATTCATGATACATGAGGGAATTTAATAGATAGGTAAGATGATAGTAGGTACGATGTCATGGTTTCATTCTGTCGGCGGGGTGGCGGAAAATTCGCCGGATAATGCCCTTCCGCGTTCTTGCTGCCCCGGGGACCAAATCTAATATGCCCTCTCCACTATCCAGCCCTGCTTTCCATCCCGTCGATTCTCACGGTCCTCGAAGAATGGCTTGAAAACTGTAGTAATCACTTTATCCGCGTCGAAATCTGGGTGATATTCCTCGCTCGTCGGACTGACAACCCGTCCAGCAATCAGTGGCATACCCACCAGAATGTTGGCCTTGTCAGGCAAGACCTTGGCGAACAAGCGGCTAAGTGTCTGTGAAGCCGCTTTGGCACAGGAAAGCGAGCCGAAAACCGGTTCCGGTTCCTTGTCCAGGATGCCCCCGGTGACGAGAAAAAGCGGCCATTCGCTCTCTGCAATACGATCGACCCTGGCGTTGCCCTCGGAAAACCACTGACCGGCCACCAGAGTACCCACGGCTGAAACCCTAAAGTCTTTCTCCAGCTCCTCAGGCGCAGTTTCGGTGATATCCGTCATGGCGACTCGGGCCGCATTGTAGCTCAGAACATCTAACTTGCCTCCTAGTTCCCGGACACACCAGTCAAGCGTAGCCTTCAAGATTGCGGGCTCACCAGCATTGGCAGCCCGGTAGATGACTTTGGCATCTTTGCCTTTCTGGGCCCGGTGCACCTCGTCGGTGATGGCGGACAGGCTCTTCTCGGAGCGGGACACCAAGGCGATGTTCCATCCCAGACTTGCGAGCCAGATGGCAAGGGATTTGGACATGAGGGAACCGACTCCTACGATAACGATGTTTCGGTTTTCGCTGACGCTCATGGTGTGACTGAGAGGCGGATGAGGAGGCTTCAGGAAAAAGACCGTGGTTTCTTTTGTAAGACAAGCTGGGAGGATTGATTTAGGGGAATAACGATGATGTAAATGAATAGCTGAAAACAATGAATGAAGTTGGCAGGGTTATACACAGGCACATATATATACCTTGTAGTGGGCCCTCCTTTAATCATCAAGCTCTTAGTACCTCGCCATGGCGTCCACTGGGCTTTGTAATTGGTGGTATATATATTCTTCTATTACTTTCTGCTTTATAATGCTTATATCCACAATTTACGTATTGAACCTCGCTCAGCAAGGTAAATTACTATTGACCGAGAGAGCGGAAGGGCATTACCCGGGGAGGGCGTCAAGGGACAGCAAGGTGGATTCCTATTGATGGAAGGGCATTACCCGGTGAGAGCATCAAGGAACAGCAGAGTAAGCAAGATTTGAGCCTATAAATAAGTGGCCTTACCAGAAGCAGCCATGGACCTTGCACTGTCAATCGGAGTACCTCTTGCCACAATGACTATCTTACATTTGGTCCTTTTCCAATTCAAATCGGAGGTCGCCCCGGCCACTCAGCAGGAAGTGAGCATGTTGCCGACCATTCTCTGAACTTGTCTTCTGATGATCTCCAGATTTTGCAGGAATTCTTGACCCTTCCACAGAAATGCGAGGATGCATTACAGAATCTGTACATCAGAGGTATACGAGGCGGAGTGGAGTGCACTCCAGGAGCATCATCTGTACATTGTTTTTTTTTACTTCTCGCATCTTATTTACTCGGATACTAAGCCATCGAGCAGAATTTCACCCACGTCTTCATAGTCGAGTTCAATTCTATGCAACAGCGAGAGTATTATAAATCTGTGGACCCTGTTCATGTTGATTTTGCGTCACGCATCATGCCTCTCTTGAGATTTATAAAGATTTCGGTGTTTCAGGAAAGTAAATTTCTGGGCCAGTGAACTTCTTGTCTGGTATGGAGTCTATCTACAGACTACAGAGGGTTGGGACAGTAGTAACAAGCTGGGAAATTGAAAGTGGAATAAGAGGCCTGGTGCTCATAGACCACTCGAAAGACTTTATATAATGCACACAAAGTGGGATAGCAAAACCAACTACATGTTACAGCAGTCATCATATATTAACTAACTAGTTGGTTAAATGATCCAGAGCGCTTATAGAACACTCATGCCGTGCTATTGACTGAACACAAACAACCACCATCAAGAATTACAAAACCGATTTAAACATCTCCCCGTTCCTCGCAATCGCATCCTCAGCTTCCTTGATAGCATCGTATCCATACAACCACGGCTGTACTTCAGGACATGTCCTAGCAATAGCACAACAAATTAACCAGTAATAGATACTCAGGGGGATAAAACATACCACCGACTAGGAAAAACACCCGTAATCTCCTTCCCTAGTTGCGAGAGGAAAATCTCATCTCGCTTTTGTTGTTCTTTGCCGTCAGGCATGTGGAAGTCGTGTCGCTTCATTACCATTAGCATCATTCAAGATAAAATTGTATGGTTGTACGGTACGCACCTGCTTGAACGTCTCCCTGACAATAGCCTCGCCCCTCGACTTTCTCACACTCTCGTACAACCGGAGAATCTCCGGTAATTGTGACTTGTTCTTCATATGTCCTAGCAAGCGGCCGAGGACGGCACCGTCTTCAAGGGACGAATTGGCGCCTTGGGCGAGGTAGGGCAGCATGGGGTGACATGCGTCGCCGATGAAGACGAGGTTGGATTTCTCGTTTACCCAAGTTTCCATCTCGGCGTCTGTTTCGTTAGCTTTCTTGCCCATGCCCTGGTTACAGAAGACTCACGATGCATCAACTTCCACTTATCAACATGATCCACATAACTCAAAAACCGAGTCAAACTAAACCGCATTAGCCAATCCGAACCACACCACACCCCCCTCCCCTCCCCCAGAAGGAAAACTCACATAGGATCCCACCCTCCAAACAACCCCCTCATCTCCTCCACAGACCCAGCCTCTCTCGCCACCCCCGGCGGCAAATTATCCGGCACAAGCAACACAACATTAAACATCTTCCCCCCGCGCAACGAATAAGCAACCGCATGCGCGCCCGGTCCAACCCAGAAATGTACCTCTGGGTTCTCAACTAACCTCCTCAACTCGGGGTCCTCGATTTGGTCCGCGGATAGCACGATTCGATATGCCAGGTCGCCAGTCGGAAGGGGCTCATCTTTCCGGCCCAGAAAACACTCTCGACAACGGGACCAGAGACCATCTGCTGCGATTATTAGATCGCTGGAGTAGGTGGTTCCGGAAACGGTGTGGATGGTTGTGGTATCGAAATCAATCCGCTCAACGCGCTGATTCATGTGAAATGTCACGCCTAGCTGTTTCGCGCGCGCGAAAAGCGCCTGCTGCAAATCAACCCTATGCAAATCCACAAACGGCGCTGGATATTTCCCCCGAATATTTTTATCAAAGCCACGCTCATGCGCAAGAACCTGCCCTGAATACCGATGCACTGTTACAGATGTCGGCACTGCGGCTGCTTCCCAGATTGAAGAGGGGAGTTGCCAGTGGTTGAAGAGGCGCGAGGCGTTGGGGGTTATTTGAAGGCCGGCTCCGACCTGTCTGCGATTAGCACTGTAAACTAAGTGGTTGGATGGAGGTGAGGTACCTCGGCGAGTTCTTTGGCTTGCTCGATTACTCGGACTGAGTGACCTGTTGCGGCGCAGGAGATTGCTGCTGCGATGCCGCTGAGGCCGGCGCCGACGATGGTTATGTCGAGGCGTTCTTTTAACTGTGCAATCGTTTATTAGCTGTTCTATGCAGAGGGTAAGCTGTCACGCACCACCATTTCGAGTCGCGTGAGTGTAACTTGATAGGGATGAACTGTGGTATTGAACACTAGAACCATACACAGCTGAGCACAAGTTAGAATAAATAGAGAATCAAGTCAATCCTCGATAGTTATAACGCGCAATTGAGGAGTTATGAGGAGCTATGACATCTATTCCCGAGCTGTTAGACCCCTGTGGTATGTCCGATGCCAATTCTGGATTTCTCGGGATTGCCGACTACTCGGGATTTCCACCCCCGGATTTGCAGAGCTTGGCAGGATATTCCGGGGGATCCTTGTACATACGCATACGAATACTCCTGCATACAATGATATATTTTTGACATGTATCATTCCATTCTCAATGCAACTCACAACATACTAGGTACAAAACCATCTAGTCACCACACGATTTCCTTCCCCATAATCCCCTCTACAGAAGGGATAGCCCCCCTCAACGCATGTCCATAATCCCCACCATTCGGCGTCCTCAGCAGCGTGTGGATATGGAATTTCTTCGGTTCCTCATTTGTCAGGAATACACCAGAATGGTGATCGAACTCAATCAACACAACCGGACTTTGCACGCGGTAATAAAAGGGGTCTTCGTTCCCGAACCCGCCAATCCAGGAGAACCATGTTTCGGATTCGAAGTGCTCGATTTGTTGGATTTTGAGCTCTCGTGAGCGCTTGGGGAGGTAGAGGAGGTATTGCTCGAAGATCCCGTAGAGGAGGTCGCGTTGAGTATCTGTGAAAGTACTCCCGACGTTAATACCCTCATACGGCACGACGCGGTTGTCGCGGTATGCCCCGCACACATGGCGCTGGTCATCTTTATTCCAGCGCCCCGGCGGCATAGCAGGATCATGCATCTGCTCATACACCTGCGCCTTCTGCTGCAACTCCGAACTCAGCGACTGCATAAGCCTCAACCCCAGCTCCTCCTCAACCTGCATAATCCTAGTCCCCGCATGCGGCCCCTCATCAATCTCATTCGGCTCCGCGCCCGTAAACCACGGCGACGCGATAATCTGCCCCCTATACAAGAAAACATTCAAACACAAATGATGTCCGTAAAACGACCACCCCCACGGTCGAGTACTCGAGGGCGTCCCAAAAAGTACAAAGTTATACGAGAACTCGTTCACCACGCGCGGGGACTCGACGAGTTCACCCAGGAAGTGGTTGATGCGCATGGCTTTAAGGGCTTTGCTGTAGCCTTCTGGGGAGAGGGTTGCTTGTAGGACGGTTAGAATTGCATCGCGGAGTTGGGGCTTGACTTCGTCGAGGCGCAGGCCTTTGGGGCTAAGGAGGAATTCGGGGTTGGACCATGTGCGCCATTCGGGGGAGTCGACGTGGTAGCTGAGGGCTTTTTGTTGGGTTTGGTCGCAGAGGTTTAGGACAGTTTGGGTGGCGTTTACGATGGAGTCGATTGGGACGTCTTCGTCTTGTAGTGTGAAGAGGCCTGGGCGGACCGTTCCTACACAATTATATCAGATCAGTGTACCCTCACTTGTACAAGATGGAGGAAGCATACCATCATTGGTAACACCCTTAAACGGCTCCTGCAACAACTCCAACCAATGCAAATACAACGCATGCAGCCACGGCGGTCTCGCCAACGTCTTAAAATCACGCGCATACTCATGCGCATCCTGTTCGCGCATAGTCTGAAAGCGCGGAATGTTCAAATCAGGCAAATACTGGCGATATTCGCCCGTTGGCTTTTCCGATGTAACTGTCATAATGGCTGCTAGCTGCAATGATACGGATAGTTTCCAATGGCAGAGTAGATGGAGGAATTGAATTGAAACACAGTGTCGCTATCAGTAGATATACGTATCCCACTTGGAGTTGATGCTTCCCCCGCGATGGGGCTGTGGGGAGGGTACCCGGGAAAGATGTTTTCCGCTAAGAGGCGCCGGCATTTCCGAGACCGAGGGCTTTGTCCCCACCGGGTATTGGGTGTGGGGAGGGGGGGGATCCCCACAGATGCTGAGGGGCGCACACGTGCTAGTTAATGTACGGGGTATGATGCTTGTTTTAGAGAAGACATGAGATCATTTAATTTATGCTAGTATGGTATGATTATGAGCGTTCTATGAGAGGAAACAGATTATCCGCCCTGATGAATCCAGTCACTGTTTTGCAACTTTTGCAAAAAACAAGACAGTATGCGCAAATACAATGCATGCACGATGATATAAACACCACAAGCTGCCTTGCGACAGAACTCCAGACTCCATGATACGCCACCCAGGTTGAACAAATGCGGAAACACAGAGAATACAGCGCCTTAGCTAGCAACAGCAAGCTGAGCTACCAGATCAGACGCCACATCGAGGAACGGATAAGGACTCGTAACTTCCTTCTCCTTGTTGCGGAAGCGTCTGCTGATCGGACGCCATTCCGCCTCTCCTTCCTCCCGGACCACGTTCTGGTAGCCATCACATTTGAAGTCAACCATGTAGCTGTTCTGCTCCAGCTGGTACAGCTGAATATCAACAAACACCCACACTCCATGGTTGACACGGCTAGAAGAAGTCCGTCGCGACGGAGGACCAGATGCTGTTTCTACGGCGAGTGAATTCCTGTCCTCCCTCGGGATCTTTGTGATGTTAAAACGACGACGCAGCTCTTCGACCTCGCTCTTGCTGACAGTGCTACTGGTGCGGCCGTGGACGCGTGGTGAAGGACCAGGTATTCTCATGCCTTCTTTCAAGAGGCGGGCACGGATGAACCAAGGATCCTTAGGAATGTAGTAATCGGACGGGAGGTGGGCATATTTCGTTTGCAGTGGCTTGTCCTCGTCGGCCCCGATATCGCCGCCTGTAATTATATTAGCTGAGCCCCAAAGTGACTATAGATAACGGATTGAACCAACCTGCATCGCCTGGCAAAATATCCCAAACTCCGCCCTGTGCATCAATAGCCCGGTACAGATACAACATGGCTTCATACGGCTGATTGCGCGACCGAATGCCAAACTGCCACTTGCGAGATCTCTTGGGCATGTGCGCTGTGTAGTGGTGGCCCTCGGGTGGCTCAAACCGGAGCTTGTCCAAATCAACGATGCTCCGAGAGTGAGGCTTCAAAGCTCTCGCTGTTGCTTCCTGATCATTCATCGACCGCTCACTCCATGCCGGATCGTCCGGATTCTCAGCCCTGGCTTGTGCGTCACGGTGCGCAGCACGAGCTCGTTGTTCGCGCTCGCGTTCGCGCTGTTCCATAAGCTGGTCGTGCACGTATGGAATACTCGTCGGCAGGATGCGGACATGGCTCACGCGCACTGGCTCTTCGTCTTCGGGTGGTAACTGGACGAATCGCTGCGGTGATGGGATAGCGGGAGCTCCATGAGGACGAGGGGCTCCAGGTTGTTTGGCCACGGCTGGTGAAGGCAGCGGGTTCTTAGAGGGAGGAGGGGAAGGTGCAACAGAGGCCATAAGATTATCATCCGTAGGGGCTTTTCAAGTCAGCAGGACTGATATTGTCATCCAATAGATAGAACTTACAGTTGGTTTGCATCATTTCATTCTCGACAATGATGAAAAAGGCGTCTTTGATAGCGCTCGGTTCAGGGTGCTTCAATGCGTCTTCAATGTCATCGCGAGCATATCCCATACTCCGCTCCAGTTTTGAGATAGCAATCTGGTGAATTTTGTGCTGAGCAGAAAGGGGTTTCTCGGGTGCGATCTTCCGAATGTCAATTGCCTTATTCGGATCAGACCCGGTTGCGATGACTTCTTCTGGCGGTGGCTGTAGGTAGGGCGGGAGGTCTTGGAGGAACCAGGGATCCTGACGGATTTCAGGAATCGTCAATCGATGGACGGGATGGACTTGCAGCATAGACTTGATTAACCGCGCCGCTCCGGAGTTGATGTAAGGTGGCATATGGAAGTTGCCTGCAGCGATCTTCTTGAACAATGCTGGAATGTAGTCGTCGTCGAATGGCAGTCGTCCCACGAGCAGCACATAGAGGATGACACCACAGCTCCACACATCCACCTCTGGCCCGGCGTAAAGCTTTCCTGAAATGACCTCTGGCGCGGCATAGTTGGGACTGCCACAACTTGTTTTGAGGAAATTCCCATCCGTCATGATGTTGCTCAGACCAAAATCAGCAATCTTTACATTTTTATTGGCGTCGATGAGTAGGTTTTCCGGCTTCAGGTCACGATGCACAATTTTGTGTCTATGGCAGTACTCGACGGCGCAGATGATCTGTTGAAAGAACTTGCGGGCTTCGGCGTCATTGCATCGTCCTCGCTTCACCAGGTAGTCGAACAGCTCCCGTTCTGCGTATTCTAGGACCATTATAATATCGGTTTTGGTAGCGATCACAGTATACCTGCCGGGAACAAAACAGTCAGCTTCGGGATTCCAGCACGATCTTATGATCTCATCATCCTCGGGAATGGAGGGGTACCGACAATTTGATAATATGAGGATGTCGCAGCAATTGTAGATACTGAATTTCCCGTTCCACGCGACCGACCATATCTCTCGAAAGCAGCTTGCGGCGGTTGATAATCTTCAGAGCGACCTGTCGCCCACTGGGCTGATGGATAGCCAGCTTGACCTTCCCGAATGAACCCTCCCCCAGAATCTTCATCGTCTGGTACTGATCGAGTCGTTGCATATCCCTTGTTGTTGCTGGGGACTGCTTCACCTCCTGGCCCTTTGCGATCGGACGAGCGTGGGGAGGCATTGCCATGGCGGCTGGGATGTCACCGGAGGGAGGCACCGCACCGGCAGCCCGATCGCGGTCCCGACGGTGTTCCCGTTCAATGGGAGGGAGGGAGACGGAGAGGTCTTCGTCGTCGAAAGCAGCGGCCATGGTTCAGTAATAGAGGACGGAGAATAGAGGGGCTGGCAGGTTCAATGTGACGTGATGGATTTCTTTTCTTTCCCAGGGTTCCGGATGGCGGTGACAGAAGATTCTGTCTGTCCGCAGTACAGCTCAATCACCTTGACTCTTCCGGTTGTTACTTGTGCTGATTCTTGTTTATTGTTTGCCCTATTCGGCGTAGGATCAATAGAGTAGTGACAGAGGGAGACAGAAGACGGCAGAGGATCAATTGCTGGAGTTGGCGGGGGCGGAGAGAGCGGAGAGAAAAAGAGCGCCACGTCACGGATACAGTTAAAAGGGTCTACTATGGTCACTACAGATACAGGGCAACATAGTTGTAGATCTAGTTATAGAGATAATCCAGAATCTATAGATAGTCGGCTACTCCGAGGCATACATTACCGATTGCAACAATTGGTATCAATAGTTAACTACATAGTTATGACCGAGTGCTGGCTGGACACCTGAATTCCCAGGCATAAGTGCCATGGAGAAAAATTCTCCGCGAGCAGAGTTGTCCTTGTCCACACGAAGAAGGTTCAACCCAGAGGGGAGCGCCATACTGATCATCTGTTTCCCTGCTAACGTGATGAGCGATGCGCAGATGAGGGAGTTTGTTAAGGAGAGTACAAGGCCGGTGTTTCATGCGGCTTGTACGTTAACTTATCGATAACTAAGTTAACTAGCCCTCGCTTATCGCTTGTTCCACGGTTAGTTCGGATTGTGTTCGAGTATGGTACTTAGTACGGAGACTCGGCTAGATGAGAGGAGACTGCAGTTATGGCTAGACGGTGAACATCCGACACAAACCTACAGAGTATGGCCCATAGCCAGTCTTGCCCGGACAGTACCGATGTAGATCAGCCCTGGGCGGTGCACCGAATACATAACCAGCACTGGTCCAACACACTCATTTCGTCATGATCCAATTCAAAAAATCTGTGTGTTGTTCTCATTTGCGGTTCTAGTCCATTATGGCGATTTAACTCAGCCTCCATGATTCCGAGGAGAGATGCTGCACTCTATGAGTAGTCGGTAGTAGTCGGTCGGCATCCCGATGTCCAACGAGTTCACAATTGTCCCAGTGCTCAATGGTATCCATGACATTCATGTCCGTAATCGGCTCATTGTATGTTCTCATCATTCGTAGTAGTATAAGGCATCCTGATGTCATATAGAAAACCCTGCGATGAGGCTTAAAAACCCGTGACTCACAGGGCGTCGGGCTCCCAATCGGGTTTAGCCTAAGCCGGGGTCGGGGAGTCCAAAAGGGATTAGTGTAGACACCTGAGGTTATAGTGTGAAGGCAGTGCCAGGCATCGAGAATCAAAAAGCGCCGACTTCTCTCATCGCTCGTGTTGTCCTTTTTTTCATTTCCTTTTCCACCCTTGTCCTGCTTTATAATACCTTCTTAAAACCTCAGGTTCTCCTGGGTACCAAGAACTCCGGCGTCCCGTTCAGGATCCCGCTCTCGTCGCACGGACATTGTCTTGGTATCTTATCGAGGTATATCGAAGTGGTTTCTTACGAGCGACTAAGCCTCAGACAGGACAACATTCCTTTCTTCGTCGTACCACGAGCTAGGCAATCGACCGTTATGGCGGCCAATACTCTCTTCCAAGAATACCCTGCGAGAGAATTCGGCACCAACGATGATGTCTTTAACTACCCTCTGGGCGACCTGGACCTTAGTCCGGAGGACTGCGACTTGATTGCCAGGATGAACGGGTTCGACACGGACCCGGCTTCTGGATTCTCTTCGGAGCCTTGGTTCTCCGATTTTGTCAACTACGATGCCCCTGACGACCCCCTGCCGGGTGCGTTGGACAACCTGGGGGCATTCCCCGATGCGGGTCCCATGGACGACATGGGCATGGTTCCGAACGGCGGGTTCTTCGATCCCTCTTTCGACTGCAGCATCAACAATGGCCAGTTCCAAGACATGGTGTTGTACGACCAACCTTACGACTTGACGACTACCATTCGACAAGCGGTGGAAGCTCAAGCAGCGGTTGACACCAGCTGCTCGTCCCAAAAGGAGAAGCGCATGGACGCATCTATTGCTTTTCACATGCAGCGCCTTCAGGAGTCCCCGCTCACCGATCCTTATACGAGCCCCGAGTTCTCGCCCCCGTCGTCGTACATGGCCCAAGGCAGTGCATCTCCAACTTCAACGGGAGCAAGCCAAACGCCCGCCTCTGCTACAACAGATGGCGTGTCAACACCCGACCAGCCAGGTGGTGTTGAGTTGGTGCTTGACTTGAACATGAATACAACGACGAATCTCCCAAAGAAGCACAAGCCTCGGTCACAATCCCAGAAAGACAACTACATGAAGGTTCGAAAGCATGGTGCTTGTGAGAAGCACCGAAAGCAGCACAAAAGGGTAAGTCTTGCACTACTATGATTTTAGTTGAGAAATGCTAACTCCCCTAGTGCAACTGCCTTGAGAAGAAGGCCAGCCTTGTCAACGTACACGAAGGCACGATAATTCAGCCACCCAAGCACGCACCATTGCAACCATTCGCTCCTCTGTCGAGGCAGTCATCGCTACCATCGAGAAGTACGCTCAGGGATACGGCACACGATACGCTTCTAGATCCGGCGCACAGCCCAACACACGTCCCACGACCACGACCGTCGATTCAACCCATGTCCAGGAACGATACGGACATACAATCACACAGCTCTACGCCAAGGTGTCCCAGATCGGAGATTCTCTGGTCACTACACGGTCGACCGTCGTTGGGCCATACAGCTCAGCATTCTGTGTCTGTTAACGATAGGCGAGCCAATCTTCCAACTGGACTGCAGATCCAGCTTGCAAGCAACTCGCGTATTGTCAATACGGATACGCAGCAACTTGGCAACAATGCAATTTCGAGACGTCCACAGTCTCGCTCGATTCTGCAGAATCAAGATACTGCTCAGTCCACGTGCCATACATACACTAAAGGCAGTCGGACTGAACACATCCACCAAAGACAGAACCACGAAAGAATACAATCGACTGGAACCAGACCTGGTATGCTACCAGCTCGCCCTCCAGTCACTGCCAACGCATCGGTTACGAAGATATTTGGAAGCAATGCACGGAATCGCACGCTTCCCGAGTATGCTGGGCAGGTACAGAGAACGCTCGCAACAAAGTACTACTCACTCTGGCGAACACCATCTGCAATTACATCTGGTACGCTTCCATCTGGAAGCAATGGAAAGAATCGCACACCCGAATGTGGTGAAAGAAAGGTACAGAGAACGCTGGCGTCAGCGCGCTCATTCTCACCTGCAATCACGACTGGGAGAGTTTTACCTGGAAGCAATGGAAGAATTCGCACAACTCGCGAATATGTTGGACAAAGAACGCTGGCATCAGTGCAGCAGCAAGCACCTGCAAGAAGTCCACCTGGAAGCAATGCACAGCGCATACTTCCCGAATATGCTGGGCGCGTTATACAGAGAACACTGGCTTCGGTGTATTCACTCTGGCAAGCACCTTCTGCACTTACGTCCCTTCTTGGGTCGTCCTTTTGCAAGGCTATGTTTGGTTGTCTCAAACAGTATTGGTCAGCTCGGAAGAGCCTTGGGATATGTGGTTCATCTGGAATCGTTTGATTGATGTACTTGAAGCTTAGCGATGACCTATATGAGGTCCAATTTTGTTGTTTTTGTTTCTTGATTGTCTTTCATCTCGGCCTAATTTATTAATGACCGAATGCCAACTTGATTAATTTCTCATCCGATGTTCCCGGTATATATCTCACGTAGTCTATGATGGCAGCAGTGCTTTGTATAGCCAAGAACGGACCAATGGATGTCCCAGACGCATTCACGTTTTTGCATAATCTTATCTCAATCCCCACATTCACTGAATTCTCCGAATGTCATCCCCAGGAGAATACACACTCCTGTGCACTCTATAAAAGCCAATTCCCCGGTACGTCTATCTGCAGAATCACCAATGCTCACCATGGCACTGACCATGTACAGACTCGCCACTCTGCTCGTCCTCAGCTGGACACTCCCAGTCATGGCCTTCCATTTCAACCTCACCACCGTCCCGGGGTACTTTCTCCAAGACGAACCAGATACCGATCCCGATGCTTTCAACTACGTATTTCTCCTCCTCCGCATCTTCTACCCTCTATCTAAATCCACACATCTAATAAAGAAGAAAAGGTCTCATCAAACTTCGGCCTCATAAACCGCACCTACAACACAGACACCGACCTCGACATACGCAACACAACCCAATGGCAACGCTTCGAACACCACCTCAACAGCCTGAACCAAGAATCTCACCACAAATCACCAAATGCCACATACCGCCTGCTGTTCCTTGGTAGACACGGTGAGGGGTTCCATAATGTCGCGGAGGAGGAATATGGTACGAAGCTGTGGGACGTGAGTCAACCCCAAACTATAGTTAACCATAACCCAATTACTAAATGTTGAATGATGAAAGTGTTACTACTCCCTCCAAACCGGCGACGCCAACATAACCTGGTTCGACGCACACCTCACAACCGCCGGAATCAAGCAAGCGCAGATCGCAAACGGGGCTTGGAAAAAGCAAATCGAGCATAAGGTGCCGTTTCCGGAGTCGTTTTATGTTTCTCCGTTGCATAGGTGTCTTGCAACGGCGGAGACTTCATTCAAAGGGTTGAATGCTACGCCCGTCCCGTTTAGGCCGGTTGTTAAGGAGGTATGTTTAAATTTTTTTTTTTTTTTTCTTTTTTGCTTTGCTTTGCTAAGGATAATGGCTGATGGGGGTAGTTGCTCCGCGAAACAATCGGCATCCACACCTGCGACAAGCGCTCGTCGGCCTCACACATAACCACCTCGTATCCCGATTACATTATCGAGAAGGGGTTTGCCAATGGCACAGATCCGCTCTGGAGACCCGATGCACGGGAATCCAATTCCATGCGCGACGCGCGGTTACGCGATTTGCTGTACGATATCTTTGAGCACGATGCGAACACCGTGCTCTCGCTGACGGCGCATTCCGGGGCGATTACGAGTATTCTGAATGTTGTTGGGCATCGGGAGTTTGCGTTGGCGACTGGGGCCATGATTCCGGTTGTTGTGAGGGTTGAGAAGGTTCCTGGACCGAAGCCGGGGATAGAGATTGAGCCGCCGAGTGGGGTGCCTAGTTGTGATGAGTGATTTGAGTAGTGTACTTTGTAGATACTTGTCGGAGGAAGGGTATATAGAACAGAACAATTTTCGGTATTGTACATTGATGTTCGTAACATGCTGATCCGTTAGGTAGATCTAAATAGATAATAACACAACGCCAGGAGACCCGCTTGTCCCAATCAAGGCCTAATACATAAGAGAAAGAAACAGATGAACTCATTTTATGCCGCCAGTTTACCAGCTGTAGTACTGGTTCTGGGCGCTGACCTTCCGGTCAGGAAGCTGGGTCCAGAGGTGAGTCTTGCGCTTGCGCTGCGCGGTGGTCTCGCGATCTTGCCACTCGCGGATCCGAGTGTGTTCTTCCTTCAGCAGCACCGAGAGAGAGGTGTATGGCGGACGGAGGAGGTTGATCTGTCCTCTCGCCCGGTGGTCGTAGTCGACACCGTACGGTCCCCGGTTCACCCACGCCTGGGAGATGTAGATGGAGCTGGGGTCGGTAATCGTCTTACGCTCACCGGTCTTGGAGACAATGCTGATGGGCTTCTTGGCCTCTTGACCGGCAGCAGCACCAAGACCCATACCGGAGCGGACAACAGCGACGTTCTTCGCATGCTCCAAGTGCTCAAGGATATCCTTGGCAGCCTTCTTCTTGCTAAACCGCATCTGCAAAATCGCCTCATCGATATTCTTCCCCGCAATCTGCCGGGCCAACGGCCCCAACTTCTTAATCGACGTCTTAAACCAATGCGACTTGGACAAACTCTCCCGCTCCGTCCGCATAACCTGCTCCGTTTTCGAAAGACGACCCCGACGCCGAATCTCCCTCACAACCATCTTCCGCTCCCAGCGCGTCCGCGCCTGAGGACGAGGGTCCAGCACCGCCTGCATATTCTCCCGATTCCGAGTCTCCAGGCTAACATCCTGTTCCTCTTCTTCTGCTTCCACGGGCTGTTCAGCGGTAGGTCTGCGTCCGGGTGTGCGGCCCGAGGCGACGAGTTTCGGGGTGGCCTCGTCTTCTGCGAAGATCGAGTCTGCGCTCAGGGAACCTTCTCGCTTTGGGGGAGCGTTGGCTCGGCGGGTGATGGTGGGCTTGGGGGCATCGGAGGGCTTGCCGCCGAGACCGAAGAAGTTTCTGATGGAGGAGAGGGCGGAGGGTTTGGAGGGGTTTTCGTTATTGCCATTGTTGTCTTCTTGGGCACGACGAGGGGTGGTGTAGGTCAGTGTTCGGCGGGGGACGAAGGTCACACCTGCTCGGGCTGTTCATGGTTAGACTTGACATGCGATTCAAATATTGATAATGGAGAACGTACCAGACCGGAGCAGGTGCCCGTAAGGATAAAGAGCACCCATTGACGCCATGGGGACGGGATTGATGGTGATGGCCGTGGTCAACACTCAACAATCACGATCTTCTGGAGAGAGCGAAAAAAGCGGCTGGTCTTGGCAGCGCGGGTGGTCGCTGCGGATATCCGGAAGCGCACCGCCACAGGCTGTACCTGTACGTAACAGTACAATACGATATGTGTGGCTGTGACATATCGTCATTGGCGGAAACTAGTGAACCATGGGACCATGCCGCATGGGGTGTGGCTAACCGAACAGCCCTAGGGGCTGTGGTTGGTGTCGGTTATGAGAAGCCGGAATAGTAGTATGTAGTAGTAATTGCAAGTAATTAATTATATTATAAAAGTCTTGGATATATGTAGCTGACCATGTCTGAATCAACTGGGCTGAGCTTTCGTGGTGGCATTACGCCATAGGCGGTCAGGGCGTTTGTCGAACGTGAGTCGAGATCCATCAGCGTCATTTCTCTTTTTTTTTCTTTTCCTACATAGAGGACGACCTCAGCGTCAACTCTCTACAGTTTGTTGAATATTTACATCTCAAGCACAAGATACAACGTCCCTCCTGTCATCTTCTATGCTTGACTCGTGTTCCCTCCCTCCGGTGCCAAACGCAGTGGACAACCGTCATCTCCACAGTGCCGATCCACCGACCCTCATCTTTCAAGGCTTTATTTCTCTTCTTCTTCTTCTTCTTCCGAGTCCTTTTTTTGCACCTCTTTTCTCCCTCTTCTGCTATTTGACTTAGCAGGTTGTCATTGTGTGTTTCGCGTATGTTGATATCACACTCCATCTCCCCCGCTCGTGTGGACTCGCTAACCCGCTTTTTAGATCCCTCCCGCCCTCGAGTCCTCCTGATAGCTCGTCCTCGGTCCTCTGTCCCTTCGTCCCTCCACCCTCTTTCGTTTATCGTGTGTCGTCTAAAGGCTCCGCGACCCTTGATACTGTCTAGTCGCAAGCGTGGATCGAGTGTTGACAGGGTTCTACTACTGAATTTCTTTCTCGCTCTTTTTTCACTCGGATCGATTCCGAAAGAAGAAAAAAAAAAAAAAAAAAAAGCAGCTACGAATACTGTGACATAACAGCGGCTGCTGCGCAGAGTAGGAATGGAGGAGCTGATCAAGAAATCTCAATAGTCGGAGTCCATTTCCTTCATTTTTTTTTTTTTTTTTTTGTTTCTCTTTTGCTGCTTTCAGCTCTGTCATCCGCATTCCTTAGCCCTTTCAGAACCTTCACGCTCTTAACAAAACTAGAAACATGGACATCAATTCGTTACTTTCACCACAGGAATCGAACTCCCAATCGGGACGCTCAACGCCCGGCTCTGCGCCAACTTCCGCGCCGCCGTCCGGTCCATCGCAGAAGGGTTTCCGACGAGGCGGTCGCGCGACTGGTGGACGGGGAGGAATGACCTCGTCTCCGCTTGCGCAGCATGTTCTTGCACCGCCGAACATCCCCGAACCTTCCCCTCCCGCCGTGAGTCCGTCGGTTGGTCCAAACATGGGAGGAGGAAGTGGAACTCCCCCGGCGACTGAACTGCCCCCGTCTCGACAGCCTTCGACTCCGGGAATGGATACACTGGCAGATTTGGCGTCGATGCAGCACCACCAGCCGGCCCGCTCGAGCGCTCCGATCATGCGAGGCGAATCCTACGAGAGTCAGCTTTCTCCTTCGACGATGTTTCCGAATGTCAATCCCATCGTGCATAACACTCCCACCCCGCGTTCGTCGTTTGATATCGCAATGTCTGATGGCCCGAAGAGGGATTACGCGAAGACGTCCATCAAACCCGACGCGCAACTTGCGACTGAGCTTTTTCAGCAGATCCAAGAAACCCCCCACTCGTACACTGCGCACGTCAGCTTTATTCGTCTTCTGCATGCTGGGTTTATGAACCACGTCTATCCTCCCAACAACCCCGAAATCCATGGCGACCCGCATCGGTACGATTTGCTCAAAGATATGAGGACCGCGCGCGAGGAGATGGATAAGCTGTTTGCTATGGGCGAGGATCTATGGGCTGAGTGGATTCAGGACGAAAGTATGCTGGCAAGCAACGTGAACGAACGTATCGCGGTTATGGATCTCTGCCAACGGTCCGTTGAAGAGGAATACGGGAGTACGAAATTGTGGAGCATCTACGGTGAATGGCTTCTATATCTCTACAACGCCGCCCACGGGGAAGCTGGTCATAGTCAATGGACAGAGGAGGACAGGATGATTGGTCGCGAGGTTTTCAACTTCCAACTCGTTCTGGATGTTTGGCACAGAGGTGCGGAAGCAACTCGATGGAGGATCAATGACAGCCACTTGGTCTGGGATCGGTTCCTCGAACTGCAGATACGTGAACTCTCGCACGCTCCGTCGCAGGAGAAGCTCAACCATGTGCGTGGGCTCTTTGAAGTCCGACTTCATACGCCCCACGCTACCTGGGAGCAGACATTCCAAGCATTTTCGAGCTTTGTTTCAACATACTACAACGCCAATTACGAGGAGATCATGTCGAATACAGCGGCGCATACATCGGAAGCGAAGAACAAGTATAGAGCTCGCGAGGATATCGAAATCCGTCTCCGCAATGTGGTGGAAACGGGCGACATGGCTCAAGAATGGGCTGTTTACTCGGAGTATGTGGATTGGGAACTCAGCCGAAATCGGCGACGACGCCAGTTCAGTTTCGATTTGGTCAACGCTGTCTATCAACGCGCCGTCTTGCGGTTCCCCGTCGACGCCAATATGTGGGAGGACTATGTGTTGTTTCTTAGCGACGAGTCCACGCATAAGAATACCAACATGACTACAGTATCCACCCTCGACCGCGCGACACGCCACTGTCCGAGCTCCGGCACTCTCTGGTCGCAGTATCTGCTTAGTTCGGAACGCGAGTTGCAGTCTTTCTCCAAGATTGCCGACATCAAGCACAAGGCTACAAGCACTGGCTTGCTCGATGTGGGCGGAATGGAGGAGGTGCTCAAAGTGCATACGACATGGTGCAGTTATCTCCGCCGGCGGGCCTTTGCGACTGATTCCACTGACGAAGACATTGATGTCGCTGAAGTCGGTATTCGGTCTGCTATTGAAGATGTTCAAGACCTTGGCGAGAAGAAGTACGGCCGGTCGTATGAAGGAGATCCGTTGTTCCGTCTTGAACGCATCTATATCCGCTACCTGAGCGAAAGTGGTAGCTGGGACAGTGCACGGGAGACCTTCAAGGGCTTGGTGGGACGCCGTGGCAACAGTTATGAGTTCTGGCTCACCTACTATTCGTGGGAGTTGATTTCGTGGAGCAAGTTTGTGCAAGGGGAAGCCTCTGCCGATGCGGCTCGAAGAACACCCAATCCGTCGTTTGCAACGGCCGTTCTGAAACAGGCGACCAAGCGGACCGATTTGGACTGGCCCGAGAAAATCGTGCAGGCTTACATTGCTCATTGCGAAGACTACGAGGATTCGGATGAGCTGCAGTTGGCGATGTTGGCGACACGCAAAGCCATGAGAGGTGTCAATGCTCGTCGCGAACGCGAGACCAGAGAAGCCGCCGCGCAGCAACAGGCTCTGGCTCAGCAAGCAGCAGCGTCAACCGAACCTGTCCAACACGACAAACGGAAACGGGAAGATGAAGCTGAATCGAATGGATTGCCTGAGCAGAAAAAGGCGCGTGCAGAGGAGCCAGTTCCGGTCATCAAGACTGAACCGCAGCCCGAGCCCGAGTCTGTTCCTTTGCGGCGCGATCGCGAGAATGCGACCGTTATTGTCAAGAATCTGCCTCATCATATTACAGAACACCGGGTGCGGCAGTTTTTCAGACATGTAAGTCATCCTTCTTCCTTTTCTACAGTATTCAACTGACTTCTTCTCAGTACGGAAACATCACGGGAGTCAAGGTGCTGCCCGGCGAGGACGGAAATTCGGAAGTCGCCATTATCGAGTTTGATACGAAAGATGAAGCTCTCATGGCACAGACTCGTGACCAAAAAATGATTGATGAAAACACCATTCAAGTACAGCTCGGGTCGGGCTCGACGCTATATGTTACTAACTTCCCACCCTCCGCTAATGAGGAATACATTCAAAATCTGTTCCATGGTGTAAGCCGAATCCCCTTGAATCTATAAGCTGCTGTTGCTGACTGGGTAACAGCATGGCGAAATTGTCGACATTCGTTGGCCATCACTCAAGTACAATACTCACCGACGCTTCTGCTACGTGCAATTTAGGGACCCTATCCAAGCTCGTAAAGCAACGGAACTCGACGGATCGAAAGTTGGTACGGACCTGCAGCTCGTTGCTAAGATTTCGGATCCCGGCCGTAAACAAGAGCGTCATGGTCCTATGTACGAGGGGCGGGAGGTTCATGTATCGAATATCGATTGGAAGGCTAGTGAAGATGATGTTAAGGAGGTGTTTTCGAAGTATGGTACTGTGGAATCGGTGCGCATTCCGAGGAAGGTTGATGGTGGGAGCAAAGGATTTGGTTATGTTGTGTTTTCTTCGAAGGTAAGTCTTTCCGCACCAGTATCAAAGGGTAACAGTGCTGACAGCCAAACAGGACGAAGCAAATGCCGCGCTTGCGATGCACGAACAGGAATTCCGCTCTCGACAACTACAAGTGCAGCTATCCAGTCCTCAAGGTATGAAGCGCAGTTCCACGACTATTGTCAACCGTGTTGGAGGCTCGCGATCTCCGTCCGTTGAAGCGAACGGCAAAGCAGACCCAGAAGTTCCGACTGGCGAACGTGCGGCTCGAACTGTCGGGTTGATGAATGTCCCCGACACCGTTAACGATGCACGAATTCGCGCACTGGTGGAGCCGTATGGAAAACTGGTCAAGGTTATTTTACGACCCGACCATCAAGGTGCGATTGTGGAATATGCGGATGTGCACGCTGCAGGCAAGGCTTCATTGGAACTGGAGGGCCAGGGGATTGCGCCTGGGCGTCAGTTGCATGTTGGAACGGTCCCGGAGATGCTCAAGCAGTCTGCGGAGAGGAAAAACACGCGTGCAACGCACTCGGATCTGTCCAAGGAGAAGAAAAACACAGGATCACTTGCTCCGCCTAGTGCGGTTAGACGTCCGCAACAACCCGGACGCGGCAGTGGAAGACGCGGTGGATTAGGAGTAAAGCGCGGAGGAGCGTCAACACAGGCGCGCAATGAAACCACAGAAGGCAATGGCAATGGCAATGGCACGACGGCAACGACAGAAACTGCTCCCCCGACCGAGGGAGGAACAACGACGACGAAGAAGAGCAATGACGATTTCCGGGCGATGATCCAGCGGAGTCAACCAAGTCAAGGTCAAGCGGAGTGAGTTTATGGCGCAAAGGATTTGATATCTATCTTATTTGTCTTGCATGGCAGGTTAGGCGTTTTGTTGCTTGCCGTACTCTACCTTTTCGCGTGTGTTAAGAGTATTACTATTGTGATTCCATTTGATTTGCTGTTGGCATGATGTAGACTATGTTTATTCGGTTTTTTTTTTTTTTTTTTTTTTTTTTTTTTTCGCTTCTTTGCCTACTACTGGTAGTAGCTATGATTTACTAGTTTCGGATGGTTTATTTCTTTCTTATGAGTGATAGATTGATTCAATGGAATGTCTGTATAGTCTCCATGATATGTACATATATATATATAATATATTCGTGGTCTGACTGATCCCGTGACACGCATACATACCACACTTGACGTGATTTAAAAATCAAAGAACATCTATTTAATTCTGTGATTATCCCACGATAAGTATATAACTCCCATATCTGTACAGAGTACATTAACTGCATCTACGGCGGAAGGTATCGCATGCGGCACTCATCTGTCGTCATCGTAACCTCGTCTCCACGTTTTATACAGCTTCAGTTCTTCCCCTCTTCTCCAACTCTTCTACCTTCTTACCTCCTTACAACCAATAGTATCTGAAAACACCACAATGGACTCGCATCTCATTCCCCGCGGATCAGATCGCAATTACACCGGATTCCTGACCAAGACGATTGTCTACTCGGGGACGCTGCTTGTGTTCTTGGCTGGTGGGTTCTGTCGCTAAGCTAAGCTTTTAAGCTAGTTATGACCTATAGCTTGGAACTATTAAAAAACTGACGAGATGTGAAAAAATTTGTTATTTGGTATAGCATTCGGATTAACTATTTCTTCAATCATCGTCCCGAAATGGGTTAGTTATTCTAACCACAAGGTACACCTCCCTATCACCATACATACCACATCACACCATACGCAGTCTATTAACACCGAGGTTTACGACTAGCACTCCTACTCCTACGGCCTGCACCACCGCTGCTCCTCCCTAACCGACACCTGCGAAAGCTTTCCTCAAGGCGAAGACTGCCACGGCGAAGACCGCTACTTCTGCTCCATGTGGCGCTCGGTCGGGTTCCTGATGTCCTTTGCCGTGGTGCTCGAGGGCATGAGCGTGGTTTCGTATCTGATTATAATATCCGGTGGGAAGAGACTACGGGAGTCGGGGTGGAAGGTGCTTAGTTTGTTGATTGTGTTGGGGGCGGTTGTGCAGGCTGCTAGTGTTAGTATTGTGGTGAGTCCTCTTTTACTTGGTTGATTGGATTGGATTGGTGAGCCGTGGTTAATGGTGGACAGGCATATCTGTACGACAACGAGGATCGGTTCTTTGCTGGGTGGAAGTTAGGGGAGAGTTGGGTTTATTGCACGGTGAGCTGGGGGTTGAGTTTGGTTTGTGCGGTGGTGTTGGTTCTTGCTGCGAATACGTTGCCGTCCGAGGGGGGGTATGAGTTGATCCCGGATCATTTTTGATTGACTGTCCGGTAACCGATTGATCCGACTGGTCTGGTGATGGTGGTAATCGTAATCTGATGATCTTATGGTGGCGATGACGATGCCGAGTCTGGCATGTGCCGGCTGATTCGGATTCTTAATGATTTACGACGGTATCTGGCTGGAAAATATGGGGGATCTCTGATATGGGTTTATGATTTGGTTTGATTTAATGCGGGTTGAGGGTTATTACGGCGTTATGGAGCATATGTCTGTTATATGGTGGTATGTTGATACATGCTAATGTCCATTCAATGACAGACTGTTATCTGGTATCGATCTCAAAACTAACTAACTCCAACCTCTATCCCAAAATACATAAGAAAGGACACAAGAAAGAACATAAGCAAAAACGCAACAAAAGAATCTAAACCTTTTGCACAGCACCCCGTCCACTAACCCTCTTCGCACCCTTCTTCCCCTTCCGTCCACCAGCAGCAGCATCCCTAGCCCTCTTCTCCCTCTCCCTCACCCTCACCCTCTCCATCTCAAACACCCACCCCTGAAACTCCGGCAGAATCTCAATATCCGGGAACCGTATCTTCTCCTTCCTCCCCTCCGCCCGCAGAACAGCCAAGTACTCCAACAAGCGGCTGATGATGCCACGGATGTCTTCGAAGGATTTGTTGGGGCCGACTTCTTGACGCAACCAGTCGGGGACGGGGGCGGGCTCGATGTTGGGTTTCTTGCGGCGGCCTTTGGCTTTGTTCTTGGTTTTGGAAGAGGTACTGCGGCGGCGGGGGCTATGGTCGGAGGAGGAGGGATTATCTTCGTCGTGGTCGTGGTCGTTGGAAGATCCAGACGCCGACACAGTGTCGTCGCCGTCGTTATCCTCTCCACCATCCTGTTCCTGATCTTTCGCAGCACTAACCCTCGCACTCTTCCTAGTCCCAACACACCCCCCTCCACTCCCATAATCAACACCATCAACCCTCTCAACCTCCCTCCTCCTCAACACCATCTCAAACCCCTTCACCCCACCCCACCTCTCCATCCTTCCAAGCGAATCCAGCAACAACTCCGCCTGCGTAAATGGCCACTGGGTAGACCTGTAGCGCGCGCGCTGGTAGTGTTTGCGGCAGTAGTGCACCCATATGGAAACGGGGACGAGCTTTGTGACGACTTTGTTGCGCCCGAAGATGTGCGAGATTACTTTTCGGGGGTGTTTGCCGGTACCGTTTTTGAAGGTGGGATTTTTGGTGGGGGAGGAGGTTGTGGTGCAGGGGTTTGTGAATTCGCAGGCTGGTTCGTCTTCGTTGGTCTCTGAGAGTTCAGGGGCGCGGTTGTTGTTGTTGTTGTTGTTGTTGTTGTTGTTGTTGTTGCTGGTGCTGTTGCTGTTGCCGTTGTTGTTGGGGTAGCGGTTGAAGCTGTAGCTGATAGGCGCCATGCTGGACATCTTGACTTGGCTTGGGTGGCTTGGTTGGTCGTATGCTTGGTTTGGACGTATAACCCAAGCAAAAAACCCCAGATAACAGATATAAGACGCAAGCAAGGACGATGCAAAGCGAAAAACGAACGATGGCCACTGAGCAAAGTAAGAAGATGGGAGAACGACAGACACACCAAATCCCATATTTATACCCAAACAAACACCCTAAAGGTGCAAAGAGGCGGGCCATTGATTCGCCATTCCAACGGTAAGTGCCATTCACTGTTCCAACGGGAAATACCATGCCGCCGTAACCGCTGGAAGGGAATTGCCTTATTCATTGAGATGGGACCATGGGAGATACCGTTGGATCTTTGTGGAAATTGGCATTATACCATTCTGGCATTGTAGCGCTTATAGAAGCATTGTCTGTGTCTCTGTCTGGGACAATTGGGATTTAGCATAAGGATGAGTTGACAATGAATGTTGTCTCTTGTGTCGTTCATTGCTTTGGGATGTCTGTAGAAGAGATAGAAGAGACGCTGGAATAAGTGTTTCATTTCCATAGAGAGAGTACGGGAGGCAAGTGAAGAATAAACAGAAATCAAGCTAGTAGGATCGTGGTAGGCGTGTCTAAGATTTGAGTCGGATAACCCTATTGAATTGGTATGGGCAGGAGACGGTGTTTTTTTACCAGTCTAAAGCGAAAGAACGAGAGCGAGACATTGGTGTACAGAGTATACAAAGGAAGAGATAATGGAATATTTTCATGTTCAATGACTTGAATACAGTAGCTATGCGTGTACGTGTACAATAATTAAGCAAAAACTCCAACCATGCAGATGATACCTTTTAATCATGCTGTCGTGTCCCTCCCATATCAAGTACAATCTCATGTCCATCCATATGCAATTCATCAGGCGTCAAACAATGCAATAAAATATACAGGCGTCGCGTTCATAAACATCAAACTGCATAACCAGTAGTCACTCGCGGGACGTATTTCCGAACCGCACGGTTCGTGTTGTAGCCCACAGACCCGATGTCGATCGTGTTGAGTTCCCGGCTCAGTGCGTCCATGCCTCTGCCTTCGTTGCCACTGCCATGGTTGTAGTTGGTACCGGCGGGTATTATCGGGTAGCTTTGGTTCATGGGTTGTGCGATAGGGACTTTAGCGGGGATAGGTGGTCCCGTGCTCGCAGGTTCGTACAGGCTTGACGTGTGAGACCCAGGGGATGGTGAGACGGATTTTCGCGAGGACGAGTAAGAGTCCATGCCAGGGGACCGGCTGTAGTCCCTCCCGCGGTTGTAGTCTGTGTACGCGTCACGTCCACGGACCAAGTCCATTCGCGGGGATGTTCGCTCGACTGCCATGGAGCCCCGCTGGTATGAGCTGTTGGGACGTGGCAGGGTCTTATCCGGCGAGTACGTCCGTTCTCGATCGGCTGATGGCTTGAACGTCACACGAAGGGGTCGGGACTCCCTGGCCGGAGGCGGACTCTGAGCGGGCGGGTTCTTGAAGCGAACAACCAGCTCGGGCTTTCGGTTCTTTTTCTCTGGTTCAGGTGCCCATGTATCAGTCGGCAGGTGGTCGGAGGGATCGATCTCGCGTCCGTTATCGTCGATAATAGGCCCGGGATCCCGTTTCGCCTCTGCCTCGCTCCGTCGCGCGGCCTCCATTGCCTGAGTTGGCGAATCATACTCGCGAGTGGGATCCGCAATCAGAGCAGATCGTGATGCATTGGGATTTAGGGCGTCGTATGAGTCCGGCGAGAAGGGTATCGTTCCCGATGAACGCGCTTCAACCGGGGGTGGCTGTGGACTAACGGATTTGCGCCGTGGAATGACGCGAGAGTCAGAGGCTGCTGAGCCCCCTCTGCTCCTGACCAAAGCGCCGCTCATCGATCCTCGGTCTTCCGCGGGTTGGGATGCAGGTTGCGACACGGGCTTCGCGGGCGGATCAACAGGATACGGAGGCATAACAGGCGTCGGCTCTGGAGGCATAGACACAGGTGGCTGCGAAACGGGTAGTTGAGAAGCAGGCGGTTGAGCAACCATACCGTCCTCTTCAAATAGGACGCTGCGCCTCTTGCTCTCCTTTCGCTCATGGTACATACGGTCTGTCTCTGCGTCTGCAATCCCAGGATCAAAACCGGCGACCAGGCTGGGGGGCATAGACGACGCGGTTGTATGGGGAGGGAGGTCCTGCAATCGAACGTTGTCTGGTACGTAGTGAGAAGGCTGGGATGGAAGGTTTACATCATCTGAAGCACTTGGGGAAGATGCGTACTCTGGAGAGTAGGCTCTGTAGGATGTCCTTGGTGAAGGCACCAACTGCTGACTCGACTGCCCCAGGCCTGATCGATGCACCGGCGGAGGAGGTGGGGGGCCTTCGTCTTCCTCATCTTCCACCTTGGGCTGCATCCTGGAATATTGTATCTGAGGCTCACCGCGGCTCATTGAATTGCGCAATGAGCTATGATTGCTGGCGATGGAGTTGCTGTGCTGATGATAATAGAGACGGTCTTGTTCCGGTCCCGGTCCCGGTCCCGGCTCCGCCAGTGGCGCTGACACGTACTCGTGCGGTGGTTCGCCTGGCATACTCCTCGAATGCCGCAGAGCATAGTTACCAGCTGGCTCATAAGAAACCGGTTCATCGCCGTGAAGGAATCGTTCAGACGATGAAAATGGATAGTCCTGAGTGCTTGGTTGGCGCGGGCGCGTTTCGTATACATGGGAGTTCCTTCGCGGTTCAACAGGTTCTGCAGGTGGCAGTTGCTCTTGGCTGTTTTGGTACAGGTCTTGTCTCGATACGCGATAGTCCATGGGAGGTGGAATCCCATCATATGAAGAATGCGGTCGTCCATGGTTAGAGCGCGCTTGCAAAGCATAAGACTCAGGCGGAGGTTCACGGTACGAGTACTGCTGCTCTACCGGGTCGTATCTGGAAGATGGCGTGGCTTGCGGATAAGTCACCGGAGGATGAACGGGAGCTGGTTGATGGATCGCAGGAGGGAGTTTCGCAGGTAGAGCAGGTTGGCTCAACTGTCTCTGAAAATCATCCGGGCTTTCATGTCCTCTCGCTGGCCGCGGGCCTGTAGGAGCATGTGTCGGCACATCGTATTCGGTTGGCATAATCATAGAATGCCTCGAGGGTTGGCGCAAATGCTCACTGCTACCATTATGGGCCGGCATCGAGTAAGTATGGTGATGACCGTATTGCTGCTGTTGCTGTTCAGGGTAAGGAGCTCTAACAGACGGGAGCTGTGACGGAGCCGGGGCTGTATGTAATTTCTCCGGGGGCGGTGGTCGTACATGAGTTGGGTTATTGGGATCGGTCGGTAATGGACGTCGCCTAATGTCTTTCGGTTGCCGGGGCCCCGACACGGTGGAAGAACTGGATGTTGAGCCGCTGGTTCTGGCCTGTATCCTTCCTGCAGCATGGCTTCGTCGTTCGATCACGGCTTCATCCTGCACACGCGTATCATAGAACGTCATTTCGATACGAACCTCGCCGGCATATCTCCCGCGATACTGTAGTGGATGCCAATTGTCGCTTTGACCACCACCAGGGATAATCAGGTCCCTGAGATCAACCCAAGTTTCTCCGATCATATCGGTTTTCTTATCGTCATTGAAAACGGACACCTTGAGTCTGTAGTAGTCGGGCGATTCATGTACAGTAAAGCGAAGTTCATAGTCCCTGTACCTGTCAGCATCCTCTATTACACAACCATCGATTGAGTAGTTACCATCTAGGAGTTTGACCACCGCGCAAGTCAGTCTCCGTCTTCTTGGCCTCTTTTCCCAAGCGAGCCGCACAGTAAGGATTTTGTTTGCCCATAGTCTTTCTATTAGGCAGGTTCTTGGCACGATCAATAATAGCCACGAGCGTCCCAATTGACGGTCCATCAACGGACATATCAGCGAAGATGCCCGCGGCATGGTTGACCATGGACATCCGGGGGAGTTGTTTGGAAGCCATGATGGGATTTCTTTCCGACAATGTGCTTCCTAGACAGAAACAATGAATAGACGTCCAGTATCCTAGGAAACCGAAATCAACACAATCCAAAAAGATCGTCCCACTAGAAGAAATACCTCAGGTCTCAGTCATGGAGTATAGACGAGTCGTATGGAGTAGTAGAAACGAGTGGAAGACCAATGCAGACAGTCGACGAACGACAAATGGTCCGGATGGAAACAAGCGACAAATTGGAAGAGAAGGAAAGAAAATAAGAAGCAAGTGGCAGATGCAAAGAAAGAAGAACGAGTGAGTGAATGGCTGAGAGAGAGGGATGACGAAGGGTGTCTATCGATACGCGCGATAAGCCTCGATAGCGCTAGTACCGTATGTTATGCTATTTACAGTGCTTTTATTGGTGAGTGAAGCAGAATAGTGGAGTACCATGGAATGAGGGAGGCTGGGATTCGTCGAAAGTGTGGCTGGCAGTTGTCTCTTATTGGCCATGGCGGGTGTTCCTGCATGCGCGTCAAGGAAATACCACCGGATTACATACCAATACGCATCTATCCTCCAGCAAGTATGTATATACTACTACTACAGCACACCACCGAATACTATATACGGCATTTCTAGGTAAAAAAGCCCTTTTACTGCTTTGATCGCATGAATCACCCCTGCATATATCAGCAAGATTACACAGCGCTCAGACGATGAACTCAGCCCAGATCCAGACTCGATCTGCCCGTCCCCAGCCACGCCATTTCTGCTTCAGGCAAAGGAAAAAAAAAAAAAAAAAAAAAAAAAAAAGAAAAAATAACAAGAAAATAGTTGCACGAACCCACCCTCAAGAGTCATGCAAATACGTCTTCCGGATGCTTTCCCGGCGCTTTTCTCCCCACAATAGCTTACTCTTTGTGGTGTCACCGACGATAGCACGACTCGTATAAAGGCCGGATGGAGACTCTCTCACTCCACTCCTGACGGCGTCACCGTAAACTGGCAGGCGTTTTTCCCCTAGTGACAGGTACTGACCCATAGCGTCTCGGAAATTAGAATTGTGATCGTTGGTGTGCAGCAGGTGTGTGGGATAAGCTCGAATCCTTGTCGATATCAGGTAGAAAAGATGTTGCCTGTGGGTTCTTTCGGGCTCATTTCGGGTTTTCCGTGCCATTATCTATTAACAGTCCGGCCGTCGGCTATGTTTCGTGATTGTCTTCACGGCGAATATGGAAGCCTGGGTTGCTAAAGATAGCCTCATTGTACGGAGTGTACGAGCAGTTATGCAGAATACGATCAAAGGGCGCATCCACGTGCCACTCCATTGCCATTGCCAGGAATGTGAAATTCGACTCTCGACTGCCGAGCGAAAAACTGGGGTGTCAGTATGGAATGCTACCAGACGCTTCTTGGAATGGCCAAGAATTTGCTGGGACCAGAATGCGGTCTGGGTCTGAAACACGGTAAACGGGGAAGCAACGAGACGAAAAGAGACACAAAGCTTCTGGAATAGGAAGTGCAGGCGGTGGATCAGATGACCGCCATCTTCAGTGTTCGTTGGACTTCTCTAAGAGCTTCAGAACACGTTTAACTAGACAGTATGTGAGTCCAACTTCCCCGGTGGCAAAGTACCTAGCGGTGTCTAACAAATACAGTGAGGCCCATGCCAATTGTTTTTATGCTTGGGTTATGCTCTTTACAGGCACCGTCCTGCTCCAATTTGAGAATGCGTCGAACAAGTTTCCATGCGCCTTCGATGAGTTGGCTTTGCGCTGGAACCGCAATACACGCTCTCCGCCTTTTACATGCCCGATTCGAACGTCCGTATGCCATAGACCATTGACCGGAGAGTTCCCGGAGAGTTCCCGGAGAACAACACAACGGAATTGACCAAGTGTTCGTTCACACTGCAGTACTGGCCAAGGATACCTGATTCAGGCAAACTGGGCCATAAATACATGAATACGGCCGTACAGACTACCGAGGACGCATTGGATGATATCGCACATAGATGATGCCGGTTTCTTCGCGAAACAGTCCACACAACATCGAACAATAACTGACAATTTACCCTGTACAGGTGCACTCGTCTCCATCATCGGTGGATTGTCTGCTCTGGATCATGTCCTGTCCGAGCAGAAACTTTTTCGCTAGCCCAATGGACGTCATTAAGGTCATCTCATTCTCCCATGTACGGAGTAGCACCTACAGCTCTAATAGCATATGAATACAATATTTTTCGATCTCTTTACAATAAATTACAACATTGAGTGTGCTATCCTGTATTAATGGCTGTCATATGTGTAATTACATACAACCACGCGCTAACCTGATAAGGAATGACCGATAGAACTTTTCCCGATGCGACCAAAAAAGAAAATCTTCCCAGCACCAACCATCATCGCTTTTTACACCGTGCTCCAGCAGGGCTCCGGAGCGGCATAATATCAACAATTCCCTTTGACCAATTGCGACTGTCTATCTGAAAACAAAGGGAACCCCTCGCAGCCATGGCTGCCCCCGTCCTCCCTCTGCAGCAGGTCAAGCTACCAGCGCTGCCCTCGACCCGTCTAACACCAGAGCAACAATACTGGAAGACCTTCAAGAACCCTCTCCTAATCCCCTCGCCGGCCAACGGTCCCGTCAATCTAATTACCCAACCCGCTGCTCCGTCATCCGCCGCTGCTTTCCCATCCCTCACTCAACCCCCCGATGTCTTCACCGTCACCACCGGCGCCCGCGTGCAAATCTACTCCATCCGTACCAGAAAGCTCCTTCGAACAGTCACCCGCTTTGATGATACCGTGCGAGCAACAGATATCCGTCCAGACGGCCGTGTCCTAGCAACCGGTGACGAGTCGGGTACAGTGCAGGTGTTCGACGTGGGATCTCGTGCGATCTTGAAGACATGGAAGGACCACAAGCAGCCCGTGTGGGCGACGAAGTTTTCGCCCAGTGACCCGACGTCCGTTTTCACGGCTAGTGATGACAGAACTGTTCGGTTGTGGGATTTGCCCAGTGAGCATAGCGTGCGGACATTTGTTGGACATACAGATTATGCGCGCAGCGGTGGGTTTATGCCGGGGTCGCTGGCGTCGTCTGGTGTGGTTGTTTCGGGAAGTTATGATCGGACGGTGAGATTGTGGGATCCGCGGATGGAGAGCCGGTCCGCTATGACGTTCAAGATGGGTGCGCCTATTGAGGAAGTTCTGCCTATGCCTACTGGAAGTACGGTTCTGGCTGCTGCGGATAACAAGATTGCTGTTTTGGATATCGTGGCCGGGAAGCCATTGCACATGATCCAGAGTCACCAGAAGACGGTTACGTCGCTTGCGCTGGCCTCTGGTGGCGAGCGACTGCTCAGTGGTGCACTGGATGGACACATGAAGGTATTTGAGACTACTGGGTGGAACATGGTTTCGGGATCGAAGTATCCGTCCCCGATTCTGTCTCTCAACGCCATCACCTCAGGCATCAACCGGGAAGACAAGCACATCGCCGTCGGTATGCAGTCCGGTCTGCTGTCGATCAAGACCCGACTCTCCGGACAACAGAAGATCAAAGAACGCGAACGCAAGAAGGAAATGCAAGCCCTGCTCGAGGGCAATCTCGAAGAACACGACCGCAAAGTCGCAAAACAAAAGCGCGGCTCCGGCTGGGACAAGCGGTTACGCGGACGCGACTTCATCGGCGAAGGAGTAGACATCGTGATCGAAGGACAAGACAAGAAGAAGCGCAAGAAGGAGCAAGCGTGGGAAAACGACATCCGCAAGGCCCGGTACTCCGCCGCGCTCGACCAGGTCCTCACCGGAAGCGACAAGACCGCACAGCTCACTTGCCTGACAACCCTCCGGCACCGGTCGGCGCTGCGGGCGGCGCTGCAAGGACGGGACGAGGTGACACTGCAGCCTGTGTTGCAGTGGGTGTACAAGAACATTACGGAACCGCGATTGGTGACTCTGAGTGTTGAGGTTGGTATGAACCTGCTGGACATTTACTCTGCGAACCTGGGCCAGTCGGCGCAGATCGATAAGATAGTTTCGCGGTTACACCGACGGGTACGGGACGAGGTGGAGATGGCACACCAAGCGTGCCAGACGAAGGGGATGCTGGATATGCTGCGTGCTTCTTGAGTAATTCTAGCAAAAGTGGTGAAGCGTTGGCGTCTGGCCATGAAAAGCATGTTTGTATAGATTTGGATACCTCGGATGGAGTTAGGGTTTGACATGTCAATATCGATAATGCATGGTTGTAAAAGTATTTACATCAACTTCAAGACCGATAAAGCTTGGAAAACCCACCCTCCGGCGGCTGTAGCCAATTCCTCCCATCATACTCCCACCCCTCACCCCCCTCAATAACATGAAACGTATACGCAAACCGACTCCTCCCACTCGTATTCTTCTCACTCTTATGCAGCACATTCCCATGAATCAACACCAACGACCCAGCCTTGATATCCAACACCTCCACTTCCTCCTCCCCTTCCTCCCTCTCTCCCTCTTCCATCCCCTTAGGCAGCTTCGGCCCATCATTCTCCACAAACTCCGTCCCAATCGTAACACCCCCCTCCCCAAACTTCCTCACAAACCGCCTCTTAATCGCACCCCCCTTAGACCCCTTATGCGACCCCTTGTACATCCCCAGCGTCCCGTTCCTGGGACCAGCGTCTTGTAGCGCATACCACCACCCGACTGCAGACGGGGGACTCGTGTACAGAAACTCCGAGTCCCGGTGCGAGGGCACCGCACCGCCTATCGACGGCTGTTTGCAGATAACCATACTTTGCAGAACGTGGGGGTCAGTAAAACCTAGTGACTTTGCGATCGCAGCGTTCCTCTCCGAAAGCGAAACTTTCTCGAATGGCGGCGATAATGCGTGCAATGCATGCCCGATCTTATTAATAGCCAGATGTTTCGGTTTATTCAGCGTCGGTTTCTCGTGCGGTTTCTGGGGATCTGTGGAGAATGCATCCGGCTCGAAGAAGAACCGCACTTTATCGCCGGAGGTTAAAAAGTAGTCATCGCCGACATGGTCTTTTTTAGAATCGTTATCGTCGCCCGTTGTGAATTGCGTGAGGGGGTGGGATCCTAGCGGGAAGGTTTCGAGGAGGTGGTTTGTTTCTGTGATTAGGGAGGAGATTTCGGAGGGGGATAGGTAGTCTGGGAGGACGAGATAGCCGTTTTCGTTGAAGAAGGTAAGTTGGTCTTGAGATAGCGCCATCTTCGTGGTTGAGCTTGTTGTTGGGTGGGAGTTGGTGATGGTGGTAGTGGGAGAAAAAGAAAGTGAGGGTGATAAGAAGCGGGGGAGCTTATCGGAGATAACCGAGGCTTGGGGTTGTATAGCTTCAGATATGCCTTTTTGGGTAGTTTGTGGTTTATTGTTTGGGCCGGTCCAGAACACAGTTCCCCGGGTTATTGCATCAGTTGCCATACTCCGCATCACACCCAGTCAATGGTTTGCTTGGATCACATCTTCAAGGACAAATGGCCACCATCGTGGAGGCAAGTGACATCACCCGCCACGAGATGGTATCTATATATTTCCCATCTGTGTCCTCGTCTATCGAGCATGCACATAGTATGTAAATAGTACAAGCATTTGCAAAGTAGTCAACCGTCCTTTCTTCCCTTTGCACAAGCTCCGCAAAGACCAAAGGACAAAAGAAGCAATGTCCAACTTCACCAGCACATCCTTCTCCTACACCTCAACAACCAACTCCGACGGCGGCACAACAACCGGCCGCCGCTTCTCCACCGCCTCAACAACCGACAAAGACGGCCTCACCATCATCCGCACCGCCCAGCAGGACCTCGGCCAGCCTGCCATAATCGAAGAACGCCGGTACGACAAGTCCGGCCAGGAACAGCTGCTCCCTGCACCGCCGGAGATGGCTGCGTTACCGTCGCCGGGAGCGGGGATGGGTGAGCCGGGGGAAGGGGAGGTGCAGAGGATTACGGAGGTGAATGATGAGACGGCGAGTTATGGGGGTGGGGATATGGGGACGGAGGTTTATGGGTTGAATTCGAGTGAGAATGTTGGTGGGAAGTGGGGGACTCTTGGGTCGGAGTATGTTTTCTCTTTTTTTTTTTTTTTGGCTTTTATTGGACTTATGGCTAATCATATTAAGGACAGCGCCAGTTGAGACTGGTTCGACTCGGGTACAGTATGAGGATCCTAATACGGGGGCCAAGTTGCGCAAGGAGTCGGAGATTGATATGTCACAATTGTTGGGATAGATGCATGTATCTTTATTCGAGATTGTATATACTGGCTGTCAATATATAGCAATGTGATGTAATTACACTCGGATTCTCCCCTCACTCCATCGTGCCTTAGCCTTTTCAATGATAGCCGGCAGACCATATGCCCAGTGGCACAGCATCCCAGCCAAAAACCCAACAGCATCGTTCTTGAATCCCACCAATAGCCCAACGGTAACCATCATAACAGTCCAGCGCTTCCGGCATTCGTCCTCACTCAACACATGCTGACTATTGACCAGATCTCGTGCATCGGATGTATTCAGACTCTCACCCACGCTGACCAGTTCCAACCCCGACGCTATCACCATAACCCCCAGCAACGCCACTGGAAATCGCTTCAACAAGCCCACGAGCGTCTCACCGAAAATAAGCCCGATAAGCACCTTGAGCACACCCAGGAACACCACGCTTGAGCCGGATCGAGCGCCAAACCGGTACTGTGCCGCAAGACCACCAGATCCGTGACACACGGGCATCGCGCCGAACCAGCATCCGACAAGGTTCATAGCGGCCACACTCATCCCAATCGAGGTGGTAGATGGAGTGCGCACCTGTGGCAGAAGATCACTTGCCAGATGTGTAACTGCCACAATCGAGTTCAAAGTTGTGAGTGGGAGTTGTCCGATACCAGCATCAACGGTACCCACGAGCCACTCGTGAGGCCCTGGTACATTGGCAGTCGGCCGCCAGAGTTGGAACGATGGCAGACGGGCTGAGGGACCGGTAGCTGTGCGGATAATGGCAAAGACCAGGCCCAGGACGAACACTGACAGGGCATATGGAGCTTTCCAATAGATTTGCGACCCGAGAAGAGCCAAAAACGCCGCAATCGCCCAGATGCGATTATCGGCCCATGAGGGATGGATCCACGACAAAGATGAGAGTATATTACCCCCGGCCGCGATGATCAAGGACAATCCTGCACCAACCTGGATTCCTTTAATGACTGGAATGGGGATAGCATTGGTAAACCAGTGCAGTAGACCGGTGATACTGAATATCAATACACATATGCTGACAAAAAGCCCCGCGGCTGCGATGGTACCATTGCTGAACGATCTGGTGATAGCAACCGCTCCAATAGCTTTCATAGGCTGGACAGGTAACGGTATACCAAAGAAGACGCCGGTGATTATATTGTAGATTCCGGAGAAAATGAGTGTGCTAGAAAGCGAAATGGTATCGTTGACGGCCAGTGCGATGGCTATGGGGAGGAATGTCCCCAGATCGCCCAGGGAGCCCGAAATCTCCGATACATAACGACGCTGGAATGTTTGGATATTGTGTTTAGTGATATCTCGGAGATCTGGGAGCATGATGGATGTTCTGGAGAAGGTGAGTTGACGTTGAGTGAGATGAGGTCGACCCCGCCTTTTATGCACGACAGATCATCTGATATCCAAGATCTTATCTTCGGGGATGTCAGGCTAGAGGAAAAATTGAAGAATTCGTACATTTTATTCTCAGTATTGATGATTGCGTTTTCATATAATTATTGCATGCTCATCCCGATGCATCAACCCCCCTCCCCCACCCTTTTCCCACCATGGCACTGAACTAATCATGAACATAAGAGCCGGTCCACGCATCCACCATGGAGGATACGATTAGCCCATCTGGATAGCCAGGACACTTAAATTCTGCTCAAATCTCGATCAATTAGCTCTTTTATTTTATTCTCTATCATCTTTAAAACAACGTCGAGAACACCTACTATCAAAATGAGTATAAGTCACCTGCCCAAGAGACATTATACGAAGAGCTAACACAATCTAGAACTTTGTATGCTCCTACCCATCTCGCTAACAAACAAGAAAGAAAGCACCTCACTTACATCAATCCTTCTAGTATATCTTGGCCCAGATTGAGGGCTTTTAACGGAATCAACTTTGGTGATCTTGGCGACTCGTAAGTCCCCGATTATTCCATATCCTATACCCTTTTCACATATACTGATAACTTCCAAAGCGAAAGCCCTCTCCTTGAAGCCGTGTAAAATGCTTTGGAAGACATTGGTGGCAATCTAAACAGTGGCAAAGTTGCGCCTTCTCCACGTGTGTGGCCTCTCTTTGTTGCAGTCACGTATGTCCGGTTCCAGTTTACCCTGTTCTTTCTCAAGACTGTCCTACTAATCCGCTCTGACTGTAGTGTTGACACTTCTCCTGTGCTTGATGAATTGCTCAAGGATAAAATTGAGCAAATCTGGGATTCCATCGAGACTGATAACGGACCTCTTCCTCTATTCCTGCAAATTCACGTAAATACCCAGGGTTAATGTGCCTTGGGGGGGAGTTGAATTTGGCTAATTGGTGGGGTTTTCTGACTATATACCGATACAAAAAATGAATATACATTCAGGAGTCTTTCTCTTTCACATTCCACTTCGTAGCCTTTCTCATGTAGTTAGTCCTGTGGTGTCAGATTGTCTATTTATTCGAAACAAGTTAGAACATTTCCTCGGTGCGAAGAGTGCAAGCTCCATTTGTCGACCAAATGGGATGTGTACAAGGAGAGGGATATGTCACCATGCAAGATGTTATTTGATTATCATTTGAACTTCTGCCATGGTTTTCGTCGTCATGTTCGGGCCTCATTATGATGGAGGCATTGGCTCATCACGTTCTTACGGTCACTTTAAAGGAACTCACGACCATGGGACTGGCATTCATCCTCCGTTTGGTTATAGGTCGTGGCATCGTTATACCAATGGCTTCGTCCAATGGTAAAATGACTTCTTCTACAAAATCAACAACCGCCACGCGACGACCAGATGCCGAAGGCGCGGCTGGGGAAATAAAAAGGTGTTCAAGGACAGTTATATTCATAATTCTGATAACTCGACCGAGCACCTAAGGTTAGCTGCTGAGACGGGTTCCTTGAGTGATATCTCCGGATAAAGAACGTGAAAATGAATGCTAACCTGCATGATAAATTCATCAATATATGCATTGCACACAATCCCAAAAGGAGAGATGTTGGGCCCGCTATATACACAAGTTAAGGGCTGCACTGAACATCTTCTTACCAGTCCAATACAGAAGGAGCTTACTCACTAGTTCCTGGCGGCTTTTTTCATTGTCTATGGTAGCAGCACGCCTGTCAGGCTACAATTCTTCGACTTCGATTATGTCAAGCGTGACCAGAGGGGATTGCGTGAACCTGACCTGAGCTCCAGGGGCTTTTGCGAAATCCTTGTTCCAGGCCGGCTCTGTACAATGAACAGGGTTAGTGTAATAGAGCATAGGACAGTACTATTGGGAACCAGCTACCCAATATTAATTGTGTTTAGCTTCCCGGCAGTGGATGGTCTCCGGAGTGCCCAAATAGGAAACCGGGCTGTCATCACCAGCGCACTTAACATGATTTTAACGCATGGAAGTGTCCATCTGGATTCTCTTTGATGCGAAGCGTTGTCAATGTATATGATACGCGGCTGCTTTCCGAGTCCTTTTTCTTGGCCTTGCGGCCATATTCCACGACAAGAAGTGCAAGCCGTCATGGAACCCTCAGTTTTAATCTATAGTGCGCTCATTTTTTCTCAATATGCGCGAGCGCTCAAAAATACTCCACAGGAGGGAAAAGTCAGGTTCAATACTATTCCTACGAGTTCGGCATCTCTCAAGGGATCAACGTCAACAAATGCAGAGACCGACATTCCCGCGGAGGGTGTATTGTAAATAGCAAAAAGATCAGCGGGGTCAGCCAGCCCTCAGAGTAAGCGAGGCTTGATGGATCTTCAATCAGATTTTTATGATTTCTACTCCAGGAAGGTCCGACGGAGGGGATTCTCCGACCATCTCAGAAACATACATAATTAGCGAGCAGAATCGCAGCGATCGTCCGCAGTTGCTGGCTGATTCTCCAGTTTATCAAGGTATTGATGAACTGTCAACTCAGCCATACAGTGAGTGGCATGGTATTGTGGATGCTCCTGCAGGTTCCTGTGTGTTTATACACCAATAATATCGAATATGATTACGAGTCTGTGGTGATGGAGTGGAGATAAGCTATTCTGCACGAACGGATGCAACCGCACAGACGGCTAAGTGTCCCAGGTGCGGCCGTTTGCCAATCGTAGATAATTCCGGCCGTTAGGGCATTTCTGAGAAGATTTATTATGGATCCTCAGGTGTAATCCTTCCACCGTTTTCCACCTTTAATTATAGTATTTAGTAAATGTTTTTTTCATGCGTGATAATTGGCTCAACAGTTCGTGGTCTATAATGGGCCATGAGGTATGGAATATGTACGGAGTACATAGTTCTCTGCGAAAACAGCAGATAGCAGCAACTACCTCGTGTTCCAAATTAAGGAAAGACGACCCGGTTCTTTGTAGATGCTGAAAAGGGCGCAATGGGAGGCAGTTGTTGCTATATCTTCCCCAGAACGGCAATGCACAGTGAAGAAAAGAATCTGCACACAAGTAGGTGGCTGGCTCAGTGATGTGTAGAGCTGTCAGCGGTGGGTGAACTTTTGACTAGCAAGCCATTCAGCTAACCTCGTGCTTGTCTGGCATGCAGTGGGGTATTGCGATGATTCGACTTACGAGTATGGAGTACAGCATACATCATTCTCCTCCAGTGAGGACCCACAACTCTCAATATCAGCCAGCCACAATACCAACTACTTATAGACGAGAACAGCTAATGACACCGTCTATAGCAAATATCCAGAAATTTAGCTGATTACTTACTATGTACAGCTTGCTGTGCATGTACGTTAATGCAAGGGTATACGGCATTGTGCTAAGACCTAAGTAATGCCATATTGCTACTAGACGGAGGTTACGGGAGACTTTCAGCAGCTGGAAACGTCCGATGTGAATAACGTATTGCAACTTCTAATGTTCCTAGCAATCCCTGATTGTATGTCGGAAGAGCCCATTGTAAGATTGCTCCGCGTAGTTACAGGTATCTACAAACAGTTGGGTCCGAGTATAGACCCCTCACCACAGAGGTATTCACCCAACGCTCTTACTGCCTGTCGCCGTGTAAGTACGGAGTGCTTTTTTCGACCCACTTGGGCTGTATACGGTGTGACACTGCGAGTGTAGGGTTCACTCAGCCCGCGAACCCCACCTCAACTGAACTTTAGATTGGTGATCACAAATAAAAGCCATCACAGGATTTGGGCTGACATGGGGCATTGATGGAACCGTCGACCCCAGCTGAAAAATGGCGAGCATCCCATTCGCTTTCGAAATCAAGCAAGAAGGTCAATCAAACTGTAGCATTCGTCACCTGTACATGCGCTGTATTCCTCGGTACGAGTCTAAGACCAGACGGTTGAACGAGCAGACCTACAGCGCAGAATTGTATTATAAAAAGCCGGTCGTGTATGGCTGAAGAAGGAACATCATCTACTTTCTTTCCTTACCTTTCGAGTGCTTATCAGAACGCATTTTACACTGAAAATGCCAGACACCAACAACCTCAAGTTCGACAAGGACAATATCCAGGCTGATATCTGGTATGGCTATCGAAACCTCCATTATCATGACCTTCTTGATACTGACGTGCGGGAAGGCCTGGTCTGCTGAAGAAATATGAGATCTTTTGCTTCTTCAACATTGCAGATGCCCCCAAGTTCAAGCCCCAGTTGGAGAAAATTGCCAATGAAGTCATCACCCCCGCCTCTAGAGCCCAAGATATGCGAGGCCAAACATTCGAGCACAAGAGTATGCTGGCCAAGGGCACGATCAAAAGCCCGGAGAGGCTGCCGATTGCCGGCGTCAACATCGCATTCAGCCACAACGGCCTGGAAAAGGTAAGTCTCCCGGGACTTCTTTTCTTATTCATCAAAATGCATGAGAACATTGCTGATCCTTTTATCTCTATAGCTGGGGAAGACTGATTTGAAGGACCCAGCGTTTTCTAAGGGTCAATTCCACAGCATGGTGACGGATGGCCGAGACCAAGAGGACCGCTGGCTGAACTCATTCCGGGAAGGGGTGGACGGCGTGCTGCTAATTTGCGGTGAAAAAGAGAAGGTTGAAAATCGACTTGCATGGGTGGAAAAAAGCTTCCTAGGGAAGTCCCACGGCGTGAACACGATCGAGACAATCCGGGGAGAGGATTTGAAAGGCGATAAAGCCGGCCATGAACAGTGAGTGTGGACCGTGATTCAAACTTTATTTTCGGGGCATCTAGTTAATTCGCACTCTCCAGTTTTGGATTCAAGGATGGCATCGCGCAGCCTCAACTGGAGGTCCTTGATAACGCAAAGGCCAATACCCCCAGGAAATCTTTCCGAAGCACGCCGCCAGGGTAAGGCGTCAGACTGATGACCATTATGAGCATGCTAAGCTGACGACTCCAGGTTCATTATCAACGGATACGACGAGGACGAAGAGCCCTCCTGGGCTAAGGACGGCAGTTATCTGGTCTTTAGAAAGTTGAAACAGCATGTCCCGGAATTCAAAAAGTATGTTATCCAATGAGATGTCCTTGCCCATTGGCTGACTGGTCCCTGCAGCTTTTTACAGCACGAGGCTTCCCGTCTGGGATACACTCAAGGACAGCTAGGCGCGCGCCTGGTCGGACGCTGGGAAAGTGGTGAGTCTCGAGATTCATCATCATCATCCGTCGATGAATTGATCCTGACAGTCACTTGCAGGTGCCCCAGTGGAAACCAATCCCGACATCGATAACCTTGGAGATGCTGAGAAGGACGACTTTGACTTCAAATTTAAAGACCAATCAAAGTGCCCCTTTGCGGCCCACATCCGCAAGTCGAGGCCTCGAGGGGACGTTAAGAATTTTTTCGGCGCCGAAGAGGCAAAGTTCGACATTATGCGCCGCGGCATTCCGTATGGGCCCGAAGTGACAGACGATGAGCTGAAGCAGAATAAGACAACCGTGGACCGTGGCCTTCTATTCGCCTGCTACCAGAGTAGCCTCACCAACGGATTCGAGTTTATTACCAACAGTATGCTTCTCCCGCCCTTGGTCTAGAGAAATGGTGATAATCTGGCTGACTGCGTTTTTTTCCTAGGTTGGTTCAACAACAACGAGTTCCCACCCGTGGAACCTGTGATACCCGGTGCCGATCCCATCATGACGGACAGGGCCAAGGATTCCTCCAAGAAGCTCCGCATGAACATCCTCGACAGAAAGGGCGATCCAAATCAGATTGACTTCGACCCATTTGTCGAGTCCCACGGCGGTTCATACTTCTTCATGCCGTCCTTGGCCGCATTGCGGGAGATGGCCCAGGCCAAATAATCGCCTTGTCGGTCACGGTTCGGGGCCAGGGAGATGTTGGTTGTTTTGCCTTATGGTATTACTCCAATGTTCTTTACAGCAATCGTTGTCCTTACCATGATAGAAGTATCAAGAAAGTTTCTTGTCTATATGAAGGCAGCTATGAAGGCAGCTCAAAGCCATAAAGTCATGTCTGTAGATTGATCCTCAATAGTAGTGCTATGATTGTATTAAGCTGTTCTTTGAGCTCGTCAAAAGCCAGTGGTGTCAATCGGTAGATCCGCGTGCGGCTAGTGAGTTTCTCGAAGAGGTGAGATTTTTCCTCTTGTGCCATGAGACTACTTGCTTAACGCTCCCTAGAATGGTGCGATGGTCGGCATTAGCATCGGGGAAATCGGGAGGTTATCTGACTTGGAAACATCCGGTTTTTAAATTCGGCATAAAGACAAGCGCTGAGGAAATATTATTCTTTCTATTCTAGGTTCTCAAGATGACGCTCGACGCTCGACGCTCGACTCAACAACGGTTATCCGTGTGGACTGAAGTCCTTCTAATCATATACTCCGTACATAGGGTATAAATAAATACTGCCATTTTTATTTCATCATGTAATGCCTTTTTCATGTAGTTGGTCTGGGCTGCCAGTGGGAGGCGTTTCCTCGCTGTGAAGAGTACGCTAACAAAGAATATATCGAAATCAAGGACTATATCTCGTGAAAATTTACCATGCAAGATGCCATTCGCTTTCTTAATAAACTTGGACCGACCTCGTCATTACAGGTAAATGACCGATTCTCACATGCGATGGATTAAACCCACAACTATCAAAACTTGGACTTGATTCAGCACCGCAACTCATAGCCCTGATACGGTATTCATAACGGAATGATGCTTGAATCAGGTGTATCTATGTACCAGGGACAGACGACGGTGTTATCGGAGATCCCGAAGTACAAACCGGATGATCTTCGGTCGGCCATTGACATAATGACGTCACTACCCGCAGCTTTTATGTCTTAAGTCTGCAGGACATGTCGATCGTAGAACATACAATTCCATTTACAAGTACACACAAGTACATACAAAGACTCAACTTCAATTCTACCTCACTAAATCCCAGTCACCAACTACCAATCCACAACCCCCTCCCCCCCCCTGTGCAGTATCAAAAAAAGACAAAAAAAAAAAAAAAAAAAAAAAAAAAAAAAAAGGAAAGGTGCAACATGCCCATAAACCCTCCCGCCGAGGCCTCAACTTTTACCATAGACCTCTCCAACCGCCACATTATCTACGACTACGACACGCACGACCGCGACGGCAACCCGGACAAATGGCGCTACGAGATATGGTTTTATAACGCCGACCGCGTGATCTACGTCATCCATGGCGGGCCCATGGCCGGCCGCAAAAACTACCAAGAAGTAACATACCAGTGCATTCGTCCCGGGGAATTATGGCAATGTAACTGGCTCGAGGAGACGGGGACTATTTGTTCGCTTGTTTTTGATATTCCGCGCGGGTTGATTACGACGTTGTTGGGGTTTTCGAGGGGGCATTGGGAGGGGGATGGGGTAGCGAAGGGGGATAAGAGGGAGGGAAAGGATTTGGAGAGATGGAGGGGGTTGGCGGGGGTGGGGAGGCAGTCGGAGAGGGTTATGTTGAGTGAGCGGGCGAGTGTTGTGGAGGATTTTTGGGGGGCAGGGGAGTTGGAAGGGATTGAGATGGATTGGCCTACGATGTGATGTGTTTAGGATGAAAATTGATAGAAAATTGTATATATATTGGTCCTCTATAGATGGTGCATGTATATCCGACCAGAGGTACTCAAACATGATCTATTCAAAAGATCAATGCGTATATATACAATCCGCAGCAGGCTCTCATGAGACCAGGGAGTGGCAGCCAGTGCAAGCTGCGATAGAGCTAGCGTAAGTGCTGTCCAGTGGTCATTGAAACTGACCAAGACCGGTGCTTCGCTCTGCTGCGGAGTTGATAGCCATAGCATAGCACAGGTGCCATGATAGCCGCTCAGCGGCGTCGTCTGAATCAAAGGATGATCGGTCTGGTAGTCGTGAACCAGCCGCACGGTAGACGATGGGCGCTATGCTTGGTAACAAGGTCCAAGGTGCAGAAGCTGCTCGCGTCGCGATATAGCGATTTCGATAGATTCATTCGATGGAAAGATGGAATTAAGTCGGTTAAGAGTCTGGATCTTCGTTGAATGTATTTCCGGATGGGGCTTGAAGACAAGCCAGTTCAATTTGTATATCGTCTTTACTGGAGGGTGGTGGGCTGTCATCGGATGGACTGCGACTGAAGATGGCGACGGCAACCTGTTCGGCCTGCTGACGGGCACTCATACGGTCGATATACCATGTTTTCCACGGACTGGTGTTGGACCCAGCTGTTTGGATGGTAGCGGTACGTTCAGGCTTCGATTCTTGAGCGAATCCTGGTACGGTTAGCACGTTGCTGTCACCATCGATCGACAAAGAGATCACATACGAATTACCGGAGCCGACTGAACATCAAAGAACTGAGGCGGACAGTTTTCCAACAAAGGCGGAGTTGAGTGCATTTGGTTAAGCACCGTCTGCAAAGGATTCGAATTGTATTCGCCCTCGGTCGCCAGCTCATATACAGCACCACTCAACAAATTCTTCAGATCCCTCGAACAACGAGGACCCCAAATACCATCACATCCGTTGTTGTTTCCAGAAGGCGTGCCCGTCAAGTTACCGACACGAAGACTTAGTTCGGATGTGCGGTTGGTGGTGATGGCCGAACTGTTGATCTCCCGACCGTACCGCAGCCAATAACTAACCTTGGTCATCGGACCATGACCTTTACCCTGGGGATCAGCATCGTAGGCGTAATATAGGTTGACATCCTCGAGGAAGAGTGGCGGCAAGTCGAGCGAGATGGCCGTCTGGGCTAGGGGATCAACACAGCCCCCATCCCAAAAGGTGCATAGTTGAGCGGAGGTCAAATGCAGGAACGTTGTCCATAGTAACAACAACAGCGTGATGGGTCGACACCACCCTACACCAAAAGTCGAGGTAGCCATTGACAGGAGAGTAGCGTAGTATAATATATTCTCGTATATCGTGATGAAAACAATCGATTGTGTTATTGTTCGGTAGTAGAGAGCGACCAGGACCACCTCAGAGGCGCGACAGGGACAGAAAAGCAGCGGCCAGGACAACAACTGGCATGCTCGTCACCTCTGGTCGGTGGGAAAAGTAGTGAGAGAATCTTGTGCTGAAAATTCGAGGTTTCAAAGATGAGAGAAATGGTAGAAATAATAATAGGATAGAAGAGGGTTGTTAGTTCAAGGGCATAATCTTAGGTGATCTCGTTCGCCAATCAGGGATTTGTTGCCAGGAGAGTTGGAAGAATAGCCGTCCCGCAGCGCTTATTATTATAGCCAGTGAGATACACCGGTTGGCGATAATTAAAATATAGCGTCTATAATAATGTGGAAAAAAGACAGAAAAGAATAATGAACGGATGATAAGAGGGAAATAAACGAGAGGAGAGAATTTGAGAGAGTGAAAGAAGAGAGTTTGGCTGGTTTCGCCGTGGGGGGAAAAGGGTGGAAAAGGGTTTGGGCGGTAAGTGTATTTGCAATATGTCATTGGGTGGTGGCGATCGGATCCCCCCGACGAATTACCGTATTACCGTTACGCAGGGTCACCAAAACAGGGATGGATCCACTGCCCCTGGTGGTCGGGCATTTTTGACGCTGTTTCCGGCGATGTGAGTGGCTGTCGCATAACTGTGCTCCGTATCAAGTATGTTCGTTTGCCGATCGGTAACGCTAGTGTATTTGTATTACAATGCTACTGTCCTCCACTATGTACTACTCTGTGCACTGCTATTCCGTGTTGCTACTCTAAGCACCAGAGCACCATCCAAGGAGATACTCTCTCTACGGAATACTACACCGTACGGTGTAGAACTATTTTCTACTAGAGTGCTAGTATCACGAGAATGGTACGGAATAGTTGGATAGTATCAAATAACTTTTGTATAGTACAGAGTACATGTATCACCCCTGCAGGGACTAGTGTTCCAGACTACTCCACTACTATCAACTCCGACTCCTCCGGATCTGAAGAGTTTTTTTACAGTGGTCCTGATCTTCTTCACAAAGGGTTCATCACGGCCGTTTGGTGATAGACATGTCTTCGGTTGATCTTCTTGTTGATCTTAACAGTGCATATCTTAAATGTTATTGGCAGTACAGTTGTACAAGCACATGAGAATTCACCCACTGAGTTCAAAAAATGTGCCAGGTTCATGCAAATAACACCAATCTTATGTATCAAATGCCCGCACTCCTGCAGCGTACGGTATTACAGATATTACAGGGTGTATTGTACAAATGGGTCTATGACCTCATTGCCAATGCTGGCTGTTATGCCGGTGCACGGAACCCGCCGTAAACATCCCCAATCCCGGTATGGGTCAATGGATGAAAATGCCGGCAATATTTCTTGATATTGAGGAAATTCCTTGCATCATGCCAAAACCAAGTCCACTGACCTGTCTCAAATTTGAATCATGTGTTCGGATGCCCAAAGTTATTCCCGTAGTCCGGCAATATCCGTATAGAGTACGAAGTATACGGCACAGTGTACCGAGATCAATCCGATTCACGCTGTTTTCGCTTCCCCCCCCTAAGCACCGTCGTTTCCAGTGTCGACGGCGACAGTGATGACTGCGAGGAGGAGGATGAGGATGATGATGATGATGATGATGATTGGAGCCGTTTCTCCAGACTCTGTATCCGAGCTTTCATCACCTCCGTATTTTGGCTAATCGACCGAGTCAGAAGACGGATGCGTTCCAGTTCACGGGAACGGTTCCTCTCGGCGGCCGCCACAATCTTGCGCGCCGTTTCCATCTCGACAATTTCCATCTCCGATAACCCAGCGTGAGGATTCTGCTGCGCTTGGTTCTCCGCGTTCAACACCCGGACGACAGCTTGAATCAACGGTAACGTGGCTGGCATGTTAAACGTCAACCACGACGCATTCTCTGGCGTGGCTCTAGCGTTCGTACTAATACTGTCACTTGCACTTGACCCCTCTCCTTCTCCCTTATCTTCCCTTTCAGGCTGAGATAAGGGTCTCCATCCCCAAATAATATCCATAGCAATCGCCCTCTTCTCAAACTTCTTCAAACTCTGCGCTCCCTTCGGAACAACAGCCACGTTCCCCATCCACTCAAACTCCGGAATTTGATACTTCCCCTCCTTCCACGCATCATAAACCTGCCGCTCCGAAGGCGTCATCTGCATTCGCGCATTTGTCTCCGCATCACTGCGTGGCTGCGGAGTCGCTGCCTTCAGACCCGTCCAGAGAGCGAGGCTGTTGCCTTTTTGCACCACGGAGGCTAGGTCTTTGAGCTTTGTTGCTGTGGTTTCTAAGTCGTCGTCGATTTCGGGGATTGGGTGGATGGTGAAGTCTTGGCGGAGGTTGTCAAGGCTCATTTTTGGTTCCTTTCTTTTTCCTTTCTTTTTCCTTTCTTGGTATGGTAAGTGGTCTGGTATTTGGTTGCGATTCACTGTGATACCATGCAGTTATACTGTACGTGATAAGTAGTAGATGTAAGGACGATAGCCGGCAAAATCTTCTGCTATGTATGCTGTGCGACGTACGCCGTAGGAATGTATGTGTATGCGATGTGAATGTTAAACCCGCGCAGCAGCGTAGGACCCGCCCAACGGTCTGCAACGTTCCTGACACTTCAGAAAACAAGAAAACCCGATTTCGCGAATTCCAGATACGAAGCAAGGAATAATTCCCAATTGCAATGTCGGGTCAAATGTAAGATTCTTTCAATCAATCCAGCTCGTTTGCCTCCTTGCCCTTTTGAGTGATGTTGGTAATGTCACGTGTACTTGGGCAAGTACATATATATATGCTGAAAGTCATTGACTTGGAATGTGGTTTCTTTGAAGGGTGATCACCACTTTGTTTCTCGCGCTGATTCCTATTCGCACTCCTATGCCCGTGCAACGGCCAAGTGAACGGGCCAGTCGGATTGTCCGCGTTGTTGATTTTCCGGCCGGTGCCAGACGGTTCGCGGATATTACTAAGGCATCCATTTTTTTATGCTACGATACGATACGATAACTACGATGTTCAAGAAGATAAATGAAAATTGAAAAAGATACATGCTCAATGTTAGATCATCAGATAGAATAGATATAGTACAGAAATGCCCCTCATCACACACGTGAGGTGCCTCCCCCTCCGCTAATGTACAGTATTTTTGTGCTCGTGACTCTTTCCTCGTACTCCGTAATCGCAGCACATTCTGCAGTGTGATGTGCTGGTGTAACAAGAAATTTTGAAAGATTTGGACAGATGCCGAAAATATGGGAGAGTGTCCATCAGAGATAAACCAGAATTCAAAAGTCAATCCATAAAACGCCAAAGCTCCACGCTGAAAACATGGTGAGATATCACACGATTTTGTGGTACCATACCCGCATAACGCCACAACAATTTTGGTTGGCTCAATTGCCATCATCAGTATCCTTAAGACCGTTGCCATTAATCCAGACCCGCTTCCACGGGCCTTCGGGTCCATAGAGAGCCTCCCGATCCTGCCGCATGCCCTCCAAAACACCGACGATGCCGCCATTGCGCAGCCGTTCGAGGACCACATTCATCCCCTGCTTGCTTTTAAGCACAGCATCCCTGGTCCGGCTGACTCCAATAAGCTCAATGCTGCGTTGAATGCCCGCAGTGGACAGGGAGGAAAACCAGCCCTGTTTCGGTGCCTGCTCTTCGGCTTCACCAGCCTGGTCACCAGTTGACTCAGTCTTCTTCTTGTTGCCCAGCAGTTTGCCTTGTCCAAGGCGGGACTTGAAAATAACGGTCGTCTTGACCGTGGTCTTCTCGCCACTCCTCTTATCATCAAGAGGAAGCCCCTCGAGGCTCTCTAGAGCGCCCTCGATCGGCTGGCGCTCGAAGAATTGCTTCTCAACCACGCTCAGAATGCCGGTCCATTCCATGTTGCGTGATTCCGTGTGCATCCAGCCTTCCTTGGGGTCGACAACGGTTGTCTCCATGATGTAGCTTTGGCCCGAGTTGTCCGAGCCGCCCATGCCCTTGGGGAGCAATTTCAATATACCCGAAGGGACTTTCGATTTCTTCAAATGCAATCGGGTGGTGTGAAGACGCTGAGTCTTGGAATCGACATAACGGTCGATAACGTCGGTGGTGAGGACATGACGGGAGTACGGATTCGGATAGCGAAGGAAGTAGGCTAGAGAAACGGCGGGAAAGGAATAATCGTAGGTAAAATTGTTCTCGAAGAACTTCATGATGCAGGATTCATAAGCAGATGCTCTTATGTTGAGATAGAGACAGAAATCGATTCAATCGTTGAGAATATATGCTTGTAGAGAGTTGTTGCGTGATGTTGTCTGCTCGGTAATGATGGCGTTTTGTTTCGGTTGGAGAATTTCTGGCAGCTTCCGTTATGACGCTAAGCCCGTTCGGTAATGCGGGGTTTTATGCCAAGATCACGTGAGTGATTGCTTTCATTGGCCAATCAGCGCCCGGACTGATTATCTTAGGGCCGACCACCGGAAAAAAGAGTCATCTCGGAGGGGCATCTTTGTCTGTACAGCGCCGACTGAGCACCTTTACAGTGAGCTTTTTTCTACTTTTTGCCGTCTGATATTGCATTCGCTAAATATTTCTTTTCTGCCCTCTTCCTCGTTTCTTTTGCGATATCACAATGGCCGACGAACCGGGTCAACCCCCCGCGCTCACAACGCTGAGTCTCGCCGACCAAGCCCCCAGCTCCCAGGCCGTCGAACAGATCATTACTCCCTTTGACGTTTCTGGTGGTGTCGATGAATCTGGAAAGCTGCTGCCAGTCGACTATGATAAGCTGGTTCGGGAATTCGGTGCACATCGGATTAGCAAGGAGCTGCTCGAGCGCTTTGAGAGGGTGACTGGTCATCGCCCGCACCGGTTCATGCGTCGGGGCATTGTGTTCAGTCATCGCGAACTTAACTTGATTCTTGATCGCTATGAGAAGGGACAGCCTTTCTATCTCTATACTGGACGGGGACCGAGTAGTGACAGTATGCACGTGGGGCACACGATTCCATTCGAGTTCACCAAGTACGCCTCTTTGTCTCCGCTTTTTCATAGTCTGTGATGGATACTAATACTTGCGCGTGCTAGGTGGCTGCAGGATGTATTCCAATGCCCGTTGGTCATTATGTTGACAGACGACGAGAAATTCATGCACTCGCAAAAGATCGAGATCGATGATGCGAAGCGGTACGCCAAGGCGAACGCAATGGACATTATCGCAGTTGGTTTCGACATGAAGAAGACCTTCATCTTCAGCGACTTCGACTTTGTCGGTGGTGCGTTCTACGAGAACATGTGCAGAATGGCCAAGAGAATCACAATCAACTCCGTCCGAGGAACCTTCGGCTTCAACGATAGCAACAACGTCGGCGAGTTCCACTTCTGCGCTACCCAATCCGCCTCTGCTTTCGCAACCAGCTTCCCGCACATCTTCGGTGCCGATAAGAAGAAGGTCGCTTCGATTCCCTGCCTGATCCCCTGCGCCATCGACCAGGACCCTTACTTCCGCCAGTGCCGCGAACACGCCGAGAAGATGAAATTTAAAAAGCCCGCCCTCATCCACTCCATTTTCCTCCCCGCCTTGCAAGGTCCCGGCTCCAAGATGTCCGCTTCCGTCGACACCTCCGCTATCTTCATGAGCGACGCACCCAGCCGCATCAAGAACAAGATCAACAAGTACGCCTTCTCCGGTGGCCAGGACACCGCAGAACTGCAGCGCCAGCACGGTGGAAATACCAAGGCAGACGTTCCCTTCCAGTACCTTACTTTCTTCTTGGAAGACGATAACGAGCTCGAGCGCATTCGCGTTGCGTACGAGAAGGGAGAGATGCTCACTGGTGAGATCAAGCAGAAGTGTATCGCTGAGTTGCAGGAGTATGTCAAGGGCTTCCAAGAGCGGAGAGCTCAAGTGACAGGGGAGATCTTGAATGAGTATATGAGCCAGCGGCCATTGGAGTGGACAGGGAACCCCAACCCTGTCAAGGTTGACAAGGAGAAGAAATAGATGATTGCTTGACGAATACCCTAGCTATGCAGAATGGAGTCACGTATAAAAGTTTATATGATATGATGATCACAGTGTACCATTCCAGATATAATAACATGATCAACCAAACTCAACATCATCAACAACATCCTCTGCATTTACATGGACATTCAGCCTGTCATGAACAAATACCACCAGTCACCCACTGACTTTTAAATGAACTACCAGACACACTTACCTATCCTCTATAATCCAGAAGAAGGCCCGTACCAGGGCCTATAACCCGACTCCCTGCTGGGAGATCTTCGACTGCAAAAGTCTGTTTATTGAATCAGCGTCGGCCTACACCTTCCATAAACACAATCAGTGATACGGAGATTAGGTGCATGCAGTCGCATCAGTAGTCTTGCCCATTTTCTTGCCGATAAGCTTGTTGCGCCATTCAGTCGTTTTTTTCCTCTAGTGAGGGCGCAAGGTCGAGAAAGGCGGAAGACATGGTTATCTATTTTCTTTTGCTGTCTATTCGTTTGTTCTCGCGATCAGGTTTGATGAAGATGAAAGGGAAAAAATGCGATTCTCGGGATGAGATGAGATGAGATGAGATGGTCGACGGAGGGGCAAGACTACAGGGACAGGGATGCTGATGATCGCTCCAATAACAATTTGGACCTTGTCTTATGTTCCTTGTTATTGAGCTAAGATTTGAGCTAAGATAGTTGGCGTGAGCTTGTTGTATGCATAATCGACTCGGATATATATCTCAGGTGGAAAGCTATGCATCAACATACATCACTCACATCTGATATCACATCAAGGCACGGAATGCCAACCTAATTTCTACGCCTGTTGTCTAACAACTACCCCACGCATAAACCCTCTAACTCCATTACTGATCCAACACCTTTCACCATCCACCAACTCCGATGCCGGAACCACCTGCTCAGCGCAGAAGCCCTGGGCCAGCGCATACCGTCTTGTCGTCCCCGCATTCCCGCCACATGATAGCGGCGGCGTGGTCCATCCCAGATGGTTATCATGGTTATCTTGATTACCAGAGCTTCCCCGCCGTCGGAAATATGGGGTCGTTATACTCCCCTCCATGACCTCACCCGCGGGGTTCACCACCAGTACCTCCGCTTGGTCCTGAGGGGACATGATGCCTGCGCGATGTCGCGCGGCTGTGTAGTACTCCCGCGCTGTGGTTTTGTGGGTGGTAAAGGCGGATGGGATCGTCGGCTGGGTGTCCACGTAGATGCGCCATGGGGTTGATTGTTGCGCTGCATCGGTCGCAAAGGGGAGAAGGAGCTGGAGGGGGTCAATTGGAGCTGCCGGGTTTACATCGACTGTCAACCCCGCGCCTGGTTTATCCTCGATGACGGTGCGAAGGCGCCAAGGTTTTGTGCGGTCGGGGATGAAGCTATCAAGGGCGGAAGTGAAGCCCTCGAGACCTTGTTCGAGGAATTGGACGGCATGGTGCCAGTTGAAGTGCCGTGCTGCGTTGATCAGACGGTCCAGGTGGTATGGGAGGAGGTAGTAAGGTGTTGGGCGGGGCTCCGGATACGAGTGTGCGGCGTGTTGGGCCACCACAGCTGGAAGGGACGGATCATAGCGAAGAGAGGAGATAATCTGAAAAGATTGGGAGCTATCTGAAGCCATCGCGACAGGTTCTGGGTATCAATTGCCCGCTCCCGTAACCTGATCCCGAGCGAGCCGTCGAACCGAGGATTCCGTCATAGGGTGTTAGTTCCTGGCTATAGCTTGCATGTTCACACGTGCCTCGAGATCATACTGTAGGGTAAAAATGTCAATTGGAATCCTAAGCACAGTTTTTTGATTCCGAGGACTGCATCAGTAAGGACAGTCTCCTTGCTCTCTGCGATATGCTATGAACAATGGGTTGTTAAAGATGGTCATCGAATGATGTGGGCGGTGGAGCAGGGCTGCCCGCGATTGGCCGGGAGGCGCCTCAACTGAACTTTTTCAGGTGGTCTCCTTCCACTCGCCTTGCGTTTCTCTCCCACCTCCAAACCTTCCATTGAGGCTGCTTTTCGCTGCTCGTGGCTATTGATTACCACCTTATATCTCCGAGTTTCTTCATTTTTCTTATATCTTCCCTGCAAACTCCGCTACTAAGGGTAATCATATAGCACACACATAACATCAACAATTAAAAAAAAAACACACAACCCACCATGAGCGAATCGTCATTATCCAAGAACGTCGTCGTCGATACGACTTCGCTTCCAGAGTCGACTACTTCCGGCGTGTGGGATCGCATTTCGAAATGGGTGTCGGAGAACAAGGCGCTTGTTTATACTATCGCTGGTGTCGCAGTCGTCGTGACTAGCGCTGGTGTGGTTTACTACCTCTCGGACTCGAGCTCCCCCGCAAAGACCGCTACAGCTTCCGCGGCAGCTACAGAGAAGAAGAAGACCAAGAACCAAAAACGGAGAGAGAAGAAGAAGGCCGAGGAGAAGGCCAAGTCTGCGTCTGTTCCGGATGGTATGTTTATCTTGTTATCAGCTCACCGGGATATTATGCGCCCGGTGTTTACACCAACCGCATATAAATATATACGAAAACAGGAAAAGTTTGAATTGACGTTTCACAGAACAAACAGCTAAGAAGGAAGAACCTTTCGAAGACATTCCTGAGGTGGACGAGACAACCGTTGGGCAGTTGTCGGAAGAGGTTCGTGTTAAGCGATTTTGGTGATCTTCGTGGGACGGGGTTGGCAGATGCTGATTTGTCGGAATCATAACAGACCAAAAAGATATACGCCGGTAAGCTGAAGGCCGCCGGTAACAAGGCCTACGGCTCCAAGGATTACAACCGAGCCATCGAACTCTACGGAAAGGCTATCATTTGCAAGCCCGATCCCGTCTACTACTCCAACCGTGCCGCCTGCTACAATGTCATGTCGGAATGGGAAAAGGTCGTGGAGGACACCTCCGCCGCGCTCCAGATGGACAGCGAGTACGTCAAGGCCCTGAACCGTCGCGCCATTGCCTACGAGCACCTCGAGAAGTACAGCGAAGCTCTCCTCGATTTCACCGCTAGCTGCATCATGGACGGTTTCTCCAACGAAATGAGCCGTAACTCCCTCGAGAGACTTTTGAAGAAGGTTGCGGAGCACAAGGGTCAGGCCATTCTCGAGGCCAAGGGCAAGAAGCTCCCCAGTCCCACTTTCGTTTCCAACTACCTCCAGAGCTTCCGCCCTAAGCCGCTCCCTGAGGGTCTTGAGGAGTCTGTCGAGCTGCCCGAGGAATCTGGAAAGGCCGAGCTGCGCAAGGGATTGATTGGTGTCAGCAAGAAGACCGGTGATGGCTACGAGGAGGCTGCTGCTGCTTTCGAGAAGGCTCTGGAACTTGGCGACTTGGGTGAATTCGAGGCTTTGGCGCTTAACATGAGAGCTACCTTCACCTACCTTGAGGGTAACGCCCAGGGTGCTTTGGCTGATCTTGAGAAGAGTGTTGAGTTGCAGCCATCCTTGGTGCAGAGCTACATCAAGCGTGCCAGCTTGCACCTTGAGCTTGGTATGTTTTAATTGTGACTTTGAAGGGTTCCGTTCTAACGATTTGTAGGAAACAAGGATGCCGCCGCTGATGACTTCGAGCTCGCCATTACCCACAACAAGGATGACCCCGACATCTACTACCACCGTGCTCAGCTCCACTTCATTCTTGGAGAGTTTGCAGAAGCCGCCAAGGACTACCAGAAGTCGATTGACATCGACCGTACTTTCATCTACTCCCACATCCAGCTTGGTGTGACCCAGTACAAGATGGGCTCTGTTGCGTCCGCCATGGCTACCTTCCGGAGATCGCTGAAGAACTTTGAGGAGGTTCCTGATGTCTACAACTACTACGGTGAGCTCCTGCTCGACCAGCAGAACTTCTCCGAGGCCATTGAGAAGTTCGACAAGGCCGTCGATATGGAGAAGCAGATCAAGCCCATGGGTATCAATGTTCTGCCTTTGATCAACAAGGCGCTTGCCTTGTTCCAGTGGAAGCATGACTTCCAAGAGGCGGAGAACCTCTGCCAGAAGGCTCTCATCAGTAAGTTCCTATAAGTCGTGACCGCCTTTACGATTTTCTAACATAATGTAGTCGACCCCGAATGTGATATCGCCGTTGGAACCATGGCCCAGCTGCTCCTGCAACAAGGCAAGGTCTCGCAGGCACTCAAGTACTTCGAGCGGGCAGCGGAACTGGCCCGTACGGAAGCCGAGATTGTCAACGCCATCTCGTATGCCGAGGCAACACGGACACAATTGGAGGTGCAAGAGAAGTACCCCAAGCTGGCAGCACGATTGCAAACCATGGGTGCCGGGCTTGGTGCCGGTGCCGGTCCCGGTCTGTAAAGAAGGCCAATCGTTAATTGAGGAGTCGCTGTAGATATCTGTGGGCTAATCATATCTTTCCTTTCTTCTGATCCTTGCTCTATTCCCTTCTGCTCTCTCCCCTTCTACACCGTGTCTTCTCTAAACGGGATATCGGGAACACGTATATCCTCCTCCTTAATACACCGTCTCCCCTGGTTCCTGGGCAAACTCTTCTGAATGTAATTACCCTTGTCGTTGGTTGGCCATCTCGACATCTCCCATCTCCTTTGCTTGTTTTGCGACCTCGGTTCACCAAAAAGAGTTGTTGTGTTTCGTTTATCCTTTTTTTTTTTTTTTTTTTTCTTTCGACTTCTTGTCTTATTCTGCCTTGCTATGTTAGATTGACGACGAGGAGTATGAAGTGAATGTCTGTATCATAGTGAATGAAAGACTACCAATACCTGTATGGGATGATACCGTACTCTTATCGTGTTATCAGTGATCGCAATCAGGTGACCCGCAGCCCCGCCTATAGAACACCAATAAACAGCCATAATGAATAGGCATCGGCGTCATTGCGGGACCGACGGATCGATCAGGAGTATGGAGTGTATGTAAGAGGAAAGAGTGAATAGAGGTGAGTCTACATAGTAGAATAGAATATCGGTCGGTGGATTAAGTAAGGGACTGCGACCAGACTCCATCTCACGGGACTTGACGGAGTAAATGCATTAAATGCATGTACTTGTACAGTCAGACCATCCCTGTATACCATGATGACCGTCTTTCGGGCAACAACAGTACTCCGTACACCTACTCTATAGTAGAAATAATTAAATAAAGTGGGCGGAATAGCAAACTAAATAGTGCAGCTTCCGTGGGCGCAAAAGTGACCGGCGACTGCCGCGTTGACCTCAGCCTGATTCCATCCACTCACTGCATTCCTCCGGCTGCCCCTCCTCTTCTCTCTTTCTACCGTCGGCTCTCGTCATCATTTCCAACACACCTTCTTCTTCTTCCTCTTTTCTCTTCTTCTCTCTCTCTCTCTCTCTCTCTCTCTCTCTCTCTCTCTCTACCTACGTTCTCCTTTTCCTTTTCCTTCTTCTTTCTGCATATCTATCAGCGTCTACCAACGAGCACAAGTCGTATCAGCGGTTGACTCAGCTACTCCTGTCCATGTTATACAGGTCCAGGTATGTCGCTACCACCTTATCTCTTTCTCACCATTCCTTCTGTTTCTCCTGTTTCTTGTTGGCTCTGATAACTGACTCTGCCAGGACCTAGTGACAGTAGCCTTGCCGATACCTTCAAGTCCAAGTCCAGCGTCGTCCCTCGAGGACCCGTTAATCACCATGCCAGAACGACAAGGTACGTTACTCCCCCTACATATTTGAGAGAGTATGGTCGATATTGTATGGCGCACAGCTGACATATATCCTACAGCCGTCGTGACCCTTCACCCCCTCTACTGTCCCGATACCTTCTCCTTCCGGTCCTTGACCTTCGCATCTGACGATGACTACGTTGATATCGGCCGGTCATCTAAGCGCGAAACCAAGAATCTAGTCCCCGCTCATTATAACGCCTGGTTCGACTCGAGGGTCATGTCTCGTGACCATGCGAGGATCGGAGTGAATATGGCGGAGAAGGTACATCTATCTTGCTTCCTACCATGAGATATTGGCTGTATACTGAGTGTTGGCAGACTGTCATTATTCGTGATGGCGGTTCCATGCATGGTACCTGGGTGAACGACAGGAGGATTCCTGTCGAGCAGGATGTCGTTGTGAATAGCGGCGATGTCTTGACTTTTGGTGCGGATGTTACTCGTGGTGCTGGTGCGTTTATTAACCCCCCTGAGATTGTCGGGTATGTGAAACTGACTGGTTATAGAAACGTTCCCCCCGCTTAGGGTTCGTTGTGGGTGCGAGTGGTTCGATTCTAGGTATGTCCTCCCCCACGTTTTCCTTATCCGGATAACTAACGCAATGAAGTGATGATGCATCAAAGGAGGACATCGCAGCCAGAAAACAGAGCTATCCTATCAACACTTTTGTCGTTCCTGACGATGACGACGACAGTGATGTTGTTGAGGTGGTTGACGACTCAGTGCCGGCTAGACCGATGAGTCCTCAGGATCACGAGTCTGAGGATTCCGACCAGAGTGATGACGCAAAAAACCATGAAATTAAAGAGAGTTCTACGCCAATCACCTCGCCGTCGACCAAGGAAGTCTCTTTGGGCTTCGAATCCAAACCCACAGAGGCCCCACTCAAGGAAGTTCATTCAGACCCCTCCGACGGAACCTCGGGCAGTCCCATTGTTCTCGATGGTGACGAGGCTCCCGTGACGCCGAGGATGACTCCTCCACCTATCTCAAATGCTTCGAATAGCCATGTCACCAATGTCGATGTTGATGCCAACGCCATGGATCACGATTCGGATCACTCATCCTCCGTCGCAAGCTCTCCCAGGGAGCCCCAGCCCGCCACCGAATTTGATTATTGGGATGAAGAGGATGTGATCAGCTATGGATTCGGTTCAGAGAGTGAATCTTCGAACGTTGAGTCCTCTGACTCGGAGATGGACAGTGAATCCGAAGACACAACCTCCCACGGTGACGAATTGGAGAACAAGCATCAGCCACAGACAGGCAATGAAACGCAGGTTGCCAATGAGGAGGGGGCCGAGTTCGGTGCCCCTGCTTCAACTATCCAGCCTAAGAACATTCAACCACAGAACACCGAAGAAGCCCAATTTAACTTTGACAAAGCATGGCCGGCGACTACTTTCGCCAGATCAGGCCCCCTTTCGCCAGCGATGCTTTGCGATCCGTATGCTATCCCAAGGTCGTCTTTGCAGCAGACCGGTAACTCATATCCCCGTCTGCCTAGTCTACATGCTTTGTCCTCTAGTGGGTGGGAACCACAAGCTGTGCCACAGGGTGATCATTTTGATATCGGAACGGCACCTAGAGCCTTTGGGCAACGCTGCACTCGATTCGATACTCTTCCCGTGAGACGACAGCCACGACAGACAGTTCTCTCAGCTCCAGTAATCCCTCCAGTGGTTCCTAGCTCCTACAATGGCTCGAGCGGTGTGTCTCCTGTGAAGAATGATATATATAGTGCGGAAGATCAATGGCAAGTTGAGAAGCCCGGCTTCCCAGGTCAGTCAAGGATGCAGCAAACAACCTCAGCGGATTATTCGCGCGAACCCAACACCCGGCTCTGTATTTCCGACATTGTTGATAGCCGGTCGCAAGAGGCCCGACCTGCGCAAGGACTCCCTCCAAAGAGGAAGGCAGATGAGATGGAGTCGGTCGTGATGCCACAAGCACCCCCTTATCCTGACGAATTTGCTGATCACTCGTCCGTCGATGCTTATGCATCCGGCGCCAACACTGTACCGTTGGGCACTAGCGAACGTGTCATTAACAAGGAGAGCTTTTCTCAAGATGCGCAGCCGCGGCCCTCGCTGCCTGACCTTGACGACTCAACTCAGCACACTGGTCTCTATTCTATTCCCGAAGATAGGCCTGAAGAATCAAAGTCTGTTCCCGATGTGGAAAGACCTAGCAAACGGCTCAAGACCTCCGATGAAGGCCGCGGACGTTTCGTAACCCATGCTGCAACGGCTCTTGCAGGTGCAGTGGTTGGCGGTCTTGGTACCATTGCTCTGCTGGCATCTTTGCCGCCTGACTACTTTGTCTAGTCGTGGATTTAAGAATGGGAATTCAGACTGAATGATACCAGTTTATCATATTATTACGCAATCTCTTTTCTTTTGTTTTTCTTTGGGCGAGTTTGGATCTCTACTGCGGCGGGAAATTTTTTTTTTTTTTTTTTTTCTTATGAGCTGGTTCTGGCGTATGGATCATTAATTTATGCTTTTTTAGTCAGGTTCTTTACGATTGCAATAGCTATGTCTTTACTTGTGATTCTCTTCATAGAATACCAGTAGCTCGCTGGAAATAGCTGGCCATTATCGTCCATCGTAGTCTTCTGTAACAAGGATTCCTGGTGTTGCATATCTTTCCCTAATAAGCTTGATTAGATTGTATGTACTTTCACAACCGCGACCTTTTGCTGTCGTGGATCTCGAGCATCGTGACTGATAACTCCCAAATGCTTGCAGTCGCTTATTTTATATCTTGGCGGCCGGTATGGTTTACCGCGGGTCGAGTTTGCCTTTATCTTGCGCAAACGCGATACCGGGACCGAGACACATGCTGAACGAGTTTTCCTTACGAGTTAGAATGTAGCTCGTGATGTAGTTGTCCACGGTACTTGTCATGGTTTCCGAATCCTGACGGATAGCTGCATCATCGCTTCAACTGGATAGTACACGCAGTGATCATGTTTTCTGCATCAAAGCTCATTTATCTATGAAGCAGCTGCAATATCTCAACACTAAATATAACCTCAGAGTGATGATTGGAACAGTTCCGCTGTCTCCACTACGGCCCGTTCCGTGGTGCCGTTATAAATATATATGCGTTGGATACCAAAGTGTTCGGAGACGAATTCCAGATGGAAATAGACCATAAGGAGTAATAATATATATATTTAATTAATTTGCTAGAAGTGCTAGGTTGTCGATTGAACAAGTTAACAAACAACGGTTCTCTACAGAGTAAGTTGTCTTGGCTGGTCAGTGTGTATCTAAAACGGGAAGATCATAGTAGGATAAGATACCAGACCGCCGTGAAATGAAGGGAGTGCACTTTGTTCAATTACCCGCAATTGTCCAAAACCCTAAACATGTTACTATTTATCTTCTTAATATGCCGTCCAGATCAGCCGGATATTCCGACGCGGCTTCTCCGACTTCGGCACTACCCCACATCCCGGATATGTACCCCAACTCTACTCCCAGTCCCCGGACATCCTTTTGCCAAATACATATGCAATCCTCCCATTACCTGAACACAATAACTTTTATATTCATATTCGACAATGGCGCTGTTGTGGAGCAACCAACCACCCCAATCGCGGGTTCCGTATGCGATTCCTCAGCTAGAGGGAGAACGCATCACCATCCCCGGCAGCAAAGGCGTCTTTCGCATACTCGCATCATCGAAGCAGACAAATGGGCTGATGGCAGTTTTCCAAAGCGGTGCTGTGCTCTCTGATGCACCGGGTTTTCACTACCACAACCATGCGCATGATGTGTTTCTTGTTACGAAGGGATATTTGAAGCTGTGGAATGGGGATAAATGTCGGATTATGGGGCCGGGGGATTTTTCTTATGTGCCTCCGGTATGTTTTGTCCGGATACTGGTGATGTTGGGATATACTGACTGTACAGACGGTGATTCATAATCCAGAGATGCTTGGTCCGCACACGGAGATCTTTGGTTTGATTACTCCGGGCGATTGGGTAAACTTCTTTCGCTACGTGTCAGAGCCATTTGAGGGGCTTCTTGTTCCTGAGAACGATGACCGGGACTTGAAGTCTCTGTTGATTCCTAAGGTCATGGCTGCGAAGGAACAGTTCGATGTCGTTTTCCAGCCTGACTACCAACCATCCGAGGTGGGCGATTGGACAGAAGATGATGAGAAACTACCAGATGGTCCGCAAGCGTTCTATCTGCGAGCCAATACTGGGCCACGATGGATGTTTGGGGGTATCATGTCTCGCCCGTTTGTCACTACTGCTCAGAGCAGTGGTGTCTGCGCGATTTCGAGCATTGAGTCGTCACAAGTCTATGGTTCGACGCTGTTTTCAAAGTATATGACGTTCCGAACGGTGGATCATTGTTTGTGTGTCCAGGAGGGGACATTGCTTGTCCGTCTCAAGGGAGCCCCTGATGCTGTGTTCCGGGAGGGCGAGACAGTTGTGATTCCAGCAGGCCAGGCATTCGCCCTAGACTTTGCCAGTCGATACGCCCGCATCTGGTCATTCACCGATGGGAATGGCATCGAGGCACTGGTCCACCGTTTGGGAACGCCATTCACGGGCGTTATTTTACCCGATCAAGCACCGGCATGGGATTCGGCAAATGTAGAGTCCGCGACAGCAGGTCTCGACATCACAATCGAGCTGTAAATATACATATAAGCATGCACATAGTGATATCCAATACAATCCATCTTCCCCGCAAACTCAACGACCCTTAATATAGATCCCTGCTGGTCCTGCAGAAACCATCCCCGCGGGGTAGTCACGTGGTTCTGCACGCAGCCGTTGTCGGAATTCCCGACGCGTTCGGTTCCCCCATACAACTAACTCACTTCGAGCTACTGCTACTACAGCACACTGATATCATTTCTTCGCCAGGGAAACCACTGATAAGAGCACAGTACATACATACATAATCGTCCGTACATAACATGACTGGATAATGGAGCGTCCGGCTTCATCGTCGCCTCTGCGCCGTCCTGCAGCTACGGCTGGAGATGACGCCGTTCAACCGAAGGCGAAACGGCCGCGCGCGGCGCAGGCTTGTGATCGGTGTCGGGTGAAGAAGTATAAATGTGATGAGTCATATCCTTGTTCGCATTGTAAGAGTGAGTTTTTTGTCATCTGTTCTGAATGGATAGGGGCTGATGGTTTGAAGAGAGTCAGGTGGATTGTAAATATCAGGGGAATTTTCGGTCGAGGGAGGATGCTAGATCTACGAGGTATGTCTATGTGGTTTGATCTGGGTGTTCTGATTCTAATTGGACGACTTTTTTTTTTGTTTTTTCAGCTATGTTTCCGATTTGGAGAAACGGGTAGAAGAGCTGTCGTCCAAGCTGCGGACGCTGGAATCGAGTGGTGCGTCGCCACAACCTCCCCGGTTAGCAAAAGCTCTGGGAAGCAGACCAGCAGCACAGCCAATTACTACCGCAACACCATGTTCATTATCACAACATGAATCAACTCCAAAGGACGACGCCACCGTGTCCGGGGACAATCGAGATGGGTCTGCAGATAGCACAGAAGAAGAGATCAGCGAGTTCAACCACCACACCAACAGGATCGAGTTTCACGGAAGCACGTCTTCAGCTGCTTTTATAGGACACCTTGAGAAGGCGCGAGAGCCGAAACGACCAGAAGAGCAGTCCAATCTGCGTCCACCGGACGGGTCATATTCTTTGATCTCGACATTACACAATTCCAGTTTCTCACCATCATGCACAACCGGACCTGTGAAGCCCCAGTTTTTCCAAGATCAGAATTTCTATTTCGACCAGGCCTATGCTTTTATGAATGGCTATTTTGAGAATATCCATTTCATCCACCCGTTCATCGACAAGGATGACTTTATGGCTCGCGCGCATGATCTATGGTTTAATAAGAATCATCAGCAATCACTCAGCTTTATCGCGCTATATCTTAGCGTTCTCTCGTTTGGGGCGTTGGTCCGAGTGTGGGATAAAGAGATTTTGAACGGACTGACGCGCTTTGACTGGAGCCGGAAGTTGTTCCGCGAGGCGCAGATGTATCTGAACTATTTGCAGTTTTCGAATGATTTGGAGACGGTGCAGTGTCTTTATCTTATGGTGGGTATGCTTTCGCCCCTTTGGCATGGATTGATGCTGATATTTGATAGGCGAAAGTATGCCAGAATGAGCTGAATCCAAATTGTGAGTACACTTCTCCTTTGAGCCGTTGGGATCGTGCTGACTGTGCAGTGGCGTATATGTATCTTGGACTTGCCATACGGACGTGTTTATCTGCTGGGTTTAATCGAGAAGTGCGGAATCCAAAGGATCAACGGGAAAGTTGGATCTCGAAGACGTGGTGGTAAGCAACTTATCCTAAACGATCTCAAGTGATCTCTACTAATGCCTTTGATAGGGGTCTCTTCTCTCTGGAGATGTAAGTTCATTGCTCAGTGCAACACGGAACGTATACTGACCCTCTACAGAGAAATGAGCTTCTCTGTAGGCCGCCCAGATACTCTCGGTATGGACGAATACCACAACCGCTCTCTCCCTGAACGCGATGATTCCGAATACGCCATCATACCATGGATGGTAGACTTCGCGCAGATCATACGGAAAGTATCCGTGCAAATATACCATTCGCGCTTCACCTTACAAGACAAACTACAGCTTGCTCTTCAGATCGAACAAGAAATGGACAGATGGGTAGCTAGACTGCCCCATAGAATCAAGCCTGGCCTCCAAGGGCAACCGGTGTCTGGAGGTGCGCTTCGTGATCCGAAGTGGGCGAGAAGGCAGAGATTGGTTTTGGGGATTCGTGAGTATCATTTACCAGCCAGGCTAAGGACGATTGCTCACTTGCACAGGATACTACAATGTTAAAATGCTACTCTTCCGCCCATTCCTGAGCCACTTTACACGCAAATTAAGACACACCCCAGCCGAACTAGAACAAACAATAAACAAATGCCTAGACGCCGCCATGAAAACCATCGAAGTCATCCACGACATCTACCGCATCCACACATTCTTCCGCTGCTGGTATGTCCCTTCCCCCTCCCTCTCTCTCCCAGTCATAAATTCTAACAAATCCAGGTGGTACAACACAACCTATGTAATGTTCGCCACAACAACCCTCCTCCTCCCCATGTCCAAACTAGGCATGTGCCCACAAACCCTCCCCTTAGCAAGTTCAGTCGAAATGGCCGTGGAGATCCTAGAAGCAATGGATGAATCCGTCGTGGCGCGGAAATCAGTCGAGATCATCGTGCAGTATTTGAAGGATTTCAGGGCACCGAATAATAGTACCAATGGTACACAGGTTGCTACTACGCCGTCTCAGGGGGATGCTGACCCGGCGGCTTCTGTGTGGGCGGGAACGGGGACGGAACAGGGGACTGGTCAGGCGGGAATTGGGATTGATATTCCGGTATGTGATTGCTTCTCTTTGCGTCTTTGTATGTGTGTGGTTGCTGATGGTGATGTGATTAGGAATGGGCGTACGGGTTCGGGTTTCCTGATTATTCGTTTGATGGGATTGCACGGTTTTTTGATGATCTAGGTGGTCTTCCTATGTTGGATAACTGATTCAATTGTATTATTCAGTGTACATATTTCACCATGATATTCCCAGACTGGCGTTTTTCTCGCGAAGTGGACATGTTTAATAGAGAACTAACTACGGATCACCGGCGCAAAATGTCAATATCAAATGTGCAGTATGATATATTCAAATCCAACCTTAATATGTACATCATTCTGTATGCTCTAGTGATACATAATTGAACCACTAGTCCCTCCTTTAATACCTACCTTGAGAACGAACTACCTATACCTGACCCAGTCTGTGGCGGTGCTCACCGACCTCCAACTCGAGGCTGCAACGCCAAACACACCGTCTCAACAAAACGGAGTGTGTCCAGCTGACTGTCTTTCCTTCGCTCCGGATACACTGTATCAGGGCTCCGTTAACTGGTGCCAAAACTGGTAATAAGCGGCTTAACTCATTGATATGCCTGTCCTTTTGTTGATTCTAATACTCGATAATGGCACAAAACCACATTAGCGCACTCCCTGCTTTGAAATTTCCAGCAAGCACCTCAACTAAGCCACACTAATTGGACTCCCTAGATCAAACGGATCGGAATAGTTGCCAACGATGCTCATAGCTTTGTCTGCATTTTCGACAAGCTCTGTGAATTCCGGGTGAACCAAGAGAAAGACAAAAGACCATGTAAAAACAAAGTAAACGAACAAGAAACAAGCCATGTCCCTTGCCGGGATGGATTGTGACCAGTTACACCCCGTAAAAAGCTCGTATCCAGAGTATGCGCAATGGAGGTATCTTGTGGAAAGGATCCGTGACCAGCGCTACCTCATCTAACCACTGGCTGATTACCTCTCCCATACCGCTTGCGCTCAGAATCTCTGCGACACGGAAGTGTGTGTCTAGGAGCATTGGGTCTGGAAAAAAGAAGTTTATTTTCGTTTTGAATGTTATGAGTCTGTCTGCGGGGAGGTCATGGTAGAGGGTAGGAAAAGCCCTGCATATCGTGATGCCATGACGGTTGAAAATGCCTTGGTAACCGGCCGTGTAAATGATGATGTAGTTAGATCATCATTGGTCAAGTATGGCACTTGTATATACTCGCCGTGGGCTTAAGGACATCCTGAATTGTCCAAATTGAGCGTGCATGCCTGGTATCATGCTGATATCATTGGAAATATGATTGATATTATCCATGTGCATACCAACTCGACAAGCCGCTGGGAAGCAGCGGTACAGCGCTTCCCAGGTCATCTCATCGTTTTTGAGGCACCTTATTCTATGTATTAGCATTATGTTTGTTTGCGTGATCGAATGTCTTTATGGTTATCATTGACATACCATGCGCCAGGATGCGTATGAAAATGGTACTATATGAGTAGCCTTTATAATGTTGCATTCGTCGCTTTTCGGATGTCCACGTCTCTTTCACTCAGAGTGCTCGAGGGTATTTGTGATGGCGCATCGGTAATCATCATGCAACAGAATTGGCACAGAAAACAGGTTCTCTGACGCTTGATTCATCGATTGTCGCCACGACTGTGCTGGCGCTTTTGTGTCCTTTGAATATCGACAATTCTAACACCGAAATTCGCCTAGTTGTCGCCTTCACTAAGCTGAGTTAGAGCTGTATGAGACAGTCTAAAGTTTCATATGACTTACTTGGTCGTAATAATCCGGTTGCAAGGTTCTGGAAGACGATCCACAAATCTCGGCATCTGCACAATTTAATATGTCCCTCGCGTGGGATTCTCAGTCCTCCAGATAAGTTTCTGCTCATATCCTGCTGAGCCAAGTGGTGACATCCTTTTGCACCTGGCTGACAATGGTGTAATTCACTCATTTTTTGGAGCGTCATTCCGTTTTTCGTAATGGGGAATGACTCCCTAGGCCAGGGATTCGTCGTACCCTGAAGCGGTCACAGCGTGGTCATTAAAAGGGTATCATGGATAATCAGAGTATGTTTATGTTAGAACACATAGCGATTGTAGACAATAGCACCAGAGATACAGAAAGATGAAAGTTATTGGGCGTTCCAATTGTTGGATTAGGGAATGGTTAGGGAATGGGAAGAGGAATTGCAGAAGGAAAATATTTCAGCATAAAAACGAAAAGGCCTTTCAAGTATTCACTATCAACCTCGCTTAATTGTCACATGACTGTCTGGACGATTTGGTTCTTTGTTTTCTGTATGTAAAGCCAAACGGTTGGTTTCTCGTAGCTGAGCTGGATTAGCTATTGGCATACATACTTGGATTATGGCTACGCTAAGGGGGCATGGCAATCTAATTTCTAAGAGAGTAGTAAAATATTCAATTCCTATTCAAGCCATAAAATCCCAAAGCCCGGTATCCAAGTACGGCTTGATGTTGCTGGTCCCATCTGCTTTAAAAGACCCATGTCCCGGACCGCTTTTCAAATCTTTCTATTCACTGATTCTTTCCTGGATTTTATCTCCTACCCTAAATGTATTCAGGATTTCCACGACCCTATAGTGAGTATCTAAGAGGACGGGGTTGGGCGCGAGATGATTCGGTTGCGACGGGAATCTGGCTAGTCTGTCGGCTGGGAGAAACCTATAATAGGCGCTTGCGAAGTATTTGTATATTTTGATGTGGTATATATTGGGGGTTTCCTGCTCATGTTAGTTTTGATGACAAGACAGGATACTGGGTTACTAACAGTAGGGATCAGAACCATTCGAAGATTGCTGAATTGCGTGGCCATGACCATTATCAAGGCAAGCGCGTTTGGGAGATCACGGATGTTTTTCATGTTCATTCCGGTATTTCTCATCTCTGGAAAGCAGCCGTAGAGTATTTCCCACTGTGATATGGCATCATCCGGGCCCTGTTCGTCAATAAGTATCGATTATACAAATATAAATAGAAGTATTTAGGTGCCTACCATTGCATCTGCACGCCATGACTCATATGCAGAAGGTATGATATGCACAGCTTCAAGATCGTCGAAATACTCATCTTCCGGCTCGCCCTTCGCATGCCAATAGTAATACTCCATGAAGCGTGTCACCACGCAATGGTGTGTGTCGCGCTTCAGGCACGAGTTATAAAAGTCATAATCAACAGCCTTATCTTCAAGTTCATACGGCTCCAAGAACTTGAGCAAAAAGGGAGTTGTGACGAGGTGTTATCTCCGAGTTGTCATCACTTCAGAGTTATCAGAGAAGTGAATCCAGGTTGTTGCGTTTGTACTTACTGGGGTATAAAAGCCCCGTAACCAATCTATAGTACACGCTCCATAGCGATTCGTCATTCGTACAATCTCGTATGTCTCTTGCGACCCATTCCCTTCCTCCTTCCGGCCCACTCAAGGAAAGCATGCATACAAGATGCCAGCTTCTCGTCAAAGGTTCGACTTGCTGGGACGTAGCAGTCGATGCACCCTTTAGCTTGACGCTTCAGATTCGGGCCTGACCATCGCTCAGCGGACTCAGTCTCTGGTAAATTAGCTGAACCGTTGACTTGGCATCCGAATAATTAGGGGTTCTCACTTGTATTTGGAGGGGAAATGCCTGCTAGACGGCCAGACCTTCTTGGAGATCTTTCTATTGTGTCTCTATTCATTCTCTTTCCTGGTGGCATATAAGAGGACCATAAAGAGTTGTGAAGGAATTGAAGTTGAAAGTATAATGCTTTATGTACTTGAATGAAACCACGGATCAACCTCCCAGGATCCGATAAGGAACCCAAGGACGAGCCAAGTGATTGCATAATTTGAAAACTACTGTGGGTTATAAAGTTCAATTCACTATGTATAGCCCGACTGTATTCAGGCACATGGTATAATAAGACAAGAGCTATCCTCCCCCCGATCAAGACAGTGAATAACGTGGTTGCCGACATTCTCGCCCTGTAAGGTTGGTACGCCTGGAAGTGGGAATGGAATCACAGGATTCCCGGAGATTGTCAATTCCATAATGTCGTCTTTCTGTGGGCTCATTAGCATCACCATATTGGAACATACGTTGCGTTTAAAGCTCTTACCTGCCAATACATGCCGTATGGACGCAGAGGAACCTCCACAACTCGAATCTCTCCCTTTTCCAAGGATATTTTGTTAACGTGATCATAGACTGGCTCAAAAGGTGCAGCAAGTGTGCTCTTTTTGTGTGCATGACTGACTCGCAGCTGTCCATTGGGTCCCCAGTGAAAGAGCATACCAACACTTTGCAGACCGACTTGCCAATCATGCAACAGCTTCAACAACCTCATCACGACTGCGTTTTGTGGTCTGATAGTTAGGACACCCTGCTTGTAAGAAGACGGCCCTCGAAGACGACACACTTGGATAAACAAATCCATGTCAGCGCTCGATGGGCACGATACTGCGAGACGAGCTGTGAAATGACCCGTTGTCTCCATATCTGCTGGTAATCGATATCGGAATTTGGTACTTCCGCTTTTCGAATCGTACGCAACTGACCCTGGTTGGCCTGATTGAGAGGAGTTCATCTGATGATCCGGAGTCAAGTATAACTTTCTATACACTGTCCGTGCAAGTGGCCATTCCAACTCCGATCTATTGACTGTATCATCCAGTTCTGATAGCCCGAAGTTCAAGATACTTAGCCGGACTTTAGGTGTAGCCAACCAGCCATTATCATGATGACCCTTCAGGAAGCAATCAAAAAACCGCTTTAGGTCATGGCAACTGGAGTCAGCATAATAGTCTGGCCATTCCTGGGAGTTATGCACGCGAAGCCATTTCGGGACGGACCCTGGTATAGCTCGATATGCTCGCAATGTACCGGATGTGTGGATAGGGTTCGTCCATGAGGCCACGATGTAAGTCGGGACATCGATCTGCTCGGGCTTGGATCGTTTGTCCTCCCAGTACTCGTTCCAAAGTGGGTTACTGCGCAGAACACCCGACACGTCTTCCAGCTTGCCGTAGCTGGCGAGGGTATCTGTGGTCTCTATTAGCACTTATAGGGCTCATATAATGAAAAGATATTGACTAACCTGCAATTGAATCATGGAAGCCTGGTGATGGAACCCCTCCCTGGCAAATTATATCACGATAGATGTCTTGAATTCCTTCCCTGGGTTGGATATCAATGTCTCAAGATCTACAGGAACAAGGAAGCAAAGCAAATACCAAGGCGCAAGAGCAGCCAGACCTTTAGGCCGCAGGCTCCCTATTTTCCACTGTGACAGCGCTAACCAGCTATTGCCAGTGAGACCAATTTTGCCGTTGCACCAGGGCTGCTCTGACAACCAAGTGACAAACTCCGCGCCATCTTGAGCTTCTTGGTGTCCCATAATAAGAAGGTCGCCCTCCGATGTATATGCCCCTCGAGTATCAACATTTACTATGGCGTATCCTTTGGCGCACCAGAATGCAGGATCGGGGCCTTCCCATTTCTGAAGACCCGAGAGCCAATGCCTGGGGACTCCGGCGCGGAATGGGAAGTCGTCAAGGACAGTCGTGCCAAGTTGCTTGCCATATGGACTCCTACATTTGTATAATTGTCAGCAATATTCAAACTAACTAGATATATCTTCGGGCGTACCAAGCAACTAGAGCGGGAATTCTCTTGGAATCATCGACGGTTGCTTCGAGATTCTCAAAGCCGATTGGGAGAAAGACATCGTAATACAGCTTGGTACCATCCGACAAGATCACAGGCACACTATCATGCATAAGAAGGTCAACAGGCAAGCGCTTTGCGCCTTTCTGTACCTGTTGTCCTGCCTTGAATACGGTGACCCGCTGGCGGAAGCCGGGGAAGCGCGCCTTGGGGTCCTCTGGTGAAAGGGCGGGACGAAACTTGGTAAGACTCTGCGCCACCTGCCTGATTTCAAAGCATGATTCCAAAAAGGAAGCATGCGACTCGTTTTCGGACATAGTTTTGGCGCGGATGGTGGAAGAGCCCACTCTGTGTTCCGGGAAGAAGAAGAAACGGGAACAGAAGAAGAGTAGGATGTCTCAGCGAGGTCCATTTAAAGACTCGGATAATCCGAATTGAGAATTAAATATATTCCAACATCCGTGTCGTGTATTAGAGCTATGTCCATGATCATCCCGGAGATGTGGTGGGGCCGACGGGGTACCGACAGACAGAAGGTGTTAAATCCGACCAGCATCTATAAATGCCCCTGAGACTTGCTTCCAAGTTGCAAAAGCAGAGGAAAATTGTAGTCTTGCCTTGTATTAGCTACACGCCATGTCCAAAAGCTTCAGAATCGCCGTCCTCGGTCCCAAAGGACAATGCGGACAGTGTGTTGTCGATGAACTTCTGTCAAGAGGGCATAGTGTCGTGGGCATCTCTCGTTCACCCCCGAGCACCTGGCCAAGATCTGGGGACTACAGTGGTATTGCATGCGACTTTGGTGACATCCCTGGTCTGAGCATCATCTTCTCCGAAGGAGGGTTTGACGCAGTCGTGTCTGCTTTTGCACCACCGCTGGTCGACCTGAAAGACGTGTATAGGCTGGGTGTGGAGGGTCATGGCAACATCAAGATGGCAATAGTGAGGTCGATTTACCGGGGTCCAGTTATCATTATTGGTAAGGTATCTGTTCCCTTGGACAAGTGCTTCATGCTAAGTGCAATGTGCTCTGCAGGCGGCGCGGGCTCTCTGCATTACAAGAACGGCGTGCAGCTGTGTGATGATGAAGGATTCGCGTTCAAGCACTGGTCAGCTCCTCTCGCGTATTACTCTCATAACGAGAAAAGCTGACAGCTTGTAGGTACACATGGCCCTATGTCCATATGGAATACATGGCAACCCGCATGTTCGACCACGGACAGATGGGATTTGGTTACTTCATCCGACTTTTCAAATGGGCGAAGTCAAATCGCGAGAATCCGGGCTGTAAGGCACATTGCGATCTTTTTAACATCTCTTCTGACAACCTATGACTAACCCACTGAAATCAGGGTTCTCGTGGCTCTCCAGACCCTGGGCAAATCTGCTCCTGTGGAAAGCCAAACAAATACTGACTAACCCGGACACCGTCGGGTTAATTTTTTGCTCTCGTGTGACTCTGTCCATGTGGGAAGGTGTCAAGGATATCCAGTGGTCTTTCCTATCGCCCCCTTGGCAGCTACGTGATAAAGGTACGTTTCATCTCCTGGTTATATGTATTGTTGAAATTGATGTACAGACTAATGATCCGGGAGTAGGTCTTCGAACCGGGAAATACGAGGTCCTCGTGGACGACTCTGCCGGATCCGCCGAGCCTGCTATCAATAACGGAATCTACAACGAGGATATGGCAGTAGCCATTGTGGACGAGGTTGAGAACAAGAAGCTGACTCACAAGCATTGGACCTGTACCGGGCCGGTGGGACTAAAGGAGTGGTGATTATGCTGGATAGCTGTTCATGGAGTTCTTGGATAGTTTTAGATATAATCGCAATCAGTACCACAGTATATATAGTTTCGACAACATGTGCAGCATTTGAATCCCACCGTCATGAGACTTGATTATATAGCAATCAATTTTAGTTGCTTCCAGACGTGATACTCCGTACATGCTAAGGATACCAAGAATATCGTTCAGCAACGTAACCATTTACTCCGTACTTTCACTCGACCATGGAAAACCATGAAGGCAGTCCGCCATACATATCGTTCTTTGGTAGTTTCCCATGTTATCTGTACTACGGAATGTATAGTTTCGATAACACATGCAGAATATCAATCCCAACATCACGATATTCTAGTATAATTGCTTCCCGACGTAATATCCTATACAAGCTAAAGATCCCAGACATATGGCAACGTATCCATTTACTATCCCACCCACCCACAGCTTATATCCGTATTTCCGTTATAAATTTGACTCCGTCGGGTGTTGAGAGAAGATCTCCCACAACAAACTCTCTCGGCCCCGTCGGAACCCCACAGAACAGTTCCAAAGGGGTAGTCATCACCGAACTTCCGGTAATTGTACTAGTTCTAGCATCAATTCACGTAAACAGCTCGTTCGTTTCTTCCAGGTTCCGCCCTGCCGTCTCCGGCAGGAACAGCAATGTCCACAAAAGACCCAGGAAGGTCAGAGCCGAAAAGAACCAAAACGTCCCTTTCGGCTGAAGCGCATCTTCAAGTAACATAGACGGAACAGCCTATTTGGTCAGTATTTTGATCAGCATATGGTAAGGAGCGGAGTATGCGTACCTTAGATAAACCATACCGATTGACGTAGTGAAAGCACATCAAAAGACTGGTCCCGATGGCTCGAACACGCAGCGGAAAGACCTCGGCGTTAATCAGGTATTGGATTGCGTTAAATCCCATGGCCCAGCCCACGCCTGTAAAATAGATAAAGATGATTGCTCCAATGGCTGCTCGTTTCATGGAAGGTGACTCCGCATCGGCGGAGAATGACTCCACCGTGAGATAAATGGCAATGTACAGCATGGAAACTTGCTGGATGAGGATGCCGGAGACTAAGGATCGCCTGCGTCCGATGCGGTCGATCAAGAAGATAGCACAAAGGAGAGAAGCAACCAGCTTGACGGCTCCCAGTATTGCGGTCGTGAATAGCTTTTTAGACTGGCCCGTCAAGCCAAACAGGGCGAATAATTCAGGAGCATATGCTGCCGTTTGTTAATACCAGTATCATGCGATGATAGGGGATAGACTCACTGGTAATCGAATTTGCTCCGGACCACTGGCTCATAAGTTGCTCTGAGATGACAAAAAGTAGTCGCTTTTGGTTAGCTGCTACGAGAAACAATTCGCGCAGAGCACTGAGCCAAGTTTGACCATTTGATTGCTCCTGTTCAACGTGCAGCTGACGCTGGATACCATCCATTTCCGACGAGATCAACCTGTGTTCTCCAGGCAGACCCCATAGCCTTTCCAGCGATGCTCTTGCCCTTTCGTCATGTCCGACTTTGCACAGATACCGAGGACTTTCTTCACATAGAAATGACAGTAGAAGCAGGATACCGGCAACGATTATCTGTATGCTCTGGGGAATAATCCACTGTTTCGCGCTGCTGTTGGGTATATGCAATGAAGCGCCCCATGCGGAGAAGTACTATATCCGTCAGTAAATAAACCTGAAGCCCCTAGAGCCAAACTTACCCCTATCATTATCCCGATGTATTCTGACATACCAAACAGACAGACCAAGAACCCTCTCTCATTACGAGGAGCAATCTCTGCTAGATATGTCGGAGCCACGATACCAGCCTGCCCAATTCCAAGTCCCATCACAAACCTTCCACCATATATCTGACCAAGACTTTCACCGGCGGTGATCACAATAACCACACCCGCTAGCCACAAGACACACAGCTGACGCATAGACCAGAGCATCCCGATTCGTTCGCAAAGGACAAACGCAATCAAGGCACCGGGGATACTGCCGATGTGGACCATGGACGTAATATTCGAGAGTCGATCAGCTTGCTCGGAGGAGCCGAGGGAACTCGCTCGAAGGTCAAATTCATTGATAAAGGATGGCTCGGCGACAGTCGTTGCGATGAGGCCCTCGTCAAGTCCTGCTTCTTAGTAAGTTGTAAAGCTCTCTGAGAATATTATAACTTACCTCTTGAGATGCCGGAGAGTCCAAAGCAGAGCGCTGCACAGAGTAATTTGAAGCTAATTCTCCTGGCCAGGGGGTGAGAGTTCCGCTGTCCCTCCATTATCGCCATGAGGACTTCTAGTAGTGCTAAAAGGCTTGACCATGACTGTATGGCAGTAATAGAACGAAGAATGTTCCTAAAAAGGATGCTTTTGCAAATGAATTGGCCATTGTTGCCAGAATGGTAGACTGCACTCCCTTATAAATACACAATCCGCTTTGACCCACAGGTCAGTCTATGTGGAGCTAAATGCCAGCGACCCACTCAGCCCTATAAGGCTGAACTATTCCTGGAGCAAATGCAAATTTTGTAGCCTAGGGTGGAATGGCATATCTGGAGAAAAAATCCCGCGAGAAACGGTTGACAGTGCATAATGACTCAGAGAAACCCCTGTGGTAGTGCTCCTCAAATACAAATCTCTTCTATTTGTAGTAAAACCTAAGAATTCGTCAGCCGATATCCGCGGAAATAAGGCGCCGGACGACCCACCTTTTCGATATATCGAACACCAACGATAATACCATCTTGATCCTTCACGTCGGGGCCAAACGTATTGCTTTCCCCACTGTCGAGGCAAGTTAAGCAAGCCACTGTCAAGCCAGTGTATCTGTCACCCATCGAATTGGGGAGACACTCTTCGGCCATAGCCACTAGTAATTTCTTGATGGCAAATGCACCTCGACGCGGGTCCTTATCCGAAATCGCGGCTGTTATGTCAAGTTCGGAACACGGAATGGCAGTATCACCATCGTACTGTACGAAAGAGCGCCACAGTGCGAGCTCCAGTAAGCACACCCCGAGACTGTAAATATCATGCTGCATGTTGTAGTAATCTTCGGGCCAGAGGCCTTGCCGCGTCGGATGCCGATAAAGGTTCTTTTGCCACACCAGATCCCCTGACTTCTCTGTTGCTGCCTCTGATGGCCGGATCCTCTCAAAGCCACTGAGGAACGACGGGCCAAGGCGGCTCGAACCGTCTGCAAAAACTAGAATGGTCTCCGGGCGGATATTTTTGTGGACAAATCCTGATGTATGAACAAACATGACTGAGCGAGCCAACTGCTTGGCTAGCTGGATACGATGGTTAAGAGAACACCGAGGAGCTTCCGCCAAGATACCCCGGAGCGTCCTTGGTGATGAAAGTCCTTTTGGTACTTCGAGGATAAACTGGAATTGACTTTTATCAACCTTGTTAGGTAGTTCAATCACACCCTCGCATTTCAAAAGACCAAATGTCATCGGTTCCACGTTCAACAGAAGCCTCGCCAGATCACGAACATATGTTTTGGCTGTCATTGTTTCAGTGAGGGGGCCATAATCTGTGCGGTCCAGTAACACCGTACGCGCAACATTACCGTAACTCACCATGGTCGTGTTAGTCCCGGGGATTTTGTGCGCGGGTCCTACTATATGAGACATATCCATAAATATTGAGCCGGCGTGGGAGTTCCCAATTGATGAGACTTCTTTGATTGCCTCCCTCATCCGTTTCAGTCGGATTGTTGAAGGATTGTGGCTTGGTAAATCATCTTTCAGTTGCTTGTCGATGACAGGGTTAGCGATACGTGTAATCAGGTACCACGATGGATCAAATCGTCTTTGCCAATCTTCCAAATCTGCGACGGTTTGTTTGAGATGTCTCTTGATATATATCGCCTTGACCTTCCGGAGCGCACTGGCATCCGGTGCTGCTAACTCTTTGACGTGCCGGATAGTCTGAACGGCGGCAAAAGTCTTCTTTTCAAGTCTTTGTAAGGCATCAAAGTAATGTGGTTGAAGGGTTCCATGGAGTGTGTTCCAAAGGACTCTAAGAGAATCGAGCTGGACTTCAGTCTTCACCCATAACCCTTCCACCACAAGTACAATCTCGTCAATTTCCTCCTCGAATTTTCGATATTCTCGGCATATCTTAATGATCTCGCCCCCATATCTGCTACTGAGTCAGCCAACTGAACAATATTCGGGGATCCTATGGTATGCTCACTGAATGCACAGATCCAAAGCACTGAAGACCGCAAGTCCCAAGCTTCCAGGATCCATGGCGATGGCCGACACAAGGAATCTTCAAAATAAACTCAAATTTTCCCCTATAGTTTGAGTAATAACGAAGCAAACTGAGTTCAAGATTCAGAAGAGTGGCTGCTGCATTGTTGACGCGGTCGGACGAGGCTGAGATTGGCCATACAGTCATCTGACCATCGAGGCTCTTGAAAGTACCTCTTCTCCCATTAACACAATTTACTCTCCACTATCATTTGCTATTGCCCCCAATATTCTACGAAATGGAAGAAGACGAGTTAGTGAAGCGATACAACCTGGACGTGTCCGTCCTAGGAGATTTGGTACAGCGATACAAACTGAACGTGTCCGTCCTGGGAGACCGAAATCGCGAGATCCTCCATGCTCCCTCCAGCGACCAGTCTCAGGAGCATAAAACTGTCACGAAGATATGGCAGCAGAAACATGCTCTCGCTCAACACGTATACCTGGAAGAGTCACAATTTGGTGAACTGCGAGCTATCAAGCAGGTGCATTGGAGAGATGTCAAGAGGGACCTGAGGGAACTTCAGGTCATGGGAAGAGTCACAGAGGTATGACCAAACGATCAGGTCAGAATAGAGATATTTATGGCTTTGAACGAGCACTGACATTCTCGATTGTACCCTAGGAAAAAGCCTTCTTTGTTCAGTTCTTCGGGTGGTTTTCGACCCCTGATTATATCTTTTTCGCTATGGAATATTGCCCCCTCGGTGACGTTTCTCAATGCTTCCAAGACCCGGTTCCCGAAGTGATGACTCGTAATATCTGTGGGCAATTGCTGGAGGGACTAGGTAAACTGCACGAGATGGGGATTACGCATCGGGATATTAAGCCTCAGGTATGTTCTTCAGGTTGTTATTTCTTGCTCATCTGACCTGTCTCGATAGAACATACTAGTGGTGCAAAGGGACCCAATATGGGTTAAAATTGGTGACTTCGGAATCAGCAAGCGCGTCATGGAAGGCGAAAACAGAACCGACCTAAGAACTCCCGCTGGAACAGAAGGATATAAAGCCCCGGAAGTCCATCAACTACTAGATGACGACAAAGAAGACTCGAGCTACACATGTGCTGTTGACATATGGTCCTTGGGGTGTTTCCTCTATTACGTTCTCACGAAGACGACCCCATTCCAGACGGTCGCAATGCTCCGTGACTATTGCTTGGGCCGTATTGAATTCCCCGAAGCATCACTTACTGATCGAGGAGTGTCCCGGTCTGGTAGACAGTTTATCAATAATCTCATGGCTCTTCATCCTCATAAACGACCGCAGGCTTCAAAGGACCTCGTTTCTGATTGGGAGATTATGGAGGAAAGTGAACTATTAGAAGTTGATAGCTTGGAAGGGACGAGCCGCGAGGCAATAAGATTAGGAAAACAGCCGGAACATGTCACACCATCCATCAACATCAATGGAAACGCGCCACTTTATATTCAACCTCAGCCCAGTCGTGCCAACTTTGACGATGAAATGGTAAGATCAGGTCCTTTCCCCATGAGTATACTTCATACTAAAAAACTCTATTAGAACTATCAGTCTTCGGAGCTGTGGCTTATGATGAAGGATGCAGGTGCAGACATAGGAAGAATACGATCGTTACTAGAGTCCGGAGCCAACCCAAACCAGTTACGAGATGGACATACAGCTCTACACAACGCAGCAGAGCGAGGCTCAACAAGAGGCATGGATCTCATAATCACCTACGGGGCAAACGTGCAATTGAAAACCAGACCACACCAAGAAACAGCCTTGCACCTAGCCACTTACGATGGTGACATTTCAAAGCTACAATCACTGCTCAAGCAACGAGCCGATGTCGATGCTCAAAACGCGGATGGCGATACTACGCTGCACCTAGCAATTCTTAGGTTCCGCACGACGGAAGCAATGGAGTTACTCCTAAGTAACGGAGCATCCACAGAAATCAAGGGCCGAAATGGGTATACACCATTGCAGTATGCGATCAGTCTCGACTTGGAAGAAAAGGCTAGACTCCTTCTGGATTATAATGCTAGTCCAAACGCACAGGATAGATGTGGACGGACGCCGCTGCATAAAGCTATTGCCTCTGATAAATTGACATTGGCGTTCATCAAAAGGCTAGTGGAGGCGGGAGCCGATATTGATCAGAAAGACAAGAACAAGCGCAGCCCGTTATATGAGGCGGCAAAATGCAACAAACGAGACATTATGCATTATCTGGTTGGCAGCGGTGCAAGTCGTGAGATTGGTTCTTCTGGAATGGAGAGGCGATTACAATGGGTGCAGTTTTGGAGGGAACTCCCGTGGCCGTTCGGGGGGTGATTCGAGTTCGTGTTTTATCATCGTCAAGGAACAGTACAGAACTTCATGACTGTTCTTTCTACATATAGATACATTCAGATTCGTTCAATATAGCAATGCATTCTAATATCGAAATATGATCGTAAACATTCAAATTGGAAGCCATGATTAGCCGACTTGCTGAGAAACACAAATGTATGGTCCTTTGCCGTTCAGCAACTCAACCTTTGTGTCCTAAATACCGATCACGGCGGAGACGAGGTGCCAGTATCGCCCAGTGTGATCATCCCAACATTGTATTTGGATTCCTCAAAAGGCTCAAGAGTCACGTCCTTTCTAAGGATATAGCGCTTGAACTTGTATGGAAGCTCCACAAAAAGACGGTACGATGCCAAGTTCCTCGTTGAAGCTTCAAAGACGGTATGCATCTCTTCCAGCGGATATTGGCTGGTTTCTCTCATAAGCAAGTATGTCAGAAAGAAGATCAAAACTAAGAGCGATCTAGTAGCAAGTCAGCATTAGCATGTCTCCAAGCTTTTAAGAGAGGCCACAGCACTCACCCCATTACAGAAGGACGGAGGAACACAGATTTCCATGATGAAGAACTCATTAATTCAGCAAGAAAGCTACTTGCTTGCACAGTCGACACGGTCATAGCCATGCCAATTTCTGCTAATGTAAGCCACACTTTTACGAGAAAAGGGAGAAGAGAAAAGTAGCACTTACCGCGGTGGCTCAAAGGAAAAGCCTCGGAAGCATATGTGAGCGGTACATAAGTAGCAAAGGACATAAAAAGAATGACTGTTGATCCCTGAAATAATGTTTTAACGATATAATAACCCTGGGGACTTAGCAATGCTCTGCCGACTTCCAATAGCATTAATGGCCAAATGATATGCGGCATTGCCCTCATAAGCAGCCCACGTCGTCCATACGCCTCGATTGCGTGTGCAGCAAACAGCTTAAGACTGAATTGGAGGATTATGAAAAAAATGATGCCTAGAAGCATCAGAATAGGCGGGAATAAACTTGATTGAATAATGCGCTGCACATCCTGGTAGGGTGTCATTTGCATAGTGGCGATCGATATATAGACGCTAATGACAATGCATGACAGGAACGCACGTCTTATTTTCGGTAGCGTGACAACTTGATGAAACCTGGTAGTAAAGCCTGTTTTCCCATGATTTCGCTGTTCGGGTATAGTTTGGATGTATATCATGTATAAATCGCGTCCAGCTTGTAGCTCCGTTTTTCGGAGCCGACAGAGAGACATGTATGCTCGGTGCATCTCGCCTCTGAGTACCAGCCAGTGAGGAGATTCAGCTGATGCCCCCATGCAAGCAAATAGCAAACAGGAAGCTATGAAACTGGTAGCAGAACACACTCTTTTCATGAGGATCATGTTTGATGTTGGATCCGATGTTGTTGTTGTTGTTGATCCAACTGCTAACCCAACCAAAAAAATTAGCCCGGTCATGAGTATCATGGTCATCTGTGTGATCCTTCAACCTTGTCAGTAAAATGTTGGCTGCACAAAGCTTCAAATCCAAACAGCTACTTACAACTGCATCCATGATACCGCACGACCGCGAGAACGAGCAGTACTAATCTCGGCTCCGTAGATGGGTAGGGAGCAGACCAATGTGCCCATGGCAATACCACTTATTAGTTGACTGACCAATGACCATTGCCAGCTTTCACCGGCGCCTGCAACGGAGCCTACGATATTAAAAATCGCAGAAGTCATGATAGCGCCTCGGCGCCCGGAATTCCTGTTCAATAGCCCCGATAACCAATACCCAATTATGACGAAAAATGAAGTACTATTGCAATGGTTGGTATATAAGTCAAGTAGATGACTGAGTACTCACTATTTGCTAATGCTTAGCCATTCCGGCAGTGAAATGAAATCTTCATAAGCTGTATTCAAGCCCATCGTGAATTCGGCTTGTGCACTTAAGAACCAGTTAGTGTGATATCCAAACCCGGGGGGAGGCTACCACCAGCTACTTACATGACAGTCCCACCTAGATAGTAGGATAAAAGAGTCATAGTGTGGAAAATGTCCTGACGGCCGTAGAGCCAGCGCCGTTTCTCCAGCGCTTCGACGCTCAGAGCCATAATCTCATCTTGGTTCAAGCCCTCAACAAGCCAGAACCTATCAGGGCCCTGAGATAGCAATGCACCTTTCCTCAAAAAATCACGTATGTCATAGAGATTATACTTGGCCGTGAACTCGTCGACACCAATCTGGATTTGGCGCTGGCTCATTCTTGTAAAGTGGTAATGATACTCCTCGCTGTTTAAAGAGGGGTTAGCAAAAATTCAAATAATAGCAGAGTAATATGGCCAACGTTGAATGTTCAATTTCATTTTGTTCCTCCCATTCATGTTGCACATGTTCGTGCGATATGGCCTCGGAATCCGGTTGTCGTCTTCTGGTTCCCCTTCCGGTCAACATCGTTATCCATCTTGATATTATCGACATTTTTAGACGATATATTGGTGTCCGTTACAACAGTACGCATTAATTGCGCCCCATAACGAAGAGGAAAGAAGCGAGATTCACGAGGCTGTGTCTACGCGGCCACTCAAGAGCCTCAGCTTCGCAGGACACGTGATAGAGGACTTCGCCTCATTCTCACTGCTCTATAGTTGGCTCTCTTTAAGCCAGTCTGATGCTAATAACATGGGTATGAGCTCCAATCATTTCTCTGAATTTCTCATCATAAAAAAGAAGGAAAATTGTGATATTTCGAGCAGACATTGGGCATTTCTGGTCTGCTCACTTGATGCACAAATCCAAAGCTCTAAACACTGCAAGCCCCAAGCTTCCAGGATCCACGGTGATGAATTATACGGGATATACCAGAAGATAAACACATTTTTTAATACAGCTTCAACAAGAGCGATTTTGGGAGTAGGAACAGCGTGTTGTTGACGCGGTTCGACGAGGCTGAGCTTGGCCTGCAGTTAGTCACCCGATCAATGAGGCTGTATTCTGTAGAAAGTACCTCTTTTCCATTGACGGAGTTACTCAACTATTATCTAGAATTTCTTCTCTCCATTGTTTTACGAAATGGAAGACGAGGATATAGTGCAGCGATACAAACTGAACGTGTCCGTCCTGGGTGACCGAAATCACGAAATTCTCCGCGCGCCCACCGAGGGCCGATGGCGGGAGCATGGAACCGTCACGAAGATATGGGAACGGAGACATGCCCTTGCTCAACATGTATATCTGGAAGAGTCTCAATTTGGCGAACTGCGGGCCATCAAGCAGGTGCATTGGAGAGATTTCAAGAGCGACCAGAGTGAGCACTAGGCCATGAACCTGAGGGAGCTTCAGGTCATGAGACAAGTCACAGAGGTATGATCGGACTATCAAAGAGAATTGTTATTTTTCAGCTCATTACCGATACTCATGATTGCTATGTAGAAAAAAGCCTTCTTTGTCCAGTTCTTCGGATGGTTCCTGACCCAGGATTATGTTTCTTTCGCGATGGAGTATTGTCCACTCGGCGACGTTTCCCAATGCTTTGAAACTCCTGTTTCCGAGGTAATGGCTCGAGATATGTGTGAGAAATTGCTGGAGGGGCTAGGCAAGTTGCACGAGATGGGATCACCCACCGAGATATCAAGCCTCAGGTACGCTCTCCAGTGAAGGTCTGAATTATGTCTAACTTGTCATGGATAGAATATACTAGTGGTGAGAATGGATCCGGTATGGGTGAAGATTGGTGACTTTGGAATAAGCAAGAGTTTAGTGGAAGAGGTATCAGGGCAAAATGATTATATGCAACTTAGAAACATATGAAACGCTCCCAATTCTGACTGTAAAAATATCATTACTAAGATAGCTTTCAATATTCAAATTCTATCCAAAGTTTGCATGCGATTCTGTTCGCTACGTTTCCGGTCTATTGTTCTTCCTACGGGACCATCCCGGCGATGTCGGATGGCATCCCGAAACCATCCACACTGGCATACATTTTCACTCATTCTACATAAAAGACATCAAGATGAGCATCCCCTTTTTCTTTAGCATTTGCTTATTTCAAGTCCATAGCATGGCATCCACCGCTATTGAATCCTTGTCCGATGCGTGGGAACGCGTCAACGAAGGTTATCCACGAATTTCCATTATCGGTCTCCGGTTGTTGATTGTCTTCATTGTTCTTTTCTGGCTACGCGAACAAATTAAGCCACCGCACAAGAAACGAGGCAAAAATCGGAGAAAGTATCGCTTCCCCCCTGGACCCTCGGGGTATCCTATTATAGGGAACTTACTCCAGCTGGGGGCAAGCTCGAGATGATGTGGATCATAAGTTCGTAAGTATTGAAAATCAATTTTCTTCTTACTTTGTTCTGGCATGGAATCAGCAACTAGCCCTCAGAGACTACGGTGAAATGGCGACTATACATCTCGGTTCTAAAACCTGGGTCTTTCTCAATTCTTCTTGAGTGGTAACTGAGATCATCGCGAAAAGAGGAAGTATAACCAATGGCCGCTCTCCGTACCCTGTGGCCAGCGATATTGTAAGTCGCAAAGGCCGGTCTCTGGTCCTCCCTCTGGCGCAATGGGCAGAGAAGCGCTGGTATCGGAATCACTATCGCTATGCCAACTCGGTAGTACATCGGATCGCGTTAGGAGAGCGAATCGTGGCGGCCGGAATACTAGGGTTCGGGATAAATATATATATCCCGCGGGGTTTTCAGGGCCAAGTGTAACCTTGCGAAAATATAGTTACATATCCATTTGTTTTCAAAAGACACATAACTACCCCAGGGTAACATCCTGATTAAACTTGAAGAAAAAAGATAAAATGTACCCCTGAAAATCCCGGAAGAAGCAACGATATCCATTCAATGCTTATATTAAGAGCACGTGCGCCACTCTCCTGATCGGGAAATCCCGTGATCGGCAGCCAGGAGAATATCTGTCAGACTCAGAGCTCTAAATTGACAGCCACTCCCATTGAATATTAAATAGACGACTGTATCGATAAGAGGAGTGCAATTGGTATATATCCAACCCTCATGCGCCCTGTGTTCACCAGTTATTGCTCTTATCACGGTTGTTGACCCACCTCCTTCCGAATCGGTATATCAACCGCAGCAGGGAAAGATTCAACGCCAGAAGAGAATTGAACTCCCCTGTCTATTATGAAGCCACAAACCGCCATGGCTGCTTCCTGGTCACTTCCGACTCCAGTCTCTAATGTACCGTTATCCCTTCCGGGTGTATCTTCTTTCGTCGCGTCGGCTGGATTCCCGACCTCTGCTTTTTCGTAAGTATTTCAAGCCATTAACGAACTGTATAACTAACTGAATCCAGGGCATACTATTATTCACCTGCAAAGCCAACTCGGCAACCCCAACCAATGATCCATGATCCTGTTCTGAACATCACATTTCCTCACAACCTTACACATCCAGATACGATACCAGACGACAAGTCGGATCCAATCTATTTCCCAGAGCCACTCAAGAACTTGTCTTATACTCAGAAGCTTGCGTTAGTTGACGAAATAAAGGTCAATGTCCCGAAAATTCTTCAGTCAGACGCCACAGAGGACAACTGCGCCAAATGCAAAAATGCCTTGGCAGCAGCCAAGCCGGCCGCTCTATATGCGCCGAATTGGGTACCAGATGCTATGGTTTCACTATGTCAAGAATACCAGTTCAAGTCGAATGATAGCTGTGAGAGTAATTTTGCTGCGTCGATCTTTGGAGCTACCTGGACGCAGGTGCTGGCGTATGCAGATGTCGAGGGGCTCGATGGCGACTATATCTGTAACTTTTTCAGCCCCTCTTCCTGCGAGAAACCAAAGGCTAGTCCACTGGATACGACGAATCTCTTTCCCAAGCCTAAGCCAGCGAATGCGAGTGTGCCCAAGCCCAGCGGCGAACGAGTCAAGGTGTTGCACCTGTCGGATATCCACTTGGATCCACGGTATGCGGTGGGCGCCGAAGCGAACTGTTCGTCCGGAATGTGCTGTCGTGAGAATGAATACAACGCTCAATTCGAGGATCAAGTTCTCTTGCCCGCGTCCGCATATGGCGCATACAAGTGCGACACACCATACGACCTGGCGCTGGCGGCTTTGGAATCAATTGGCCCTTTGACCGGAACGACGAATGGCAGCTCTCTCGCTTGGACATTATATACGGGTGACCTGGTCTCCCACGAGCCCGAGAACCAGTTGTCCCAGAAATACGTCGAGTACACAGAGACCAGCATCTTCGACATGTTGAAAAAGTACCTTGCGGGACCCGTCTTCCCAGTCTTGGGGAACCACGACACCGCTCCGTCCAATATTGACTCACCGCACAGTCTCCCGGGACGTCTTGGAGAGCAACAGAGTTGGAACTTCGAGCATGTTGCAGGATTATGGCAACATGAAGGATGGATCGACGCAAAGGCAGCAGAAGAAGCACGGACACAGTACGGCGGTTATTCCATCAAGACGCACTATGGTCTTCGCATCATTGCATTCAACTCTGGTAAGCAAACCCACTTTATACATCTCAATTCAATACTAACGGCACAGACTTCTGGTACAAAAGTAACTACCTAAACTTCATCAACACAACCAACCCCGACAATTCTGGCGTTTTCGCCTGGATGATCACCGAACTCCAACACGCAGAAGACAACAACGAGCGCGTTTGGGTAGTAGGTCACGTCCCCAGCGGCTGGGATGGCGGCAACGCCTTCCCCAACCCAAGCAACCTCTTCTACCAAATCATCGACCGCTACTCACCACACGTCATTGCAAATGTCTTCTTCGGCCACAACCACGAGGACGAATTCATGGTCTACTACGCCAACAACGGCACCATTCAAAACAGCCAAACAGCACTAACAACCGGCTGGATCGGACCAAGCATCACACCCCTCACAAACCTAAACAGCGCCTTCCGCCTCTACGAAGTAGACACCGGCGACTTCAACGTTTACAATGCCTACACCTTCTTCAGTAACGTCTCCGAATACACCTCCCTGCACACAACAGGACCAACCTTCCGCCTCGAATACTCAACCCGTGAGACCTACGGCCCCGCCGCGAACTGGGACGCAAATGCACCCCTGAACGCGACGTTTTGGCATCGCGTGACAGAAGGCATGGAGAAGGACTTGAGTCTCGTAAGCTGGTTTAATGAGCTGCAGGGGAAGAGGAGTGTTAAGAGTCCGGCGTGTGACAGTGAAGAGTGTCAGTTGGCGAAGATTTGTTATATGCGGAGTGGGAGTAATGCGTTGGGGAGGGTGTGTGCTCAGGGGTATGGGTCTGTTCAGAGTGAGTTTAAGGTATAGAGATTGGATGGCTAGGGATTGTTTGGCCCTAAGGTCATCCTGTATATAATTAATGGCATGATTGCATGTAAAGTATAGACTACGATCAGGACTAGAGATAGACATGTGCATTCCTGACGAAAGAATTAAATTAATCAAGTACCCAGAATACAAGTACAAACACATTAAATCAAGTCTGCTCCGTACACCATAGGCATTAAACAAAAGGTATTATTTTAGATCCCATTTCCACCTATCCAACCATTCCACCACTAACTTCATCCCCTCCCCCCAAGATATTTTATTAGTTGATATAGGCATATACGCCAGATTAAGTAGTGCTAATCGTCCCGTGAAGATTATCGTCGATATCGAGGTATTCATTATGCATTAGACGTCCAATGGCGGTCGTTGTCCTTGTCCTTGTTTTCTCGAGAATCATAGCGTTCGTTTCGACCGTTTTCCTTTTTCACGTTTCACCCAACATCGACTAGACGCTTTGTCGCACATCGATCTGCACATCCATATTAGCCCCAACTCTCCACTTTTCACATCCCTCGAGAAAACAAACCTAGACCTGGGCCATGCTGGGACGGCTGGGACGAGAAGGACCAGTACGGGGACGCTGGCGAGAACCACCAGACTGGCGCCACTGGATGAAAGAAAGGATCATAGAGGCGGTATACCCAGCCCAGGCAAACCAGAGGAATGCCACGGAAGCCTGAGCCTCGCGGCAACGCTTCGTGCGGCCTTCGGCGCCGTTGGTGACTTCGTTGTTGAGGGTGTATTCCTGCAAGATTAGTATCACATTTTCATTTGTGAATTTATGTGGTGGGAAACGTACATCGTTGGAACAGTCGTGGCACTCCAGTCTGGCAGCCAAGGCGATACCAGAGGTAAGGAAGAAAATGGCGTTGAGGGTGTCCAGGACGATCAGGATGATGGGGTGGCCCGACCAGTCCGTGTTGAAGGATGCCGGGACGAGGTAGAAAAGGGTGAACATGGAGAATGCAGAGGTGAACATGGCGTAGTTTACTGTCGCGGGGTTGCCGGAGAAGGCCTGGTTGATCATGTTACCGATGAGGGCCATGACCAGCAGAGTCCATATGAACTGCCGTGTATTAGTTTTGCATACGAGATTGAGAAGTTAAGTGAGCATACCTGCCAGGCCCGAAGGCCCATCTGAATTCCTCCAATGGCCATGATGATTCTCTTTGCTGTCACGCTGTCTTTCTGAGATGTGAAAAGAAGTAAAAGAGGGCAACGAGAGGATTACAATGAAATAGCAGACAGCTCAGCGGAGGTTCAATCCGATCGAAGTGATCTAGGCATTGGGAAGACAGGGCGACTTTTTATGTTCGGAATGCCCGGCGATGCGACGATGACGATATGCAAACTCTGCTACGTCATGTGTCGACTGGCAGACGATGCTGGCTCTGGATGAAATCACCATTGGCTTACTTTTCGAGCAAAGAATCGAGTCTTGACGAATTGGGAACGTGGGTATCAAAGGATTCTGCTCCGAGAGTTCAATCGCTGTCGGATCGGCATACTTGCTGATCAGTATGGAGGGGTAGATCTCGTATTGCTTCACATTCTTTGCAGTGTTAATGCATCCCTATGTGCATAGTCTCAGTCATCTAATCTAGAATATCTTCTGAATATTCTCTATTCGGCCGGGTTGAATGCTTCCGTCGCCATCCGCTCTGAAGCCTCCATGTCGTCACGGACAAGAGCTACAACATCGCATCCTCAGCCAAAGCTTATTCAAGACCCGCAATAGCCTGACTCTGTTATTTCCACTTAAAAAGCTCCCCGTGGGATCCGGTGCTGTCTTGGACATGGGTGTATCCGTCTCTTTCAGGTAATCGCATACCTTCAATGTCCGAATCATCCTGAATCACCACCATCCACGACTTGCATCGGTCCGGTTCTTCCCCTTGATTGTCAGGTACGGACAGGGCTTTTCGAGTCTGATTTTTCGAAATACGCGTTACCTTAGTCGTAAGTAAGCGCATGTTATGCTTTTCGCGAGACCAACGTTGGATCTCGGTCGATGACCGGCTTTGACTGGTAAAGCTTTGCCATCGTGAATTTCAAGTGAGCCTTGTCTTAGGAGATTGAATTAGTGTTTAGATTTTACTTGCAGTTCCGCTATACTCGCCATCGCAAACGATATTGGTGTTCGGCACGCTGAAGGCCCTCGAGGAGATGTATCCTGTCGGATGTCCATACAGAAGAGCATCGAGAAAGGACGTTTCCTAAATCACAATGTTCAACGTCTATGAGATGTACTACCGGTATTGGTCGTCCTAAATCTCCGTTTCAGCTTGCATTTCTAGGTTTCCCAGAGTGCTGGGATTTCAAGCACAAGTCACTTTGGCGATGCTCCAACCTAAACAATCAGATGCCAAACTGAACTTTTCGTGATGTGTCGTTTCTCTGCATCATGACCATTCCAAGGTTAGCCACTAACGACGTTGATTGAATCTTCACACCATCCAATTTTACGAATTGGGCATTGGTATTGAGTTTGTTGTTGGAAATTTGGATCATCTGTGACGCTGATTGCATTCACTATTAATCGGCAAGGCTTGTATTTGATGATGTTGGTGTCTGGATTCTGACCCTGTTGATAAAGTCCCTGCCCTACAGCAGCTCTCTATTTTGAGGCTTAGTGGAACTAACAATCCTATTCCCCTATTGTGGAAGAAGAGTAAACAAGGACACAGACATCCTTCCGAATACCAATCCCCACAGTAAACTACGCACAACAACCATCATGATACTTCTGAAAATCCTCCCACCTAGCATCCTCACCGTACAGAAGAGGAAGAACAAACTGGGCATCAAAAATAGCTCTCCACGGATAACGATAAGTGCATCGACAGACAAGCTCGGACCGTAGCGATGCGAAGAGAGACAGTGCAACGGCGTCCCTTTTTTTTCTTTTTCTTTTTCTGTTTCCGTCGCTGCCCTTTCAATCTTCTCCAACGCAGCAATAAACATATCCCGGAACTCAACTATTGCCTTCTTGGCTGTCTCTTCAGCTGCCCGGGGAACTATGAATTCAGGGATCATGGCAAACCGCTCAATATGAACATTTTGCGCGTTACTCCAGTCCAGGATGCCTGTGGTATTGTACTTATCATCAAAGAGTACATTCCCATGATGAAAATTCCATATGGCACAATGGAAATGGCCCGTTAATATATTCCTCAGTGACTATCGAGACTAACGACTTCTCTAGAAACCAAGCAACCGCTCCCTACTCTTTCTCGCCGGCTTGATGGAGAAAGTCTCTATGGCCGTTGAGAATCGCCTTTGTTTGATCTTTGCGAAGGCGATAGAAATAATCCAGCGATGTGGATAGGGGACCGATGGGAGACTGATAGCACATGATGGGAAATGGCAACACTTCAAGCTGGTCAGGATCAGTCGTGTATAAGATGCGGCCGATCTGGTTGCTGCGGATTGTACTCAGTTCGTGGATGGAGGCTGCTAGCTGAGCTGTGAACTTCCCCTCGTGAGCATCGGGTATTGAGAGAGCCATGCCTCTGTCTAAGATGTTTCCGGGAAGGGCTTCCATCAAGACATAGGGGTACCCGAAGTCATCTTTCATGTTCTCGGAGTACCCGAAAACACGAGGGACGGGGATTGATGTTTTGGCGCGGATCACGTTCATGGTGGATGTCTCACTCAACATCGAAATAGACATATCTGGGTCTTCAAGAGGATCCTGGGGTAACCTGATCCTCGCAACCCATTGAACCGAATCCGAAAAGGTCAATGCAACCACCAGATTACAATATCCAGATGTGAATTTCGTGGTATCGGCAAAGCAGGTCGGTGTGTCCCGGAGCTGCGGTTCCTCTTGTTTACGGATCTCTACGACTTTGAAGGAGAGGTAATTGAAATTTGCTTTTTGAAGGACTGTTCGTATTCTTCTTGCATGGTCACTTTCAGGGTCGATGTCTTGGAAGGAAGTCCAATTCTGGTTGACAGGAGCCATGTTTGATAAAAGCCTGGGAAATCAAGCACAAAAAGGAAGGTGGGCGGTTCAAAGGAATTTATAGACAAGGAAAGTGACTCACCCCGGATATGCAGTAATAAATAGTCTGTATTATATGCATACTGCCAGACAGTGTGACACCATTCATCGTTCAATCAACTCTCTATACAGCATATATCACCCTTCTGAAGGCCAATTTCCACAGCAACTCTTCCGAGTCAGGAAACCAGCCTCAAAGTGAATGACTTGTCCAGTTTGTCTCTATCCCATTCGTATATAGACGCCTCGCTCATGGACAGGATCGAGACGCATATGCTTGATGGTGTAGTGTACAGGGGTATTGTGGTCATTCGAGGAGGATTAGGATGTAGGAAATAGAGACGAGAACAGAGAGAGGATAGGTAGTTTGATATTAGGGTCATTTCATTCTATGGCAGTAACACCCGAGGAAGCTATGACTGTTGTTGGATACTGGCAAAGATTTTCTACAAGACTAGACGACAAAAAAGAAAGACCGACAAGGATGCGTGTCATACATTGACATCATGTATACAAGCACGTAGGTTGACCTGACAATGCAGTTACGAAGATATGAGGAGTAGAATAGTGATTGATATCAAAATCAAAGAGTAAAAAGTTACACAGAATCGAAAGCATCGTCAACGTCGCCAGCACGTTCCCTCGTACGCCACGCCGTGTCCTCGTATACACAGCGCATCCTCATCAAGGCATTAGAAAATAACAATATAACAGGGGCATCAATGCGTATCAACAAGAAAAAAGAAGAACAAAACAATATAGGGGGCACGATAAGACCTCTGCCAACGCCCCGGAACTCTCAAGATGCAGGTTGAATGCACGAATCAATCAGTGAACGCCACGAACCAACATAACAGCAGAGCCCAACAACAAAACGACGAAAAGTAAGTGGAAAGAGTCAACAACAAAGAATAGCTAATTATAGTAAGGAAACGTGCTCAGACTTCCATCGAATCGGCAATCTCTTCACTCATTGCCCGGACCACACCCTTCCTGGACCTTGAACGGGATTCCTCGTCGCTAAGGACGTACTGGTCGTAGTCACTGTCACTTGTGTGCCCAACCATATCGGCAACGTCGCCCAACCAGTAGCGAGCCCGCTTGCTGGAACTCAGGTCTGGCGTCAGGTAGCCATCCTCGAATGTGCGTTTGCCCGTTGGGGTAGCAACAAAGCCTTCGGTGTCGGTGGGCGTGTGGCTCAAGATAGGGATTGCACGGAAATAGAGATAACACACGCGCTTCCGGAGCGGGTTAAAGAAGAAGTAGTGGAGACTCCAGATCGCTCCGTCATCTGCGCCCGATGGGTCCTCCTCGGGGGTGTAGGTGTAAATCGAGCACTCCTTCAGCGACATGTGCTCGTCGATAATCCTCCACATCCTTGGCCCCCATGTAGAAGGGGCACTCGTGCTGTATGATCCAGATAACGTAGCTGGCGATGGAGGCGTCAGATCCATGTTCTCACGCGGGCGCAGGTTGAACAGAGTAGTGTCGATCGTGTTCATGACTTTCTTCAAATTCCGCTCCCGATGGAAATCTGATGGGCGCAGAACATGAGAAAAGTCATAATCGGGATGGCTCGCGTTGAGGGTTGCGATCAGGTAGGCAAATGTCCTGCGGCTCCCATGGTCGCTAAGCGGGCCGAACGGACTGGAGCGGGAGAGGTTAAGAGAAGACGCGGCGTCCGATGCGTGAGGAGGAGACAGAGAGGCGGAGAGACGGAGAACGGATTCGTATTGTGCTTCGAGGGACTGTTCAATGTTCCTGTATAGTTTGCGATCGGCTCGAGCAGCCTTCGTTATGTAAAGATCGCATCCTCCGGTTATATTGCAGTCCGCGGTATCGAAGGTGAGGGAACTTGTGATGTCCTCAAACTCGGGAAGAGGGATGTACTATACAAGCAGTGTGTTAGCGCCACAGGCAAGCATATATATTTCATGCGCAATGTCCGTACCTTCATCGTTGAGAGTTGCGGTCAATGTCGCAAATGCTGATAACAGGTGTGATGATGTCAGATAAGCAGATCCTCAGTGAGAATCTAAAACAGACGCGTTCTGCCGTCAAAGGAACAAAGGCAGAATCGAGATAGCGGAAGATTTTCAATCGATATAACAGAGCGATCCTTCGTACTATGTAAATAGTCGGTCAAGCTGGCGGTTTGTTGTCCACTTGAAACGTAGCCGATCGGGGCGACCGGGGTATGGGGCAAGTTACAGGGATGGGGGTAAACAAAGGTGCCTAACAGTTGGTTTCTGCAAAGACACCCATCACAGATGAACAAGAATGGTGAATGAAGATGAGATGCTCAGAAAGATGAGAGATATGGCAGGTACTTGATGGATAGACTGACTGAATGGTTGCGCGTTGCGGCCGAGGGGGTGTCGGTCACGTGGCGCCGCGCTCAGCCAGTGATATCATGCGCCGACTTCACGGTCCGGAAAGGGGAGATATCACGGCCTTTTGGGCTTTCTCTCAATCTTGGGTCCGGCTGTGTTTAGAATCCGGCTTTGGAAAGGTTGGCGATCACTTCCTCGGGATCCTGAGTTGGTAGTCAATGTCGTATTAATTAGTCTGAAATCACAAATAGTAGTAGAAGTAGAAGACAACGCCTATGTAGCCCGTGCCCCAATGGCAGTATACAGTCTGCAAACCGGAAACAGAAATCAAATCAAACAAGCGCAAAACACAGAAGCCGCTGAATATGAACAATCAAAAGCCTCTACATGATCTTCGTAACCACGTCCTCCTCAACCTGAGGGACCAGTGGTATTAGCTCATGTTGACACGTATGCTCCGGCGGGCAGATTGGCAGTGGAATAGGTGTTATGGGGGAGAGGGGGACGTGTGGCTGTAGGTATTGGGGTAGCAGCAGGGGAGTATCGGGGATGAGGCCAGGTCAGGGGGAGAACGAGAACACTGGACGGACAGGCCAAAAAAACACTCAAGCTGCAAGGCAGGTCTGACAGGTACTTTGCCAGTTTGTCCTCGTGCATGTGCGGGCAACGAGGGACATAACATCAAGGCGACGAACTCACCTCCATGTCTTCCAAGCTGTCCTGTTGACTTATGCACCGCAGAACATTCTTCTTGCTGCTTTCCTGCATCTCTCCCGCCAGCAGGAGTTCGTCCAAAATAAAATATGCCTTTTGGAAGTTGAAGATGATATCGAGCTCGCAGACGTTGCCGTAGTACTTGTCCATTTGTTCGACGTATCGGTGAACGGTCTCGAGGGTGATCAACTCGTTGTCGGTCGAGCCGCATCCGGCGATGAAGAAGAGGGAGGCATAACGACGGTAGACGACCTTGGAGTCTGCACAAGAAACAAACCAGTGGTTAGAGGTGATTTCAAAGACTGAGAAAGTGGCCGTGATATACCTTTGTACTCAAGGAAGTTGCACATCCGCGTCCGGCGCGAGAGCACAAGCTGGGTCACATCCTTGATGATCTTGGCCTTTTCCTTCGGGGACAGAGTGGTAAACCATTTGGCAAGACGCTGTAAAGGAAGAGTTTGCTGTTAGTCCAAAAGAGCTTCTCCAGCAGAATCCGACAGGTGGGTGGGCCACGAGACTAACCACTTTGCCCTGTCTCGACAGGAGAATCAAGTAACTGGCAAGATTGGGCTCGTCAGTATATATTCGTAGGTTCGCATAGTAGATGGAAGTGGTTTCTCACTGGATAGCCATAGTGTTTTGTGTTGGTTGGTGAGAATTGACGAGAAAAGGGTAGAGGGGCTCCGACGGGGTTGTTGTGGACAGCTACGAAATCGCTGAGGCTCTCCGAAGAAATTATTTGCGGGCCTCTGTTTGGTGGCCCCGCTGCGGTCAGCAACACTACTGTCGCTGTCAGATGCTTACACTGGCATTCTTTACAATTATTCTCATTGAAAATTAAGTTAAGGATTTTACTCTGTATTCTGCATTAGAAATTGCTACGGTCTGGGGTTCTCAGTCTTGGCCGGCGGCGACCCTTATATCGACGACCACGGAGATAGAAACTAAGCAGGAATAGGCAAGCCAGTACCGAGGAAATGAATGATGAGGATGCTTCAAAACAAGAAGTCATCCGGTCGGTTACCATGACTCTTGACCACTATCATGGCGAAAAGGGACTTGTTCACTATTCAGACATCCAATACGCACTCTGTCTCTTGGTAGCTCGAAGATCAAAGAGCATGCCCTTCTATATCACTATCACTCAAATCCCTGGCTAGAACCTCGTTGTCTGGACACTCCCAACCCTTATCGGACCAGTCCCAATCGCGTTCGTCAGAAATAAGCATCTTGGTCCCAGCGATGCAATCCTTAACCACCATCTCTTTAGGGAAATTGTGGATCAAGATATTCAGCACTTTAAGGCTCTGTGTTTGCTTAGCCATCTCGGTAGCTGTCCTGACCATGTCATTGTATAGTACCCTTCCCCCCTTTGACTCGGTGCAATGGGTGCTAAATCCTGCAGTGAATCGGTCCATTTCCTTGAAGCTGACTTTGATGATGATACTTTTGATTTTTGAGGGCCGGGCACTATCTTGGTACTGCAGGTCAAAGATCTCAGGACAGACTCTGAGCATTCGCAGCCGTACATATTGCAGACGGGGAATCTTGAGCGCCAGCTTAGGACAGACATGTATTCCGTTCTTGAATTCAGAGCCGCAGGTGTCGATCTCCAGCCCTGAGAGCTTGGAAAGCCAAGGAGCATCTAAAAATCTAGCCGGAGACCACTTCGAGAGGTAATTAATGCGAGGGGCTAGAGGCACTCCTGCATGTTCAATATGTGCTCGGAAACTGAAGGATGAAAGGCGACAGTATTGAAGCATCAGAATATCATCTAATGCCCCATTGCCCTTCTCACCAGGCCAGTGTTCGAAGCGACACATATCAACTATGAGCGACTTTACCCAGACCCTGAGTTTTGCATGCCTTTGCTCAGTCATTTGTGTAAGCCGAGTGGCAGTGAGGATAACAGTCTCCAGTAGAATAGGTTCTGCAAGTGTATACCACCACTTGCAGACAGTCTTTTGTTTTCTGAGTTCATAGCTTCCTACGACGTGAAGGATTTTGCAAATGATCTCAACCGGGAGGTTTTGAAGCGGCATCCTATGTAGATATGGAGGGTTAGTACTCCGTAAGTAGAAATGCGTGGGGTTGTGTTTACAGCAAGGGCGGTGAGCATACCGCTTTGTTCTGCCCGATATTCGGATGTTGTCACGTGGTCCGTGCGTGAATACCTCGCCGCTCTAGTGTCACGACGTAAAATAGCAACTACTACAAGTACCTCCTACCTCCGTAATACAGACAAACGGTTCCCTTTAACTGGCTCTATACCACGGCCTGTACTGCATCATGGCTGACGAAGAAGAGCGCGTCAAGGCTGAGAAGCTAGCCGCCGCCAAAAAGAGGGTAAGCATTACGCACTCCGGTCTAAAACCCGCTTATAATGCGGAGATGGTTAACATTATACTAATCCACGCTTTCCGAACAGGTGGCCCAATTGCAGAAACAAAAGAAGAAAGCCAACAAGAAGTCCGCCGGTCCAGACGCTCCCAAGGACTCGGAATCCCCCAAAGACTCGGCCACTCCTGCGGAGGAAATGCCCGCACCGGAAGAGAAGCAAGATGAAGCAGCTGCCACCCCCGAACCCGCAGAGAAGAAGCCAGAGGAGGGAGGAGAAGAACAGAAGGAGGAAGAGAAACCCACTGAGCCGGAGCAACCTTCCGAACGCGAAGGATCCCCAACCGAACCTATGCCCGAAGCCCCCACGGCCCTCCCGTCAGAAATCGACTCTTCAAGACTAGACGCCCCGCGTCCTCATGGCCGCCAGCCATCACTATCAATTCAGTCGAAGATGCGGTCTTCATCATTCCGCAAAACCTCCGTCTCTCAGGGCAGTGTTTCCCCTTCTCCGTCTACGATGAGGTCGCCGTCGTTACCTCCCTTGAACGCTGATGGGGATTCGGTTCAGGAGGTTTACCGGAAACAGTCTACACAGATTGGGGAGCTGGAGAAGGATAACAAGCGGCTAGAGAAAGAGCTTGAGGAAGCCACTGGGCGGTGGCGGAAGACTGAGGAGCAGCTGGAAGACCTCCAAGAAACTACTGCTGATATGGCGGAATTGAAGGATAAGTTGGAGAACGCGGAGCAAAAGGTCGCAGAGATTGATGTATTGGTGAGTTCTTCGCGATTCCCTACAGGCTCATATATTGACGTACGCACAGAAAGAGGAAATTGCTTCTCTTCAACGACAGAACTCACATCTGCAGTCAAAGTCCCATCGCAACAATGCACCTGAGTCTCCACCATCCGACCTAGTACAACAACTAGAATCAAAGTCTGCCACGATCGAAGCGATGGAGTTGGAAATTTCCAACCTTCGTGCCAACGAGACCCAAATCAACGCATTAGAGCAAAGGGTCTCAACTAGCGAATCGGCTCTTGAGGAAACACAGCGCGAACTTGCCGACACTAAGCAAGCTCTCACTCGGGCTTCTGAAAAGGCAGTCAAGGAAGGTGTCGAGAAGACATCTACAGAGACCCTGATCAAGAACTTGGAGCGGGAGATTGAACAATTGAAGCAAGAAAAGATTGAAGCAGAGAAGAAGAACGAGACACTTGAGAAGAAACTTGAAGCACTCGGAAACCTCCACAGAGAGTCTGAATCGCGGCACCAGACCCGCCTTCAAGAGGGCGAGAAGACCGAGAAAGAAGCAGCCGTTCTGAAAAAGAAATTAGCCAGCGTCGAAAACGAAAACCTCCGCTTGAAGGAAGAGCAAGAGTCTCTCAACCTTCGCCTAAAAGAACAACAAGAGTCTAGCAGCAAACGCGACTCCAGCGGCGGAGCCGACGACGAAGCCCTAGATGAACTCGAGAACGAAGGCCGTGCCCATCTGGAGCGCCGCATTCGCGAGCTCGAAGGCGAGGTCTTCGAGCTCCGTCGCGGTGTCTGGAAGGAGAGACGGCAAGAACTCGAAGCAGATCAATACGGCCTGACCCCACCCAACGAGTCAGACGCCAATGCCTTCGACGATGTTGATTTGGTTGGTGGTGCTCCGGACCACGCTCGACGGCGCAGCATCGCCCAACAACAGCAACAGCGCCACTCCTCTTTCTCCACTGTCCTTTCAAGCGGTCTCGCTGCGTTTACTGGCGGCGGAAACAACCGTGGCCGTGCATCCTCGAGCACCAGTAATCAGAACCAGGTCTATCCCCCTGCTACACGAGGAAGTCTGGAACTCCTCTCGGAAGAGAATATCGACGATTTCGACGAGGACGCATTCGCGCACGCGCAAGCTGAAGAAGAGGGGAGGAAGCGCGTGGAATGGGCGAGGGAGATCAAGTCGAAGCTCAATGATTGGAAGGGGTGGAGATTGGATTTGGTGGATAGTAGGGCTGGGGCTGAGGGTGCGGGTGTTGGTATGGGTGAGATTTTTGTCATTTAGCCTTTGTTTCGGTGGTCTTGTGTTTCTTTGATTATGCATTATATGCTGGTACGGATTGATCAGTGGGGTACGAACGGCGTACAGATATATCCTTAAAATGCGATTGTATGAATCTCAATCTTCAATGAAAAAAATGCCCGAAACCAGAAGAACAAACTACTCCTCCCCATGCTTCCCCGTCAACACACCCTCCGACACACCACTCCGCCTCTTCCTAGCCAATTGAATAACCCACCCCGAAAGCTGATACACCCACCCTCCAGTAACCATAACTCCCGAAACCGTATTGACCAACCTAATCAACAACGACAAAAAGCTACTCCTCTCCTCACTGATCATCAACAGAATCGGCTCAATGTTATACTTGAAGTAGATCCCAGGCACGTAGAACGGGTTCTCGGGAATAGCATCGGACTGACTGGTTGCTCCATATTGGTTCGTGAAGATGAGGTTCTTGTTACTGCGGGAGGAGGGGTTGCTTCTGAGGATGCTGTCGACGGCGCGGGCACCCTTGGAGTAGATGGTTGGGACGACGGAGAGGAAGTATTGGTATTTGTAGTAGTGGGATTCGGTGGAGGCGATGGTTTTGTCGAGGGGGTTGAGGATGGTTGGGTAGTGAGGGCCGAAGGAGAGTTCGGTGATCATGTGCGTGAAGTTGAAGGCTACGCCAGTCAGTCAGATGTAAAGACAAGAACAAGTGATGGGGGTAGACGTACTGCCGTGATCCAAATGCGGCGCAAACTCCTGATACCCATGCCCCCGGGCCGTGATATGGAAATCCCCCTGCACCTTATTCCCCTCCAAACTCCCATAAATCCGACACGAATCGGGCTTTTCACCCCACCGCATCCACGGACCCTTCGCAAACTTCTTCCGCGGATTCCTCCTCACCTCCCCCAGCACATGGTGCACATGCGCATCCTCCTCCTGCGCCTCCAATCGGTCATTATCCTCCTGACTTAACGTCTGATAAATACCCGTTCCACCATTCCGCTTATCCATCCACAGTTTCCAGCTCGTATCTTCCCTCTTGAGTAACTCGCCAGCGAGAATACGGTCGCCCGCCGCGTCCTGAATGTTCACGCGCAGCGTGTCGCAGGGCATTTTGACGACCATGTCGAGGTTGAGCTGGAGTTCGTGCGAGACGCCCTTTTCGACGCTAAAGTGGTGGTTTTCAGTGCCTTTGAACCAGGCGCGCAGTTCGGAGAAGGAGAGGACGGTGCAGATGGCGAGGATTAGGACGGTCCATTGGCCGCCGCGGCGGGAGGGGGCTGTATAGGAGGATTTTGTTTTGGCTGGTGCCATTAGTCTGGGTCAATTGAATCGCATCACGCGATTTAAAAATCATAGAAAGACATACGAAATGCATCAAACGTCCTCAGGCTCCCCTTCAAGTCCGACTTCTCCCCGAACGCATCGTCGCCCAGGCCGTGCGCCGAGAACCCGTTCATCCCGAATCAGTACCGCAGGTAAGCGAATGTCGGATCGCGATCAAGACATGAATCGAAGTTCACAATAAAAGAGCGTAAATATGATTTACACAGAAAGAGCGATGGAGCCAGAGCTCTAAGGAAGGGAGGAGTGTCAGCGAAACAAAAAAGGCGGAGTTGAGGCCAAGTAGTCGTTTCCGCCTTTGATTAGATTAGATTAGATTGCCCTAATTATTTGCCGTAAATGTCGCACTAATTTTCGTTGGAGAATCCTTTTCGAATGATTACTTTGGATAATTTAATTGGTCAGTTTTTCTGCCAGTTTCCTTGTATATTGAGGAACTGAAGATCCGGGATGAAGCTTTCAATGGAACAATGACCACTTGAGAAACTATAACACTCATTATCAGGGCATAGGTAATTTTTATAAGCCATGTTGAAAAGCAGCATAGCTCTTTACTATTTATTATGACAAGTTTGATTACATTGATCTAGAGAAACGTCTCATTCACAAGTCCACACTGACCTCAAGCCCTATCTATTGACAAAATATTCATGAAGACAAACAAACGCTAATTATTGTGCTTTGCCAGAAACTCAGGGCTGAAAGGATAGTCCATGTACCCAATGGTCATCTTCAAGGTATAGAAGCTAGTCCTGTCATACTTAGTCAATGGAATGCCGTGTTGAATGCAGAACGGCAGATCAGGATTAGCCAAGAAGTGTCTACCAAACATGACAGTGACTTCATTATTAACATAGTCCTTGTCAACGGCATAATTGGCATTCTCTGGAGTATATCCACCAGCGACCAAGACTGGAGAACACTTGCCCCAGATATCCAAGGTGAGTTCAATACCCTCTGTCTTCTTGATGTCCACGTTGTCTATCACCTGTGACTCAATGACATGGAGATATCGCAGAAGCCCGGCGCACCGCGCAACTAGCCTGGGAATGGGCCTGGAGTGTGACCCCCGCCCCCTGTCCGCTCCAGGAGCACCCACAAGGCGCCTGGTCCTCCTGCCATCCATGAAGGGTCTCCTCCCCTCCAGGGAATGAGGAAGGCATGGAGCAGCATTCTCATCCAACTATGAATGCAGTGAGTTGGCCTCAACCATTTCCTCCACCGCATCAGCGTAGCCGAATTCCCACGCTGCACCTGCAATGAAGGGGTCTAAACTCCAAACACATCATCCTCCACTGCCCCCAGTTCCACCACCATTGACGACAGCTCTTCTCCAAGCTGTGATACTCTGCACTGAAAGTGGGGTCTGACTACAAAGCAATGATCTCAAACCCTGCTGCCACACCTCTGGTGGCTGACTTCATGCTCTGCACAGGACTGCTAGGGCAGTTTAAAGCAGTCCAAAACGCCCAGATACAGCAGGACGAACTGTCAACAGATGAGTCCAGCCAAGACGAGAACTGAGTGAAGACAATGCAGTTCACAGACCCTAGAGCTGAGGAGCACGACTTCCCAGCACAGCTCCTTCCATGGCCCATCCAGCCGAGCCCACAACCTCTCCCTCTCCCTCCCCCTACAATGACAGGGCCGAGGCCGCACACACACGCGGGCCTGGGCCCTGTCAACTCCCACCGGATTGAATTTCTTTTGTACAACTCTCTTTTGTATCGGCGTTGCGGGCGTCTCTTTCTGTTCCTAAAACGGAAGGCAGTGGCGGACGTACAAGCCCAGGCCCGACGCCGCGCACGTACGTATACCGTAGCTCTAGTCATCTTAGGATAGGGACTGGCTAAACCCCCGGCATAGCGGCCAGTAGAGATGGCACGCTGAAAGGGTATGAATACTACTACTATTACTACATGGAGATATCCCAGTTCAAGTCCCGGAGCTTTTCAACTAGATATGAGAATTATGACAATGGGTGGGACACGCGCATACCCTGGAAGCTGCTCCAGGGGCTAATGCGGTAGCCAAGTTTCTCCAGTCCAATGGTGTTTGCGATTGAAGTGGCGGCCTCGATAGCAAATCGTGCGCGGTTCTCAAGGCTTCCGCCATATTCGTCGGTTCTACAGTTGCAGGTGTCTTGGAGGAATTAGTCCAAGAGGTACCCGTTGCCGCCATGGATTTCGACGCCATCAAAGCCTGCACGGATAGCGTTCTGAGCAGCCTTGGTATAATCCGCAACAGCAGACTGAATTTGGCTCGCCGTCATGGCCCCCGGGACTGCTGCAGCATCGGACAGCGGAACATGACTGGAGGATAGAAGTCCATGACCGGCCTCTTTCTGCAATGTAGTGACATCGGCAGCACGGTCGGGAGCAAGTAGTTGACAGAAGATATAGCAGCATCGAGCATGGACTGCGTCGACTACCTTCTTCCATCCCTCGACCTGTTCATCGTTCCACATTCCGGGGGCGTTGGGAACTCTGCCATGGCTCGGAGAAATCAACGATGATTCCGCGATGATTAGGGTTCCGGGGGTAGAGGCGCGCTGGCAGTAGTACTTGGTTGCCATTGGTAGCTGGACGTGTTTGTCATCGGCACGGAAACGAGTCAATGGGACCATAACGATGCGGTGAGCGAGCGTCACATTCCCGATTTGGAGGGGGTGTGAAGAGCTTCGTCATGATGGTAGGTTGAGTGGTCTAGAATAGAAGACAATGTGCTACTCGAAGTCTCGATATGGAAGTTCTCTGCAATTATATATTCCAGAGTTCAATACTCGGAGATACCAGCTCCAGATATTCGCCAAGATATACATCATGATATTGTCAGCAATGGTGAAGCACCTCCAACCCTATCACTTTGTTTTACTCATAATTAACAAAAACCATTGGAATTTCTTCTTCTTTTCCTTCCTCAAGTTCAATACTGTATTAATAATGCAATAGTGTCTCCAGAAGAGCGCAAGACCTGGAGTTGGAGGTGTTTTAGATGGATGACAAATCAAACCCGGAATCGTCAACTACCTCCAACAATATGTCATGAGGCGATATTTAGCCTTCTAGAATCCTTTTTCCAGTATGAAATTCCAATTGGCCACTATTTGACAATATCACTAAAAAGCTTACCATGTCACCTTCAATTCAGCAGTATATCTCCCATTTCGACGGTCTTGATGGCCTGAAGAAAGTCGACGCACCATTGCCCTCTCCCACGCAGGGAGAGGTGTTGGTGCAGATCAAGGCCGTATCCTTGAATTACCGAGATATGGAAGGTAAGTCATTTGTTCTCACCTTGAAAGAAAACATCTATACTAACATTGACCAGTGATCCGCGGCGAGTACACCCATCACCAATCCATCAACCAGGGCTCTGCCATTGTTCCCTGCTCGGACATGTGTGGCGTAGTTCAAAGCGTGGGCAACGGCGTTACGAAATGGAAAACCGGAGACCGCGTGCTTTCAACGTTCATCCCAGACCACCAAACTGGTCTACTCACTGAACAAGCACTTGCCAGCGGTCTTGGTCTGCCACAGCCCGGTGTTCTGGCGACGCATCGGGTCTTCCCTGAGCATGCATTGATCAAGGCGCCTGATTACATGTCGGACCAAAAGGCTAGTACTCTTACCATCGCGGGTGTGACTGCATGGATGGGTATTAATGGAATGCGTCCGCTTGGTCAGAATGGCGGGAAGGATGAATACATCCTGCTCCAGGGTACGGGAGGGGTTAGTATTGCTGGGTTGCAGCTTGCGAAGGCATCCGGCGCAAAAGGTGGGCATATATATACAGTCCTCTCCCATTTCCGTTCTTCACTGACCAAAAAGTGATCATTACCTCCTCCTCTGACGACAAACTGGCTCAAGCCAAAGACCTCGGCGCAGACTTCATTATCAACTACCGCAAAACCCCCGACTGGGGAAAAGAAGTCATGAGAGTAACAAACGGCCATGGTGCAGACATCATCCTCGAAGTCGGCGGTTCCGAAACCCTCAGCAAGAGCTTCAACTGTGCTGCATATAACGGCCTGATCAACTGCATTGGGTACACTTCCGGCAAGACGCAAGCTGGTGGCGACCAGCCGAATGTGAATATACTTGCCATAAGCAAGGTGCTTACTTTGAAGGGTATTATTGTTGGGCCTACGGATCGGTTTGAGGAGATGGTGAGGTTTATTGAGAAACATGAGATTCATCCTGTTATCTGTAAGATTTTCTCGTTTGAGGAAGCGAAAGATGCGCTGAAGTATCTGGAGAGTGGATCGCATTTTGGCAAGGTTGTTATTCAAGTTTCAAGCTAGATATGTACAAATATGCAGACAAGATAACCTTATTGTACCTGCAACCAACTCCACCTTCTTTTACGATCTAAGGGGTGACAAGGCGGGGTCACAAAAAGGTCAATCCGAGCTTCTAGAATGTCAAAGTGCAAGATCCCAATCGGACCATGAATGTGCCCGAACCGGACAGTTTTCTGGTCGACATCACATTAGAAATGAATGTGCTTACAAATGCATAATATATAGTGTAGACCAATTGAGGTCATAGCAAATTCCGCAATCGTATATATACCGCCTTAAATCCAACCATACGACATCCAGCGCAAACATGCCTCACAGCATCTTAATCACCGGCGGCTCCGGCTACCTAGGCGGCACTCTCCTCGCGCGCTGGAAAAGCGCCAATCTCCCCCCATACAACACCCTCTACGCCCTCGTCCGAGCAGAAGAGCAAGCACAGAAGGTGAAGCAGTACGGCGCGGAGCCGCTGATCTGCAACATCAGCGATCATGAACAGTTGACTCGAGCGATTATCGACAAAAAAATCACTGTGGTCTATTTCCTAATTGATGCGTATTGGGACACGCATCAGAAGGTTTTGATCAAGGCACTGGGGGAGGTGAAGAAGCAGACAGGGGAGGAGGTGCACTTTCTGCATACCGCAGGAGCGAAGCACTTTAGTCGACATGCGGGGATTTATTTCGATGAGCCGCTGCTTGATACTGATCCGAAGCTGTATGATGTTCAGAAGACTGCTGTTTCCCCGCATAATTGGTTTTCTCAGGTATGGAATGGTTCAAGTTCTAAATAGAATATGAAATATACTGATATAATCCGTGAAAATTAGGCTGTCAAAACAAATGTCACTATGATTGACACTGCTGAGAAATACAAAGTACGAAGCTATATCTTCGCTCCGTGTATTGTCTATGGTGAAGGGGAAGGATTCGGCAATCGCACTTCAATCCAGGATGTTGCAATCGTCAAAGCCGCAACGAAGGCCCGACGAGTGTACAAGGTTGATCTTGATAATCCGGTCAGCATGCCCACCAAACTCCATCTACCTGTTATACATGTTAATGTACATAGACTTGGCCTGTCTGCCACATCATCGATAATACCACCTTGTACCTGCAGATCTTACGCCAGATCCTGCTAGGTAACAACATCGGGCATAACAAGAATGGTTTCTTCCTTGCTGCTTCCGGCAGTGTACCTTGGAACGACATTTACAGTGCCATCGCCAAAGCCCTCACAAAGCGCGGTATCGTGGATGACGACAAAGTCGAACAGGCGGACGGACCTGTCCTCGCGAAAATGGCTGATGCGCTTCAAGTAACGCCGTCTGCTGTCCCTGTGCAGCTGGGTGGAAAGTATGTGATCTTATATTCCATTGTCTCGAACGAATGCTAATATAATCAGGTGTACATTTACGGCGGTCCATGGCCATCGGATCGGATGGAAGCCGCAGTATCCACCGGAGCATATACTTAAAGCGGCAGATGCAGAGGTTGACTTGATTTTGAGGAGCTTGGAGGTTGATGTCTCGAGGGCAACTATTCGGTAATGGCGGAGTATTTGCATATAACGGGCAGACCTTCATATAATTGTTACCGCATGCATAACCAAAGAAGATAACTATGTAGTTACATAGTTAAGGACTCAATACTACTGCCTGAGGCATCATTGTAACCCGCACCAGCCACCCAAATAGGCAACAGCTCAGTAGAGTAAACAACGTCAAGACTACACCTCCATATACCAGAGAGGATTTAAAAAAGAAAAAAGACCAAAAAGCGGACGCACCGGGAGTCGAACCCGGGCCTTGTGGGCCGTAAGCGCTCTCCGTTGAGCTACACGCCCGTTCTCCGGATATCTAGTATACCTATTAACTGGCTTATATGTTTGGTAGAGAAGAGATGCCTGAGGATATTCCCCTCAGAAAAAGTGACATCTCACGAAGGGCTGCAGCATGCAGCATCCCTGTACATGTCGGTGAGGCATCTTAGTTGACCGGTCTCTCATCTAGTAGCCCATTTAGTCGACTATCATACCACTCCCATGAACGACCTCAACACTAGATGAGCACCAGAGAAAAATGGCATCGAAACCCAGCTTCAAAGACAAGACAGTCCTCATTACCGGAGCCGGTAGCGGAATTGGGTTAGTATAGTCAGCCACTGCACCCCATTCCAACATCCAAACCCCCAATCTAACGCATAATCTACAGCAAAGCAACAGCCCACAAACTCTCCACCTTAGGTGCGACCCTATTCCTCTACGACACAAACTAGCACTCCCTAACGCAACTCATGGACGAGCTCGAACCAACAAGAACAAAACCATTAAAACACACCTATAGCAAACTCGATGTCTCGTCGTCCACAGACTGCACCAACCTCATCTCTAAGCAGATCAATTCCCTCGACTATCTTTTTAACTGCGCGGGTATAAATCCAACCACAACACCTATCACAGATACAACTGATGAGTATTTCACGAAACTCATCGACACTAATCTTCGGGGTACGTTCAACACAACCCGCGCCTGCATCCCACACATGCACCCGGGCTCCGCAATCGTAAACGTCTCGAGTATCTGTGGTCTCCAAGGCTACGCGGGGTATTCCGTGTACTGCGCGACGAAATTCGGGATTATAGGGCTTACAAAGTCCCTAGCGGCGGAGTTAGGGCCGAAGGGGATTCGGGTGAACGCCGTTGCGCCGGGGCCGACGGATACGCCTACGTTTGCTGGGAATGTAGAAGGGGATGAGAGGAAGGAGAAGGATGTTGGGGGGATTGCGTTCGGACGGTTGGGGAGGGCGGAGGAGGTTGCGGATGAGGTTGTTTTTCTGTTTGGGGAGGGGAGTTCGTTTGTTAATGGGGGTGTTTGGGAGGTTCATGGGGGGGATTAAGTAGACTGTTTGACTTAGGGCTCGTTGGTGATATTGGAGTCCTTGGTAAGTAAAGTACATCAATGCGTATATAATCTACTACTGTTCTGCATCCTGACTGTACAGCAGAATAATGGAAAACCTGATTTCATGAACATAGAACCTCGATCCGCAAAAACACCACCCCAGTTACAAAAATGCATGTACCAGCCGTAGCCAAACCATGTAAATAATGAGAAAGGAAAGAATATAAATGTACAGGTTTTTATCAGGGCATGGGACATCGAGTCCCGCACATGCCCCAGTCTGATGACACAGATGAGATGAAATGAAAGACAGACGATGGGTAAACAGAGATGCAAATATGGGATATGGGGCTTTCATAATAAAGATATCACAGAAAACACATGGGTTGCAAAACAAAACGCAAATCATCTAGGCAAAAGCAAAAGCAAAAGCAAAACATGCAGATGTTCAGACACGGGTATAAGATTGGAATGAATGAATGCTTCCGCCTCGTCGACCACTTGGTTCGAATCAAATTCAAAGTCAGTCATAACGCAACTCCAATAATGATGATGAAACCTTCACAGACAAAATGTACTATTACAATAAGTAAATGGACGAGAAGGTAGAACATAAAAAAGGGTGAAGCCATGTATCGGCACATCACTTGGTCCTCTAAAGCATCAGTTAGCAACTACCATCACTGTACTCTGATATTCGTGTACTTACCAAGCTAGTCGCTGCCGCTGCTGTGGCGAGGTCCGGTTTCCCACTGATACTTCGTGCCGCAACGCGTGGCAGCGCTGACGAAGGCGTAGAGGCCACATTGGTACTAATCGTCCGCTTGCCAGGAGTCGATGGTTGTGCTCCACTCACAGTAGGATGCCGTTTCGCCAAGTGCGGCTTCACAGGGGAGTTACCAGAAACGTCCCGGCTGCGAATAAAGCTGCCATTCTTTATGCTAGTCCCAGGTGGCTCCGGAAGGGGCCGTCCGGTTGATGGGAGGGGGCCGGTAGCGACCCGTTTTCCTGGCGAGCTTGTGGCCGTGTACGTTCTGGAACGCGCGGGCACTTTGACACCCGTGATGAACTCGTGCCGAAGGGCATCATGGGGGCTAATACGACGAGCGGGGTCCCAACGCAGACACCGACAAAGAAAATCGAGGAAGGCTTCGTCATCACACCTCAGGACCTGTCGGAGGTCCTTGGAGCTTGGCCGGCGCCGCCGGCCCTTGGAAGAAACAGTCAACCTTGGCTTGCCCATGGAGTCGAAAAACAGCTTCTTCCGTGTGCTCTTCTCGATGAGATGCTTTTCTGGAGGTCCAAAGATCTCCATGATGCATGCGAGCTGCTCCTGTTCGTTCTCTCCGGGGAATAGCGGGTATCCGGTGTATAGCTCAGCCAATATACAGCCAATACTCCACATATCGATAGGCATACCATAGGACATGCCCAGAATAACTTCAGGCGAACGGTAGAAACGACTCTGGATATAGGTGTACACCTTTTCGTTCTCAAAACAACTTGAACCGAAATCGATGGACCGAATCTCGGAGCTCAACGGGTGGACTAGGAGGATGTTTTCCGGTTTCAGATCGCAATGGATAACCTTCTTCGCGTGTAGCAGGACCAGCGTACTGAGCATCTGTTTCGTGAAACGACGGATGAGCTTCACCGAGAATCCCTTGAAGTCGTGGGCCTTGATGAACTCGTAGAGGTTCATGCCCAGAAGCTCTGTCGAGATGCAGAGATGGCCTCTGAAGTAGAAACTCTGGGTGAAGTTGACCACACTGTGACGACGGTGCGGATCCCATTCCTTCAATTTCTGGAGAAGGTTGACCTCGATCAATGCCTGCTGATGGAACCTCTTCTTATTGCGGATGATCTTTATGGCAACCAAACCACCGGTTTTGTGATCAACACACCTCACTACCTGACCGAAACTTCCCTTGCCAAGCACATCGATGACTTCGTACCGGTACGCTAGATGATCCCCAGCGACAATGCTGTAGTCACCACGGTCGTCATCATAACCGAAATTGGCCGCCTGGGCGTGAAGATCACCAACATGTTTCTTCGCATTCTGAGTCCCGCAGAAAAAGATGTCTTTGAAGTCGATAATCTCGCCCCGTTCGAAGATGTTCAAGTTTGCCATCCGCAGGGCTTGTGCTGGACTGACGCGCTCCTTTGGTCCTGCCTTGCGACGCAAATCATCCAGCTCCCGTGCAGCAGACTCAAAGTCCTTGCGCTTGCTACCGAGTCGTCTCATTTCCTCATCACCCGCAACAGCATCAGGATCAACGTTGGGATCCACAGTCCGCTGATTACTTGCCGCGCTCGACCTTGCGGAATTGATGATCTTGTGAACGGGTGACAAAATCGAGGTACCAGAACGAGTCGATGTCGCATCACTCTTGTCAGAATCATTCGAAGGACTTGGCTCCAGCGCAAGACTCTGCTCACTACTGTAACTGGGCTTTCTCGCCGTAGCCAGGTTTCCGCTGGAGATAGATGCTTGCCGTCGAGACTGAAGATAACCAGGTTTGAGAGTCGGGCTCCTGGATCGGACCGACGACAAGTTGTTCCAAGTCGAAGAGCTTGGGATCTTGGGTGGTGGCATCTTGTCGTGCTTGACGGGGTCCGCTTTCGCATCTGGCTGCTGCGACTTGGAGTTGCTACGCATCCGCGTCAAGTTCAGCTTGCTCCGGAAAGACGGGGTCGGCTGGCCGACATTCTCAGGCTCGGACGGAGTCGAAATTTGGCTAATGCGCTCGCCATTTGAAGAAATAACGGGTGTTTGCGTTTGAGGACGAGAACCGGCCAATTTCTGAGGTTGGGGCGGCTTTTGAGAATAGTCCCCACTGGCATTGCTCCGGAGGTAGTTATGATCACTGTTGCTCTTGGGAAGAGCGTAGGAAACGTAAGGCGAAGTGGTCCTGTTGGCGCTGGGGGTACTATCGAACGATGGAAGTGCGCTGGAGCTGCTAGCTGTTCTGAGACCAGTTGTGCCTGAGCTCACCACAAAATGCGATGTGCTGCTCCTAGCTTGTGTCAAAGGCATACCAACATCATCTTCATCGCGCGCATGGAAGAAGCTCGCTTTCGAAGCGGTCATTGGTGTGCTTGGTGTCTTTGGCATAATCTGTGCGGAAGGAGTATGGGCTTTGCGAGCCCCTTCCTCCTCTCGATCCTTCAGTGCTTCAATCTTCGTCGCCATTGGAGTGCCAAGAGGGAGTAGGTTAAGGGGCGGTAGCTTCAAAGGTTGCAGGTTCTTCTTCGAAACGCCCACTGGGGCCCTGGGTTTGGCATCAGGGGTCTTCATGGCATTTCTGGCAGAATGTTCAGACGAATCGTCACCTGTATTGTGATTAGTGTCCAAATCGGAATCACGCTTGGATTTGGGACGGGCGGGTTCCACTGCCAAGCTCGATTTGCGTGACGACGTAGGGAAGAGTGGTTGCTCGATCTCCTCCCCCTTGGGAGACTCGAATGCTTTTGGAATCGCGGGTACTGGCGGCACCTCTTCCTCATCGGTAACCACCACATGTTCCACACGGGGTTTGGGTGTTGGGAGCCGAGAGGACGAAGACGGAGTTTGTGACTGCCTTGTTTGTACAGAACTTGCCGAGTTTCTAGCAGAGTTGGCAGCGTTGGGCGTCAAGGATAGTCCAGATGTGTAGGACTTCCGGTTCGGATCGGGTGTGGTTCTGGTCGATGAAGGGGTGACACTCTTTCGCGGGATGTAAGATGGAGATTGGACGCACGATCGTGGCCGAACCGGAATGGGGTCAGTTTGAGTCGGGGGGGTGTAGGGTACCGGGGGTACTTGAGGCGCTGCTGACATCCGTTGTAACCGTCGTGCATCGGTGGGGCTTATCGTGCGAGCCCCGAGACCAGTGGCATGATGCGGCATGACAGATACCCTTTTGGTGGACGAGGAAGGGGTCGCCGGCGGCGGCCCTGTAGCTTGATTTTTCATTGGCGTCCGAACAGCATTGGTGGAAGAGGACCGGGAATGGTCAACCACCCCGGAGGTCGACAAGTGGTTTTCGCGAGGTTCTCTCGTCGGAGGTTGAAATGACTTCGCTTTGATCGTCCGCGAATTCGTCGGAAGCTTTGATTCGTCGGTACGGTTTGGGTCTAGATTCTGTCCTCGAGGCTGAAGGAGGCCATTAGGCTGGTCGGCAGTACTGGCTTTGCGCGCTGAGAAGCTCTGCCGCCTGGCAGCAACACCCGAAGGATAAGAACCTGTCCCAACAGTTTTACGCGGTGCCCGTGACGTAGCACTACTGGCACTCGTGCCTTGAACAAGACTCGAACGACGAGTCCGAGGATTTCCAGAAGTCGACGGGCGCGAAGAATCTGCCGGTAAGTTTGATCCAACCAGACGAGGTACCTCACTTTTTCGCCGAATAGAACCGCTCCGTGTCCGCCCTGACGCTTCATTCTCATCGTTGGTGGCCGCTGCCCAGGGATTGGTCGACGGAAATTCCGGGGGCTGATTTTCAGCGCCTCCGTGTCCGGGCATGGGGAAGTGGTTCAAGCTTGGCTCCGCCACGATACTATTGTGTAGATCATCGAAGTTGACCGGTGCTAGGAAGTCTACATTTTCGGGAGGCGTTGGATTGTAATCGATATTCGAGAGGTTCACCATGCTGGCCGATCGGAGGTTAACGCGCGAATTAGTGTTATGGTTATGGCGATCGCCTGTTGAGCCGATTGAGGAATCTCCGGAGTGATAAAATGAGCCGGATATGTTACTAGAAGAGAAAGTAGAGGTTAGTTGGAAAAATCTCAAAACTCCGTTGGTGGATTTTGCAGTCGAATAGACAAGGCGACATTCGAATCAGGCACTATTGAGCCAGCAAAACTCGACACTCGACACGGCCAATATCCTACCTTCTTTGCGAGGATTCCTGCGGTCGCGGACCCTGAGGCGCCTTCTGATCGCGAATGGATAACCTCCTCTTGGCCATGGCACCAAAACGCGACCCGGTGATACTCTTAGAGGGCTGATGGGAAGCTTCGGATTGTAGATTAGCTTCCGAAACGGGCTTGTGTAATCGTCTGCGGGAAGATGGGGCTTCAACTGTCAAGATTGAAAACAGAACCATTAGCACATCTATTGTCTTTTCTGCCCTATGGCATCACTGGTCAGTGTTGTACCACCATACCTCCAGAGCCCGAGTCATCGTCTCGAGGCGGATTGGAGCTCCGGGACTGAACCCAACCCGATGAATCTTTCCCAGGTGTTTGCTGGGATGGGATTGATGCCGGCATCGTTGAATCCCTTTCGTTTCGGTTATTTTTTATGAATTTTTTATAGGAGGTCTGGTACCGACGCGGTCAGGAGGGGGGAGGCGAGATGAGGTGGAACTGGGCGAAAGGACAAAGGAGACAACAGTCGAAAACTCGATGAAAACCGCAGACCAATTGCACTGGCAGTCCATTCAGGAGAAGGACCAGTTGTATAGGAGAAGATGCCGTATAAAAGGATTGTGTCCAAACAGATAACAAGACGTCTTGACCATGACACCGTCGCGCGACCCGACCACACCGTCGTTAACGGTCCATTGCGGGGATTATAGGCGACAGGAGGAGACAGAGATTTGAAGCTTTTTGTTGAGATGGTCGATGCTTAAGAAATAGAAAAAGAACGAGAAAACAACCCCTTCCAGCAATACAGAAGAGACACTGTCGAGTGGTTGATGCAGTAACCCCCTATAGGGGACTTTTTTTTATTTTTCCAAGTCGGCCAGAGAAAGAGAGTTGAGGAAGAAACTCTGCTTCGGAGCAAGGCAAGATCTCTCTCTTAGTGTCGCTGGCTTGGCGCCACAAACAGGAGTCCCCTGAGATATTCCAGTATATACAGATACAAGCCTTTATATATGTATCATTTCATTTGCTACAGTTTTATGATTGTGGTGTATATGATGCCTCATTTCCTTTCTGTAGAGTATTATGATACCAGATGATACCAGTTCATCTGCGTAGCCCCTTTAGGATTGATATGTTCTGCAATCGGCGTGATACTGTATTGTACTGAGTGTAAGGGACTAGCCATTTCCGGGCTAGTCGGCGATCTTGATGCAAACAAGACATTGTGTGTAAACATGACAAACTACGTTTTCCAACGTTCATCGCTCGGTCCCCGCTCCAGCATGTGACTCGCTCACTTCCTTCTCTTCTCCGAGAATGTCGTCTCTCTCTTTTTACATAAGTCTATTATTATGAGCCATCATGGAGGATCACTCTGCGAATGCTGTCGTCAATCGCAATGAACCAATTCCCGTCATTTCTCCCCGGAGTCGAGCAGAGAGCGTGAGCAGTACCACCTCTACTACGAATAATGCGCAGCACAAACATAAGAGATCCGGGTCCACCTCTGGACGTTCGATACAAGATCGACTGTTTACCAAGTGTGTCAAGCCCATCCGCGCTTTTCGATCAGTTTCCAAGCTCACAGGTCAAGATTTCTCCAGCAGATGTTCCCGGTAGAGGAAAATGGCGACAATGAACCCGTACTATCAGGCGACAAGCCCGCAGCAGCTGTCGACCCCAAGCGACCTGCCTTTAGCTTACCTTTGATGACACAAAACTTCCGTCGATTTAACGCAAGGTATTCTCCCAATACTATCAAGCAGATGATGAGGGAGAGAACGCATACTGACACTACCCAGAATCGGCATAGTATTCTCCCTCCAGAATCAAATCGAGCGTCTACTCAACTGGCGCAAAGCGTCCCATACCATTTCCTTCCTCGTTGTCTACTCCTTCGTCTGTCTCGATCCTCATATCCTCGCGATTCTTCCTATTGCTGCGATTCTTGTCTATGTCATGGTTCCTGCCTTCCTCGCCCGCCATCCTCCGCCTCCCTCCTCATCCACGTCCAGCACTACTCCGTACTACTCCTACGAAGGCCCTGCGCTAGCTCCTCCAAAAACAATTGAGCCGGCATCCGAGACATCCAAAGATTTCTTTCGCAACCTGCGTGATCTTCAGAACTGCATGGCCGATTTCTCTGATCTGCACGATGGAATCATCTCCATGTTCGCCCCGGTCACAGACTTCTCCAACGAGAAGTTGGCTTCAGTGATGTTCCTCTTATTAACTGTTACCGCAGTGCTTTTATTCCCAGCAGCGCATCTCCTCCCCTGGAGGTACATTATCCTCGTGGGTGGCAACGCGGTCGTTCTATCCAATCATCCAGGCATCCAGGACTTCTTTCGAAATCTCGCGAATGACTTCCTAAATGAGACAACGGGCGAACCAACGATGTTAGAGAAAGAGGCGCAGGACCTACTTGGAATTTCCTTGCCATCGAGTCCGTACGCAACCATGTCTGCCCTGGGACCGTTGGCTGAGATCTCCTTGGATTCATATACGGAGGAGCGCGAGGTGGAAATCTTCGAACTCCAGTATTGGTCCCCCGAGCCGTATGCTGAATCACGATGGGAGCATTTCCTCTTCAGTTCCGTTCCCCATGATCCACTCTCGCCAGCCCGCATCGCAGGGGACCGTCCTCGGGGATGTCGATTCTTTGAAGATGTACAACCACCCTCCGGCTGGGCCTGGAAAAACAAAAAATGGGAATTGGATCTGGACTGTCGTGAGTGGGTTGTCGAGCGTATGATCACTGGTGTCGGATTTGAGATCCCCGGAAGTGAAGCAGACGGTACCGGATCCAGCGAGGTCGGAGGCTGGGTGTGGGATCTGCCTATGAAAACTAATCGCGATGGCTCATCTACTTACGATCACGATCCAACACCAATATCGAACGGGGAGAAGAGAAAGAACCCACCGCACAAGCGAAACGGGAAAAAGGGACCAGATTGGGAGGAAGGAAGTGTAGGGTCCTATGGAATTGGCGAATGGCGAAGGCGACGATGGGTTCGGATTGTGCACCGGGTTAGCGTGGAAGATGGTAAGAAGTAACAACAATTGTAAATAATAGCAGTATTCTCCCATGGAATGTACATATAGCTCTACCATGGACAACATATCTTTAATGCGACCGCCTCTCGTACAACACGTGACATGTGACGGAATCATTGTCCTTTGAACGAGTCGAGCCAGTTAATCTTTTCAAAACATTTACTACGAAACATTCCCATTAATTTGCATTTCATATACGGAGTAGAACTTGCAAGCTTGCTGAAATGACCCCAAGTCAGCGGAACCCGAACCCGATCTCCGCCTCCCTAATAAGTTAAGCTCAGCTGCGAACATCCATCTCCAACCTCGACCCTGACAAACCATTCAAGGCTACAATTGGACTTGGTCAGTCAAAGTGGTCCAATGCACTCATATCAAGACAATGGATTTTCATCCTCTTGCCATCCAATATGGGTATTTGCAGACTGCCGGTCAGGTCTACTATAAGCGGCTAATGATCATTCAAGGACTCATCCAAAGCTCGATTGTCACCATGTGTGATGCCATATATGTCTGCCATCCCGGGCGCTATAGTGCTTATTATTGGAATTGGCCATTTCCTGGGCTATTACTTGCAAAGATGGAGACCAAAATGGACAGCATCCTTTGTTGCGGAGTATCCCCCGGACAGTCCATCACTACAAGGAGCCAAACGACGGCTGGGCTGGGTACTGTCCCTTTTGATTGTCTTGGCTATTGGTCTTGCAGCTGAGGTAGCTCAATTGGTTCCTCCTGGATTGGATTCAGCTGCTATTATACTAACTATCTCATGGGTAAGTGTATCTGGAATCGGTGGTACCACAAGCGATGATTAACAAAAACATAGACAGCTGCTACCCTTCTGATTGCAAATAGACATCCAAGGTCAAGTCCTACTCCAATGCTCGCATTCTTCATTACAGCTTTTGCTGTGAAAGTCTCCATCGTTCTCAGCGTTGAGACATACCCGAGGTTCAAATTGATTTCCCACTACATTGCAGCTGGCGCTGCTATGCTGGGCTGTCTGGTCATCCTTCTAATGCCACTACGAGCACCTGCTCTGCCATGCATCGATATTTCCGCAGTAGGCCAGCAACCATCTAGCAAGTTCCGCAGCCCAGAGGACAACTTGCGACTATGGCAGTTCCTTACTGTCTCATGGATGGCCCCATTGATATCGACAGGGAAGAAGCGACAACTCCAAGAAGATGACGTTTGGTCCCTTGGATTTGAATTTCAGCATCGGAGACTGCATGATAGGTTCCGTCGGCTTCGAGGTTCCGTTATTGGCCGCTTGCTGCATGCGAATGGCATTGATGTTTTTATCATTACTGCTATTGCCATTCTGCAGATGCTTTGCGGTATGTTCTTCTATACACCCTGGTAGAACGAGTGCTGACAGTCTTATAGACTTTTCAACTCCGGTATTGTTGCAGCAGCTATTACAGGCAATGAGCGATGTCGCGGCGCCGAAAAGCGTGGCTTTGACATATGCCTTCCTATCACTCGTTGTTCGTTTTGTTGCTGCGCAATCCCAGGTCCTGCTTCTCTGGTATGGCCGAAGATGCTACGAAAGAAGCAGAGGCGAGATGGTCATGATGATCTATGAGAAAGCTCTGTCCAGGAAGAATATCTTTGGTGTTAAAATCGACAATGAGGATGATAAGCCTCAAGACCAGGAAGATGAAACCCCTACGGAGTCACAAACTCAAAAGAGAAAGCTATGCGGGCTCATTCCTTGGGGTCGCGAAACCCGTAAGGAGGACACTAAAGAGGCAGCCTCTATCGGAAAGATATTCAACCTGCTACGTGGCGATGCTTACGAAGTGGCTCAAAGATTTTGGGAGATTGACTCGTTGGTCGATAAACCCCTGGGCCTCGTGATTGCTGTCATCCTCGTCTGGAAACTGTTCGGACCGTCCTGCTTCTTGGGTATTCTGGCAGTCCTGGTTGCGCAGGTAATCAATGCGATCATTACTCGTACTCTCCTTCGATGGGAGCGAGTGAGAAGGGCAGCGACAGATGTGCGACTACAGATCTCTTCCCAGTTCGTGGAAGCCCTGCGACACCTACGTTGGTATGGATGGCAAAATCACTGGCTTAACCAAGTCATGGATGCCAGACAGTCCGAGCTAAACCTCCGGATTGTGACCAGTTTGTGGAATATCCTTATCCGCTTCGTCAACGCGTTCGCTAGTGGCGTGTTCCCTGTGTTGGCGTTATATGCCTATACACTACTAGCTGGCAATCCGCTACGGGTTGACATTATCTTTCCAGCATTGCAGCTCTTCACCATGCTGGAGACCCGGCTTAGAGATATCCCTGGTCTTATTACAGTGTTGATTAACGCTTCCATTGCTGTGGAAAGAATTGAGAGCTTCATGTCGGAGCCAAACAAAGAGGTCAGACCTATGCAGATTCATGCCGACTCGACTCCAATTCAAATGGAATCTTGCTCTTTTGCCTGGCCGGGTAAAAGGCTGTCTGTGCTTTCTGACATCTCATTGACGATTCCCAACGGATTAACCGTGGTCTCTGGCAAAGTCGGTGCCGGAAAATCAGCACTACTCCAAGCATTCCTTGGAGAACTGGACAGGCTTAGTGGTGACTCGCATATTCCCAATGAGATGATTGGATATTGCGCCCAGACGCCATGGCTCCAAAGCATGAGTATCCGCGACAACATCCTGTTCTCGTCTCCTTATGATGAACAACGATATAAGCGAGTCCTAGATGTCTGCGCGTTGCTCCCTGATCTTTCGAACTTCAAGCATGGCGATCTGTCTTTTGTGGGCGAGAACGGCATTGGCCTTTCAGGTGGACAGAAGGCTCGTGTAGCCCTTGCCCGGGCACTCTATAGTGCATCCAGGATACTGTTGCTTGATGATCCAATTTCCGCTCTGGACCACAATACAGCGGAAACGATTGTTCGCAAGTTCTTCTCGGGTCCGCTTATGCAAAACCGGATGGTTGTGCTTGTGACGCACCGTACCGCGCTCGTTCGTCATATCGCAACCCAAATAATCGACATCAAGGATGGACGTGCGACTGTTTACGGAAAGGATGCTATTTCTACCGCCGCTACGGACGATGTCGCTCAACAGCCTCCCTCAGACGATGAAGAAGCTGGGCCTCAACATGAGGATGAGATGGAAGGCACAGAAACTGCAGTTCCAGACAAGTTCATTGAAGAGGAGCATCGAGCAGAATGGGGTGTAAAAGCCAAGGTCTACTGGGATTATATCAGAGCTGGCAAATATAGATGGTGGATCGCGCTTGTCATTGTCATGACGATTTACCGCCTGGTGTCAGTTGGGCAATCCTGGTTCTTGAAAGAATGGGGAGAGGCTTACGATCAGCATTCCCTCGTGCAAGCATGGCGAGGTCTGAATTCGTTGCCAAATAGCCCAATTGATCGGCTGCCCGCGCCCCTCGACGACGTCAAACCCTGGTTGTTAGCATTCTTCTTGATCACAACTTTCCAGGCTTTCATGCTGCTGGTTGGGCAAGTGTTGATGCTGATCATCGTCTATTTCGCGGGGAAAACGCTCTTTAGACAAGTGATGATGGGAGTCAGCCATGCCACATTCCGATTCTTCGATGTCACTCCCATCGGCCGTTTGATGAACCGTCTCACATCGGACATTGGAGTCGTGGACGGCAACATCAGCGGGCAGTTCCAAATTATTGCGTTTCAAGCGATTACCTGGATTTCGTCTATTGTTGTCATTGCTTCGGTGACGCCAACGTTCTTGGCCTTTTCGCTTGTTCTGACCAGTGCATTCATTGTTGTCTTCTTGCGTTTCCTACCGACATCACAGAGTCTGCGCCGGCTGGAAATGGTGTCGCTCAGTCCTCTAATCTCGAATTTCGGCGAGCTCCTGCATGGCCTGACTACAGTTCGCGCTTTTCACGCTGAAGAGCGTTTCCAGAACCGTGTTATCGATGTTGTGGACCAATTCCAAGGTATGGACCACTTCTACTGGTCCTTGCAAAGCTGGTTGATGTACCGTTTCGAAAACCTCTCAGGCCTGTCCACGTTCTGCTTGACAGTTCTGGCTCTATACACGAACGTTTCTCCTGGCCTGGCTGCATTCGTCTTAATCGCAGCAAACAACTTCGTCGCATCAACACACAGCCTATGCAAGCAATACGGCCAACTACAAATGGACTTCGTCTCCGTAGAACGCATAGACGAGCTCCTCCATGTCGAACAAGAAACACCAGGAACCATCTCACCCCCAGCCTCCTGGCCCAAATACGGCCACGACATCACATTCGAAGACGTGACAATCCGCTACGCACCACACCTCGACCCGTCCCTGTCCAACATCGCCCTCCGAATCCCAGGCGGCTCCACAACAGCGGTCATCGGCCGCACAGGCAGCGGCAAATCCACGCTCGCTATATCACTCTTAAGCGTGATCCGCCCCGAATCCGGCCGCATCATAATCGACGGCATTGACATCGCAAAAGTCAACACCCAAGCCCTGCGCACCCGCGTCACCTTCGTCGCCCAAGACCCCGTCCTCTTCCCCGGGACCATCCGCCTAAACCTCGACCCCACAAACGACTACCCGGACACCGAATGCGCAGACGTCCTCCACCGCCTCTGCGCCAGACACGGCTGGACACTAGACACTTTCGTCGAAGCCGGTGGCCGCAATCTAAGCCAGGGACAGAGACAGTTAATTGGGTTGTCTAGGGCTGTGCTGAGACGGAGTCCGGTTGTTATTCTTGATGAGGCGACGGCGTCGATTGATCATGAGACGTCGTTGGAGATTCAGATGATTCTTAGGGATGAGATGAGGGATTCGACGGTGATTACGGTTGCGCATCGGTTGGAGGCGATTAAGGATGCGGATTATTATGTTGTGTTGGATGGGGGGAGGGTTGCTGAGCAGGGGTTTGTGGGGGAGAGGGCGTGATAGTGTGAAAAATAGAGCTTTTCATTATCCAGGTAGATTGTACACTGTAAAATCTTTGAGATAAATGAGACTGAAGGCACATAAACAAAAACCCGCCTAGTAGCCCCGGCCAAGCGAAGAGAAAGGACAGTAGCAACCCTAGTCCACTTCAAACCCCAACAAGCATACACCAAACCACCAATATCCATCCAAGCGTGAGCAAGCCTTTAACCAAGCCCGATACCTTCACACCACCCGAGGAATGTTTAGTACTCGCAGTCTGACTCAGTCTATCAAGATCGACCCCCGTCCAAGTCTCAAACGACGAAGACGAAGACGAGACAAGCGTACCCGTTCCCGTTTGCGTTCTTACTCCCGTCTGTTCCCCACGAGATGCAGTCGCAGGTGCGGGCTCATTCGTAACTATCAAAGCCGTCCCCGTCAATTTTTGCCCCGACACCGTGATTACATCTTCCTCTCGGTCGACGATCATCCACGGGCGATCGGTCTCAGTTTCAGAGGGCGTGAAGGTATCCAGTGCCGTGAATGGGGTTTTAAATTTTATAGTAGGCCTTCCCGTATCGCTAGTGGCAGGTGTATATCCGTTCACAAGCAGAAGAGCGGTCATCGTGAGTTTTTCTCCTGCCACTGTAGCGATGTCTTGCTCTTCTGAGACAATCATCCATGGCCGAGTGGATTCAGATTCGGAGTTTTTGAAGGGCACCGGCTCGAATTCAGTCTCTCGTGGTGGTGCGTCCGTTGGTGTGGTGCTGGATTCAGTTTCGGTTTGTGTTTCGGTTACGATCGCCATTGTGATTGTAGGGTATGGGGGGTTGTTTGAGGATTCAGTCTCGATTGAGGTTTCCACGAAAATGTGGGGTTGGAATATTGGCATGGCTTTTTCATTGTCCATGTCCTCTGCTTCCGGCTCCGTAGAGCTAGCGCTGGGAATAGGGCTGGAATTACCTGGCATAACCGTGGCCGCGGTTGCTGTATGTCCACTCTCAGGCCAAGGGTTCGAACAAATTGGCGTGGTAGCATCAACTGGCAATGTCTCAAACTCTGCAGAGCTAGGATTAGCACTGGTAATAGCAGAGATGGAGGTGGCTGTGGTATATTCACTTTCAGCCCAGGGGTCTGAGGAAACCGGGATGCTAGTATCAATCGACGATACCTGGGTCTCTGTAGAGCTAGTGCCAGAGCTGGAACTGCCAGTGGCAATGGCAGTTGTGGTATACCCATATTCCGGCCAGGGGCTTGAATTGACTGGCGTGGTAGTATCAACGGACGGGATTTGAGTCTTAACCTGCGTGTGGGTGCTCTCGTAGACGGTGACCGTTATGGTAGTAGTTGGCGTCGAGTTTACTCCCTGAGCCGGGCCGTCTCTCTTTGATAGGAGGGAGGCCGGTGTATCACACAGGACGGTCTCGTCAAGCTTGACTCGAGAGCCGTCGAGGGTGTACCCTGTTCCGTTGAAGGCGCAAACGGCGTCACCGGCGCTGGGAGATGATTCGTAGCCTGGTATATACTTGTTAGATGAAGCGTTCGAATCCAGGATAGAAAGCGGACATCTTACAAACAGCGGTTTCTTCATAACCTCTAGGGAGAATTTTCGAGAGTCTAATGCACGGTCAGCCGTGTACCCTATCAAACACGCGTACGGTATCTCTCTCAACTTACTCAATATTGCAAGAACGTATTTCAGCATCCGTGTTAGACAAGCAAGACATTATGATAGGACTCTTCAGAGACCCTTCGAGACAATAATGTCCTCCTGGCTTCGAGCAGAGAAGGGTGTTTGTTTTCGGGTTGCTAGAGGGCGGACGCGTTAGGACGCTGGGTGATCTCTAGGGTTGGTATAAAGTGACTTACTAGCCAACCTGCGCCTGTCCAAGATGGACAATGGCGAGGATGGCCCAAACGACGAAGGAGATGGTTCGAGTCATGGTGGTAAAGGTTTGGTCGAGTTTTTGAGAGGGGAAAGAGGATGAAGGTGAGAAGATGTTGAAGGGGGGAGACAAACAAAAAACAGCTGGAAGACAGTGAATGACAGACGTGACGCGAGTATTAAAATAGATGAGTTTGTATGGTTTGACACCAATTATTGGACAGAGGATGATGTACTAGATTGAGTTAGTTGTTAGATGCAATTGTCATGACAAGTTGCAGCAATAAGAAATGAGACAGGATGGAAAAAGTGAGGTTTTGGGCATCACATATGTGCATTAATAACGCTGGTTCATTTGACCAGGCCAGAGAGAATATCAACATGGCATGGAAAAGCAGACCCAGATATAGAACTTTTATATCAGAAAACACAAAGTAAAAACCGGCAAAACTCCAAACTCGCCCATCAACATGCATCAAAATAGCCAAAGACACCAACCAGCAGATTATGACTGGCTCTCCTTGAACTTGCAAATCCGCCGCTTCAAATCGCCCGCAGTCTGCTGCATAGGGTTCAACTTCATATCGCGCGCCATAGCGCTATAGTCATCTCCATGCCGCTCAATCAACCTTGTCGCCCACTCCTCTTCCCGCTTGCTTAGGTGCCTTGGCTTCTTGCTCTCAACCGCCTTGCCCTCATGCGCCGCCTGGCGCTCAAGCATTTGCACAATCACAGAACTATCATTCTGCTTCGCAGCCTCTGTTATCCGGGCCTCGTCATTGGACAGATCGTTCAGCGGGTCGTTAAGCGGGTTGGAAATCTTGTGCTTGCGGCCGGCGACTTCGATCTCGTCGTCGGGGCGAATCACGCGGATGATATTGCCGGTTTCGGGGTCACGCTCGACCTTGATTTCACCGAGCCCCAATTGCTTTGTCGTGGCTTTTGCGCTGCTCTTAATGTGAAGAGAGTCGTCGGGTTGTTCTTCGTAGCCTTCCACGGTTGTGCCGCGGCGCTCGCTGCCACCGGCCGGGGCGTTCAGACGGTGCACCAGACCCAGGCGGCGGTAGTTTTGGGTAAGAGTCTGCTTGCGGTCCCTGTGATTGACCGTAAGCATTCATTCTCAGGGAAATCAGGGAGGGGAAAGGGAGAGAAATACCAATTCTCAGCAATAATAGAATTGCCCAGCACATTGATCTTCTTGCGCCCACTTTTAACGACACCACTCCTCTTAGGCTTGGCCTTGGGCAACGAAGACCGGTTCTTTTTAGCTTGGCGAATGTTCGTCATTTTGTAGACTTGCTTGAGAGAAGCTTGTTATGGGATGCGATGCTTTTTTCTTGACTTGTGAAAGATCTCTTATCGATTGATTCCGAAACTTTTGATGTTTGCATCATTTGTCTTGGCGTGTTTGCACCTGTGATCAACAACCGATATCGCCGAGGGGGTCTTATCTTCGACCTCCTCACCTTCGTCTGGTCAAAACATTGACCAGAATTTCAACTTACCTCTAATACGCAATGGCGTTCGGATTCGCGCCTGCAATGCGCGGGACTGGACTGGCGCTGGTCGCTGCTGTCGTTGTTTTCTCTGCCCTTGCGGCCGCCAATGCTGTTCCTGTTGGGGAGCTGTCAGTGGGTGAGATTGAGGAGGAATTGCAGGTAACAAGCTGTCTTTGAGCGTTTTTCAGCATGAAGAGAAAATCCTTACCAAGCAAATGACAGAAATGCCCTCTGGTGGAAACCCTCAATGAGCACAAACGCGCTACCATCCCCGAAACCACCAGTTTAACCTCCAAGATCTTCTCGGTTCTCTTCCCCGGAAGCCCTGCCGTCAATGCTCTCCTGGCGACATTGTATATCTCCGGACCTCCAAGTATGTCAATCTAGAGCGCCATCCAAATAAGTCCCGCGCACTGTATTAACAGCCGTAACTAGACTTCCTCCTGGCCCTATGCCCACCCAACATCGACCCCTCCTCTCTCTCCGTCATGGTCGCGTTCGCTGTAGGAGGTCTCCTGGGTGACACACTCTTTCACCTCCTCCCCGAGATCTTCCTGGGAGAGGACTCCCCGGAGCATGTGCGATTCGTCATGGTCGAGCCGAACCGGAACCTCCTCCTTGGTGTGGGTATTATGGTTGGTTTCTTTACGTTCGTGGCTATGGACAAGACACTACGCATTGCGACTGGTGGGGAAGGCCACGACCATTCGCACGGCCATAGCCATGCGGACGATAGTCAGTCCCAAGCCGTGACAGCAACCGGTGCCCAGCATACTAGCGACAACGAGCTTAAGCAGCGCAAACCCACTACCACCCAACAGCACGACCCCTCGACTTCCACCAAGGACGAGAAGGAGATAAATCCCAGCGTTAAGCTTGGTGGCTACCTTAACCTCATCGCGGACTTTACTCACAATATCACCGACGGCCTCGCCATGTCTTCCTCCTTCTACGCCTCCCCCACCATCGGCGCAACAACCACCGTCGCCGTCTTCTTCCACGAAATCCCGCACGAAGTTGGTGACTTTGCGCTCCTCGTGCAATCCGGTTTCTCCAAGCGAAAGGCTATGGGTGCGCAATTCGTTACCGCTGTCGGAGCGTTCCTGGGTACACTTATCGGAATTGCAGTGCAGGAACTCAGTGGCCATGGTACTGATGCTACCCCTGCGGGTTCTGATGCTGCTGGTGCTGCGGCTGGGTTATTTGGAACCAGTTTGACATGGGGAGATATGTTGCTGCCGTTTACGGCGGGGACGTTCTTGTATGTTGGGACTGTGTCTGTTATTCCGGAGTTGTTGGAGACGGGTAAGAACAAGAGTGTTGAGATTCGGAAGACGATTGTGCAGTTTCTGGCTGTTGCTGTTGGAGCCGGAATTATGCTTGCGTGAGTTGCCTTTCTTCCTGTTCTTGATTATGTTGCTGACTTGGGTAGGATCTCTTGGGATTAATTGCGTCGCTACATGCATACAATGCAAAAACTGTTGAGACTTGATTGACGATCTGAAGGATGATACTGGGTCCAGATTTAATGATAAATACTCATGTCTCATTTGCATTTCCCTCATCAATCAGTCTAATAATAAAACATGATACATGGCACCAAATTAATCAACGCCGAAACCCCAGGGTTCTGTTCAACCAAAGCAGTGCAAGACAAAATCACTTGAAAGAATATGCGCGCAGCGCTATAGAGTCTATTAATAAGGGAAAGATAACGTAATCCACGGCCGAGCCGTCCACACGGCCGTCCCGTCCACTTCCTCCGCAATTTTCCAACAATCATACTTCAACGCGTCATTTTGTCACCACCATCATCTAAAATGCCTCTTTCTCAAGAAAATCGAATTCAAATGGCCATCAGCGCGTATAGAAGCAAAAAAATTCAATCAAAATCAAAGGCAGCAGCAGTTTTTGGGG